>NC_090395.1:27295518-27600324 GCF_036365525.1 Heterodontus francisci
GTGTGATTGATGTTTATTGTGAATGGTGTTGGCCATGATTGATGTTGGTGTGTTTGTTGTTGATTATGAATGGTATTGTCCATGATTGGAGTTGCTGTGATTGATGTTGATTGTGAATGGTGTTGGCTATGATTGTTGTTGGTGTGATTGATGTTGATTGTGAATGGTGTTGGCTATGATTGGTGTTGGTTTGATTCATGTTGATTGTGAACGGTGTTGGCTATGATTGGTATTGGTGTGATTGATGTTGATTGTGAATTGTGTTGGCTATGATTGGTGTTGGTGTGACTGATGCTGTTTGTGAATGGTGTTGGCTATGATTGGTGTTGGTGTGTTTGTTGTTGATTGTGAATGGTGTTGGCTATGATTGGTGTTGGTGTGATTGATGTTGATTGTGAATGGCGTTGGCTATGATTGGTGTTGGTGTGATTGATGTTGATTGTGATTCGTGTTGGCTATGATCGGTGTTGGTGTGATTGAAGTTGAGTGTGAATGGTGATGGCGATGATTGGTGTTGTTGTGATCGATGCTGATTGTGAATGGTGTTGGGTATGATTGCTGTTGGTGTGATGGATGTTGATTGTGAATCGTGTTTGCTATGATTGGTTTTGGTGTGTTTCATGTCGATTGTGAATGGTGTTGGCTATGATTGTTGTTAGTGTGATTGATGTTGATTATGATTGGTGTTTGCTATGATTGGTTTTGTGGTGATTGATGTTGATTGTGAATGGTGTTGGCTCTGATTGGTGTTGTAGTGATTGATGTTGATTGTGAATGGTGTTGGCTATGATTGCTGTTGGTTTGATTGATGTTGATTGTGAATTGTGTTGGTCTGATTGATGTTGATTGTGATTCGTGTTGGCTATGATTGGTGTTGGTGTGATTGAAGTTGAGTGTGAATGGTGTTGGCTATGATTGGTGTTGGTGTGATTGATGTTGATTCTTAATTGTGTTGGCTATGATTGGTGTTGGTGTGATTGATGTTGAATGTGATTGATGTTGTTTGTGAATTGTGTTGGCTATGATTGGTGTTGATGTGATTGATGTTGATAGTGTATTGTGTTGGCTATGATTGTTCTTGGTGTGATTCATGTTTAATGTGATTGGTGTTGGCTATGTTTGGTGTTGGTATGATTGATGTTGACTGTGAACGGTGTTGGCTATGATTGGTGTTGGTGTGATTGATGTTGAGTGTGAATGGTGTTGGCTATGATTGGTGCTGATGTGATTGATGCTGATTGTGAATGGTGTTGGCAATGATTGTTGTTGGTGTGATTGATATTGATTATGAATTGTCTTGGCTATCATTGCTGTTGGTGTGTTTCATGTTGATTGTGAATTGTGTTGGCTTTGATTGGTGTTGGTGTGATTGATGTTGATCGTGAATAGTGTTGGCTATGATTGGTGTTGTAGTGTTTCATGTTGAATGTGACTGGTGTTGGCTATGATTGTTGTTGGTGTGTTTCATGTTGATTGTGAATGATGTTGGCTGTGATTGGAGTTGTTGTGTTTCATGTTGATTGTGAACGGTGTTGGCTCTGATTGGTGTTGGTGTGATTGATGTTGATTTTGAATGCCGTTGGCTATGATTGGTGTTGGTGTGATTGATGTTGATTGTGAATGGTGTTGGCTATGATTGGTGTTGGTGTGATTGATGTTGATTCTGAATTGTGTTGCCTATGATTGGTGTTGGTGTGATTGATGTTGTATGTGATTGATGTTGTTTGTGAATTGTGTTGGCTATGATTGGTGTTGGTGTGATTGATGTTGATAGTGTATTGTGTTGGCTATGATTGTTGTTTGTGTGATTGTTGTTGAATGTGATTGGTGTTGGCTATGATTGGTGTTGTTGTGATTGATGTTGAGTGTGAATGGTGTTGGCTATGATTGTTGTTGGTGTGATTGATGCTGATTGTGAACGGTGTTGGCAATGATTGTTGTTGGTGTGATTGATATTGATTGTGAATTGTCTTGGCTATGATTGCTGTTGGTGTGTTTCATGTTGATTGTGAATGTTGCTGGCTATGATTGGTGTTGTTGTGATTGATGTTGATTGCGAATGGTGTTGGTTATGATTGGTGTTGGTGTGTTTCATGTTGAACGTGAATGGTGTTGGCTCTGATTGGTGTTGTTGTGATTGATGTTGATTGTGAATGTTGTTGGTTATGACTGGTGTTGGTGTGATTGATGTTGAATGTGATTGGTGTTGGCTATTATTGGTGTTGGTGTGATTGATTTTGATTGTGAATGGTGTTGGCTATGATTGGTGTTTGTGTGATTGATGTTGATTGTGAATGGTGTTGGTTATGATTGGTTATGCTGTGATTGATGTTTGATTGTGATTGATGTTGGCTATTATTGGTGTTGGTGTGATTGATGTTGATTGTGAATTGTGTCGGCTATGATTGGTGTTGGTGTGATTGATGTTGAGTGTGAATGATGTTGGCTATGATTGGTGTTGGTTTGATTGATGTTGATAGTGAATGGTGTTGGCTATGATTGGTGATGGTCTGATTGATGTTGTTTGTGAATAGAGTTGGCTATGATTTGTGTTGGTGTGTTTCAAGTTGATTGTGAACGGTGTTGGCTATTATTGGTGTTGGTTTGATTCATGTTGATTGTGAACGGTGTTGGCTATGATTGGTGTTGGTGTGATTGATGTTGATTGTGAATTGTGTTGGCTATCATTGCTGTTGGTGTGTTTCATGTTGATTGTGAATTGTGTTGGCTTTGATTGGTGTTGGTGTGATTGATGTTGATCGTGAATAGTGTTGGCTATGATTGGTGTTGTAGTGTTACATGTTGAATGTGACTGGTGTTGGCTATGATTGTTGTTGGTGTGTTTCATGTTGATTGTGAATGATGTTGGCTGTGATTGGAGTTGTTGTGTTTCATGTTGATTGTGAACGGTGTTGGCTCTGATTGGTGTTGGTGTGATTGATGTTGATTTTGAATGCCGTTGGCTATGATTGGTGTTGGTGTGATTGATGTTGATTGTGAATGGTGTTGGCTATGATTGGTGTTGGTGTGATTGATGTTGATTCTGAATTGTGTTGCCTATGATTGGTGTTGGTGTGATTGATGTTGTATGTGATTGATGTTGTTTGTGAATTGTGTTGGCTATGATTGGTGTTGGTGTGATTGATGTTGATAGTGTATTGTGTTGGCTATGATTGTTGTTGGTGTGATTGATGTTGAATGTGATTGGTGTTGGCTATGATTGGTGTTGTTGTGATTGATGTTGAGTGTGAATGGTGTTGGCTATGATTGTTGTTGGTGTGATTGATGCTGATTGTGAACGGTGTTGGCAATGATTGTTGTTGGTGTGATTGATATTGATTGTGAATTGTCTTGGCTATGATTGCTGTTGGTGTGTTTCATGTTGATTGTGAATGTTGCTGGCTATGATTGGTGTTGTTGTGATTGATGTTGATTGCGAATGGTGTTGGTTATGATTGGTGTTGGTGTGTTTCATGTTGAATGTGAATGGTGTTGGCTCTGATTGGTGTTGTTGTGATTGATGTTGATTGTGAATGTTGTTGGTTATGACTGGTGTTGGTGTGATTGATGTTGAATGTGATTGGTGTTGGCTATTATTGGTGTTGGTGTGATTGATTTTGATTGTGAATGGTGTTGGCTATGATTGGTGTTTGTGTGATTGATGTTGATTGTGAATGGTGTTGGTTATGATTGGTTATGCTGTGATTGATGTTTGATTGTGATTGATGTTGGCTATTATTGGTGTTGGTGTGATTGATGTTGATTGTGAATTGTGTCGGCTATGATTGGTGTTGGTGTGATTGATGTTGAGTGTGAATGATGTTGGCTATGATTGGTGTTGGTTTGATTGATGTTGATAGTGAATGGTGTTGGCTATGATTGGTGTTGGTCTGATTGATGTTGTTTGTGAATAGAGTTGGCTATGATTTGTGTTGGTGTGTTTCAAGTTGATTGTGAACGGTGTTGGCTATTATTGGTGTTGGTTTGATTCATGTTGATTGTGAACGGTGTTGGCTATGATTGGTGTTGGTGTGATTGATGTTGATTGTGAATTGTGTTGGCTATGATTGGTGTTGGTGTGACTGATGTTGATTGTGAATTCCGTTGGCTATGATTGGTGTTGGTGTGATTGATGTTTATTGTGAATGTTGTTGGCTATGATTGGTGTTGGTGTGTTTGTTGTTGATTATGAATGGTATTGGCCATGATTGGTGTTGCTGTGATTGATGTTGATTGTGAATCATGTTGGCTATGATTGTTGTTGGTGTGATTGATGTTGATTGTGCATGGCGTTGGATATGATTGGTGTTGGTGTGATTGATGTTGATTGTGTCTAGTGTTGGCTATGATTGGTGTTGGTGTGATTGATGTTGATTGTGATTCGTGTTGGCTATGATTGGTGTTGGTGTTATTGAAGTTGAGTGTGAATGGTGTTGACTATTATTGGTGTTGTGGTGATTGATGGTGATTGTGAATGGTGTTGGGTATGATTGCTGTTGGTGTGATGGATGTTGATTGTGAATAGTGTTTGCTGTGATTGCTTCTGGTGTGTTTCATGTTGAATGTGAATGTTGTTAGCTATGATTGGTGTTGGTGTGTTTCATGTTGATTTTGATGGTGTTGGCGATGTTTCGTTTTGGCGTGATTGATATTGATTGTGAATGGTGTTGGCTATGATTGGTGTTGGAGTGTTTCATGTTGAATGCGACTGGTGTTGGCTATGATTGTTGTTCTTGTGTTTCATTTTGATTATGAATGATGTTGGCTGTGATTGGAGCTGTTGTGTTTCATGTTGATTGTGAACGGTGTTGGCTCTGAATGGTGTTGGTGTGATTGATGTTGATTTTGAATGCCGTTGGCTGTGATTGGTGTTGGTGTGATTGATGTTGATTGTGAATGGTGTTGGCTATGATTGGTGTTGGTGTGATTGATGTTGATTGTGAATTGTGTTGGCTATGATTGGTGTTGGTGTGATTGATGTTGAATGTGATTGATGTTGATTGTGAATTGTGTTGGCTATGATTGGTGTTGGTGTGATTGATGTTGACTGTGAACGGTGTTGGCTATGATTGGTGTTGGTGTGATTGATGTTGAGTGTGAATGGTGTTGGCTATGATTGGTGTTGGTGTGATTGATGTTGATTGTGAATGGTGTTGGCAATGATTGGTATTGGTATGATTGATATTGATTGTGAATGGTCTTGACGATGATTGGTGTTGATGTGTTTCATGTTGATTTTGAATGGTGTTGGCTATGATTGGTGTTGGTGTGATTGATGTTGATTGTGAATAGTGTTGGCTATGATTGGTGTTGGTGTGGTTCATTTTGATTGTGAATGGTGTTGGCTTTGATTGGTGTTGGTGTGATTCATGTTGATTGTGAATGGTGTTGGCTATGATTGGTGTTGGTGTGATTGATGTTGATGGTGAATTGTGTTGGCTCTGATTGGTGTTGGTGTGTTTGTCGTTGATTATGAACGGTATTGGCCATGATTGGTGTTGGTGTGATTGGTGTTGATTGTGATTCGTGTTCTCTGTGATTGGTGTTGGTGTGATTGTTGTTGATTGTGAATGGTGTTGGCTATGTTTGGTGTTGGTGTGTTTGTTTTTGATTAAAATGGGATTGGCTATGATTGGTGTTGGAGTGATTGATGTTGATTATGAATGGTGTTGGCTATGATTGGTGTTGGTGTGATTGTTGTTGATTGTCAATGTCGTTGGCTATGATTGGTGTTGGTGTGATTCATTTTGATTGTGGCGAGTGTTGGCTATGATTGGTGTTGGTGTGATTGATGTTGATTGTGAATGGTGTTGGCTATGATTGGTGTTGGTGTGATTGATGTTGATTGTGAATTGTGTTGGCTCTGATTGGTGTTGGTGTGATTGATGTTGATTGTGAATTGTGTTTGCTATGTTTGGTGTTGGGGTGATTGATCTTGATTGTCAATGGTGTTGGCTCTGATTGGTGTTGTTGTGATTGATGTTGATTGTTAATAGTGTTGGCTATGATTGCTGTTGGTGTGATTGATGTTGATTGTGAATGGTGTTGGCTATGATTGGTGTTGGTGTGATTGATGTTGATTGTGATTCGAGTTGGCTGTGATTGGTTTTGGTGTGATTGATGTTGATTGTGATTCGTGTTGGCTGTGATTGGTTTTGGTGTGATTGATGTTGAGAGTGAATGGTGTTGGCTATGATTGGTGTTGGTGTGATTGATGTTGATTGTTAATGGTGTTGGGTATGATTGGTGTTGATGTGATGGATGTTGATTGTGAATTGTGTTGGCTATGATTGGTGTTGGTGTGATTGATGTTGATTGTGAATTGTGTTGGCTATGATTGGTGTTGGTGTGATTGATGTTGATTGTGATTCATGTTGCCTATGATTGGTGTTGGTGTGATTGATGTTGAGTGTGAACGGTGTTGGCTATGATTGGTGTTGGTGTGATTGATCATGATTGTGAATGGCGTTGGCTCTGATTGGTGTTGGTGTAATTGATGTTGATTGTGATTCGTGTTGGCAATGATTGATGTTGGTGTGATTGATGTTCATTGTCAATGGCGTTGGATACGATATATGATGGTGTGATTGATGTTGATTGTTAATTGTGTTTTCTGTGATTGGTGTTGGTGTGATTGTTGTTGATGGTGAATGGTGTCGGCTATGATTGGTGTTGGTGTGTTTGTTTTTGATGAAAATGGGATTGGCTATGATTGGTGTTGGTGTCTTTGTTTTTGATGAAAATGGGATTGGCTATGATTGGTGTTGGTGTGATTGATGTTGATTATGAATGGTGTTGGCTATGATTGGTGTTGGTATGATTGTTGTTGATTATCAATGGCCTTGGCTATGATTGGTGTTGGTGTGATTGATGTTGATTGTGACTGGTGTTGGCGATGATTGGTGTTGGTGTGATTGATGTTTCTTGTGAATGCTGTTGGCTATGATTGGTCTTGGTGTGTTTCATGTTGATTTTGAATGGTGTTGGCTATGATTGGTGTTGGTGTGATTGATGTTGATTGTGAATAGTGTTGGCTATGATTGGTGTTGGTGTGTTTGATGTTGATTGTGAATGGCGTTGGCTATGATTGGTGTTGGTGTGATGCATGTTGATTGTGGCGAGTGTTGGCTATGATTGGTGTTGGTGTGATTGATGCTGATTGGGAATTGTGTTGGCTCTGATTGGTGTTGGTGTGATTGATGTTGATTGTGAATTGTGTTTGCTATGATTGGTGTTGGGGTGATTGATCTTGATTGTGCATGGTGTTGGCTGTGATTGGTGTTGTTGTGATTGATGTTGATTGTGAATGGTGTTGGCTATGATTGCTGTTGGTGTGATTGATGTTGATTGTGAATGGTGTTGGCTATGATTGGTGTTGGTGTGATTGATGTTGATTGTGATTCGTGTTGGCTGTGATTGGTTTTGGTGTGATTGATGTTGAGTGTGAATGGTGTTGGCTATGATTGTTGTTGTTGTGATTGATGTTGATTGTTAATGGTGTTGGGTATGATTGGTGTTGATGTGATGGATGTTGATTGCGAAAAGTGTTCGCTATGAATGGGTTTGGTGTGATTGATGTTGATTGTGAATGGTGTTGGCCATGGTTGGTGTTGGTGTGATTGATGTTGATTGTGAATGGTGTTGACTATGATTGGTGTTGCTGTGTTTCATGTTGATTGTTAACGGTGTTGGCTATGACTGTTGTTGGTGTGCTTGATGTTGATTGTGAATGCCGTTGGCTATGATTGGTGTTGGTGTGATTGATGTTGATTGTGAATGGTGTTGGCTATGATTGGTGTTGGTGTGATTGATGTTGATTCTGAATTGTGTTGCCTATGATTGGTGTTGGTGTGATTGATGTTGAATGTGATTGATGTTGATTGTGAATTGTGTTGGCTATAATTGGTGTTGGTGCGATTGATGTTGATTGTGAATGGTGTTGTCTATGATTGGTGTTGGTCTGTTTCATGTTGAATGTGAATGGTGTTGGCCATGATTGGTGTTGTTGAGATTAATGTTGATTGTGAAATCTGTTGGCTATGATATTTGTTGGTGTGATTGATGTTGATTGTGAATGGCGTTGGCTCTGTTTGGTGTTGGTGTGATTGATGTTGATTGTGAATGGTGCAGGCTCTGATTGGTGTTGGTGTGTTTGTAGTTTTTTATGAATAGTATTGGCCATGATTGGTGTTGGTGTGATTGATGTTGATTGTGAATGGTGCTGGCTATGATCGGTGTTGGTGTGGTTGATGTTGATTGTGAATGGTGTTGGCAATGATTGGTGTTGGTGTGATTGATATTGATTGTGAATGGTCTTGGCTATGATTGGTGTTGGTGTGTGTCATGTTGATTGTGAATGGTGTTGGCAATGATTGGTGTTGGTTTGATTGATGATGATTGTGAATGGCGTTGACTCTGATTGGTGTTGGTGTGATTGATGTTGATTGTGATTCGTGTTGGCCATGATTGGTGTTGGTGTGATTGATGTTGATTATGAATGGTGTTGGCTATGATTGGTGTTGGTGTGATTGTTGTTGATTGTCAATGGCGTTGGCTATGATTGGTGTTGGTGTTGATTTATGTTTCTTGTGAATGGTGTTGTTTACGATTGGTGTTGGTGTGTTTCATGTTGATTGTGAATGGTGTTGGCAATGATTGTTGTTGTTGTGATTGATGCTGATTGTGAAATGTGTTGGCTTTGATTGGTGTTGGTGTGATTGTTGTTGATTGTGAATGGTGTTGTTTACGATTGGTGTTGGTGTGTTTCTTGTTGAATGTGAATGGTGTTGGCTATGATTTGTGTTGGTGTGATTGATGTTGATTGTGAATGGTGTTGGCTATGATTGGTGTTGGTGTGTTTCATGTTGATTGTGAATGGTGTGGGCTCTGTTTGGTGTTGGTGTGATTGATGTTGATTGTGAATGGTGCAGGCTCTGATTGGTGTTGGATTCTTTGTAGTTGATTATGAACGGTATTGGCCATGATTGGTGTTGGTGTGATTGATGTTGATTGTGAACGGTGTTGGCTATGATCTGTGTTGGTGTGATTGATGTTGATTGTGAATGGTGTTGGCAATGATTGATGTTGTTGTGTTTAATTTTGTTTGTGAATGGTGTTGGCTATGATTGGTGTTGGTGTGATTGATGATGATTGTGAATGGCGTTGTCTGCGATATTTGTTGGTGTGATTGATGTTGATTGTGGCTGGTGTTGTCTGTGATTGTTGTTGGTGTGATTGATGTTGATTGTGAATGGTGTTGGCTATGATTGGTGTTGGTGTGTTTGTTGTTGATTATGAATGGTGTTGGCTATGATTGATGTAGGTGTGATTGTTGTTGATTGTCAATGGCGTTGGCTATGATTGGTGTTGGTGTGTTTCCTGTTGAATATGAATCGTGTTGGCCATGATTGTTGTTGCTGTGATTGACGTTGATTGTGAATGCTGTTGGCGATGATTATTGTTGATGTGATTGATGTTGATTGTGAATGGTGTTGGCTTTGATTGGTGTTGGTGTGATTGATGTTGATTGTGAATTGTGTTGGCTCTGATTGGTGTTGGTGTGTTTGATGTTGATTGTGAATGGTGCTGGCTATGATTGGTGTTGGTGTGATTGATGTTGATTGTGAATTGTGTTTGCTATGATTGGTGTTTGGGCGATTGATGTTGATTGTGAATGGTGTTGTTTCCGATTGGTGTTGGTGTGTTTCATGTTGATTGTGAATGGTGTTGGCAATGATTATTGTTGTTGTGATTGATGTTGATTGTGAAATGTGTTGGCTATGATTGGTGTTGGTGTGATTGATGTTGATTGTGAATGGTGTTGTTTACGATTGGTGTTGGTGTGTTTCTTGTTGAATGTGAATGGTGTTGGCTATGATTTGTGTTGGTGTGATTGATGTTGATGGTGAATGGTGTTGGCGATGATTGGTGTTGGTGTGTTTCATGTTGATTGTGAATGGTGTTGGCTATGATTGATGTTCATGTGTTTCATGTTCATTATGAATGGTGGTGGCTTTGATTGGTGTTGGTGTGTCTCATTTTGACTGTGAATTGTGTTGGCGATGATTGGTGTTGGTGTGATTGATGTTGATTGTGAATAGTGTTGTCTATGATTGGTGTTGATGTGTTTCATGTTGATTGTGAATTCTGTTGGCTATGATTGGTGATTGTGTGATTGTTGTTGATTGTGAAATGTGTTAGCTATGATTGGTGGTGGTCTGTTTCACGTTGAATGTGAATGGTGTTGGCTATTATTGGTGTTGGTGTGTTTCCTGTTCATTATGAATGGTGTTGGCTTTGATTGGTGTTGGTGTGTTTCATTTTGATTGTGAATGGTGTTGGCTATGATTGGTGTTGTTGCGATTGATGCTGATTGTGAAATGTGTTGACTATGATTGGTGTTGGTGTGATTGATGTTGATTGTGAATGGCGTTGGCTGTGATTGGTGTTGGTCTGTTTCATTTTGATTGTGAATGGTGTTGGCTATGATTGGTGTTGGTCTGTTTCACGTTGAATGTGAATGGTGTTGGCTATTATTGGTGTTGGTGTGTTTCATGTTCATTATGAATGGTGTTGGCTTTGATTGGTGTTGGTGTGTTTCATTTTGAATGTGAATGGTGTTGGCTATGATTGGTGTTGTTGCGATTGATGCTGATTGTGAAATGTGTTGACTATGATTGGTGTTGGTGTGATTGATGTTGATTGTGAATGGCGTTGGCTGTGATTGGTGTTGATGTGATTGATGTTGAATGTGAATGGTTTTTTCTCTGTTTGGTGTTGTTGTGATTGATGTTGATTGTGAATTGTGTTGGCTATGATTGGTGTTGGTGTGTTTCATGTTGATTTTGAATGGTGTTGGCTATGATTGGTGTTGGTGTGACTGATATTGATTGTGAATGGTGTTGGCTATGATTGGTGTTCGTGTGATTGATGTTGATTGTGAATTGTGTTGGCTATGATTGGTGTTGGTGTGTTTCATGTTGATTTTGAATGGTGTTGGCTATGATTGGTGTTGGTGTGATGGATATTGATTGTGAATGGTGTTGGCTATGATTGGTGTTGGTGTGTTTCATGTTGAGTGAATGGTGTTGGCTTTGATTGGTGTTGGTGTGATTCATGTTGATTGTGAATGGTGTTGGCTATGATTGGTGTTGTTGTGATTGATGTTGATGGTGTATGGTGTTGGCTCTGATTGGTGTTGGTGTGTTTGTAGTTGATTATGAGCGGTATTGGCCATGATTGGTGTTGGTGTGATTGATGTTGATTGTGAATGGTGTTGGCTATGATTGGTGTTGGTGTGATTGATGTTGATTGTGAATGGTGTTGGCTCTGATTGGTGTTGGCGTGTTTGTAGTTGATTATGAACGGTATTGGCCATGATTGGTGTTGGTGTGATTGATGCTGATTGGTAATTGTGTTGGCTCTGATTGATGTTGGTGTGATTGATGTTGATTGTGAATTGTGTTTGCTATGATTGGTGTTGGGGTGATTGATCTTGATTGTGAATGGTGTTGGCTCTGATTGGTGTTGTTGTGATTGATGTTGATTGTGAATGGTGTTGGCTATGATTGGTGTTGGTGTGATTGATGTTGATTGTGATTCGTGTTGGCTATGATTGGTGTTGGTGTGATTGATGTTGAGTTTGAATGGTGTTGGCTATGATTGTTGTTTTTGAGATTGATGTTGATTGTGAATGGTGTTGGGTATGATTGGTGTTGGTGTGATGGATGTTGATTGCGAATAGTGTTTGCTATGAATGGGTTTGGTGTGTTTCATGTTGATTGTGAATGGTGTTGGCTATGATTGGTGTTGGTGTGATTGATGTTGATTGTGAATAGTGTTGTCTATGATTGGTGTTGGTGTGTTTCATGTTGATTGTGAATTCTGTTGGCTATGATTGGTGATTGTGTGATTGATGTTGATTGTGAAATGTGTTAGCTATGATTGGTGTTGTTGTGATTGATGTTGATTGTGAATGGTGTTTGCTATGATTGGTGTTGGTGTGTTTCATGTTGTTTGTGAATGGTGTTGGCTATGATTGGTGTTGGTGTGTTTCATGTTCTTTATGAATGGTGTTGGCTTTGATTGGTGTTGGTGTGTTTCATTTTGATTGTGAATGGTGTTGGCTATGATTCGTTTTGTTGTGATTGATGTTGATTGTGAATGGTGTTGGCTATGATTGGTGTTGGTCTGTTTCATGTTGAATGTGAATGGTGTTGGCTATGATTGGTGTTGGTGTGTTCATGTTCATTATGAATGGTGTTGGCTTTGATTGGTGTTGGTGTGTTTCATTTTGATTGTGAATGGTGTTGGCTATGATTGGTGTTGTTGTGATTGATGCTGATTGTGAAATGTGTTGACTATGATTGGTGTTGGTGTGATTGATGTTGATTGTGAATGGCGTTGACTGTGATTGGTGTTGATGTGATTGACGTTGATTGTGGATGGTGTTGGCTATGATTATTGTTGATGTGATTGATGTTGATTGTGAAAGGCGCTGGCTATGATTGGTGTTGGCGTGATTCATGTTGATTGTGGCGAGTGTTGGCTCTGATTGGTGTTGGTGTGTTTGTTGTTGATAATGAATGGTATTGAACGTGATTGGTGATGGTGTGATTGATGTTGATTGTGAATGGTGTTGGCTATGATTGGTGTTGCTGTGATTGACGTTGATTGTGGATGGTGTTGGCTATGATTATTGTTGATGTGATTGATGTTGATTGTGAAAGGCGCTGGCTATGATTGGTGTTGGCGTGATTCATGTTGATTGTGGCGAGTGTTGGCTCTGATTGGTGTTGGTGTGTTTGATGTTGATTGTGAATGGTGCTGGCTATGATTGGTGTTGGTGTGATTGATGTTGATTGTGAATGGTGTTGGCTATGAATGGTGTTGGTGTGTTTGTAGTTGATTATGAGCCGTATTGGCCATGATTGGTGTTGGTGTGATTGATGTTGATTGTGAATGGTGTTGGCTATGTATGGTGTTGGTGTGATTGATGTTGATTGTGAATGGTGTTGGCTCTGATTGGTGTTGGCGTGTTTGTAGTTGATTATGAACGGTATTGGCCATGATTGGTGTTGGTGTGATTGATGCTGATTGGTAATTGTGTTGGCTCTGATTGATGTTGGTGTGATTGATGTTGATTGTGAATTGTGTTTGCTATGATTGGTGTTGGGGTGATTGATCTTGATTGTGAATGGTGTTGGCTCTGATTGGTGTTGTTGTGATTTATGTTGATTGTGAATGGTGTTGGCTATGATTGGTGTTGGTGTGATTGATGTTGATTGTGATTCGTGTTGGCTATGATTGGTGTTGGTGTGATTGATGTTGAGTTTGAATGGTGTTGGCTATGATTGTTGTTTTCGAGATTGATGTTGAATGTGAATGGTGTTGGCTATGATTGGTGTTGGTCTGTTTCATGTTGAATGTGAATGGTGTTGGCTATGATTGGTGTTGGTGTGTTCATGTTCATTATGAATGGTGTTGGCTTTGATTGGTGTTGGTGTGTTTCATTTTGATTGTGAATGGTGTTGGCTGTGATTGGTGTTGTTGTGATTGATGCTGATTGTGAAATGTGTTGACTATGATTGGTGTTGGTGTGTTTGATGTTGATTGTGAATGGCGTTGACTGTGATTGGTGTTGATGTGATTGATGTTGAATGTGAATGGTTTTTTCTCTGTTTGGTGTTGTTGTGATTGATGTTGATTGTGAATTGTGTTGGCTATGATTGGTGTTGGTGTGTTTCATGTTGATTGTGAATGGTGTTGGCTATGATTGGTGTTGGTGTGACTGATATTGATTGTGAATGGTGTTGGCTATGATTGGTGTTCGTGTGATTGATGTTGATTGTGAATTGTGTTGGCTATGATTGGTGTTGGTGTGTTTCATGTTGATTTTGAATGGTGTTGGCTGTGATTGGTGTTGGTTTGATTGATATTGATTGTGAGTGGTGTTGGCTATGATTGGTGTTGGTGTGTTTCATGTTGATTGTGAATGGTGTTGGCTTTGATTGGTGTTGGTGTGATTGATGTGGATTTTTAATGGTGTTGGCTATGATTGGTGTTGGTGTGATTGATGTTGATTGTGAATGGTGTTGGCTCTGATTTGTGTTGGCGTGTTTGTAGTTGATTATGAACGGTATTGGCCATGATTGGTGATGGTGTGATTGATGTTGATTGTGAATGGTGTTGGCTATGATTGGTGTTGGTGTGTTTGTTTTTGATAATGAATGGTATTGCCCGTGATTGGTGATGGTGTGATTGATGTTGATTGTGAATGGTGTTGGCTATGATTGGTGTTGCTGTGATTGACGTTGATTGTGGATGGTGTTGGCTATGATTATTGTTGATGTGATTGATGTTGATTGTGAAAGGCGCTGGCTATGATTGGTGTTGGCGTGATTCATGTTGATTGTGGCGAGTGTTGGCTCTGATTGGTGTTGGTGTGTTTGATGTTGATTGTGAATGGTGCTGGCTATGATTGGTGTTGGTGTGATTGATGTTGATTGTGAATGGTGTTGGCTATGAATGGTGTTGGTGTGTTTGTAGTTGATTATGAGCGGGATTGGCCATGATTGGTGTTGGTGTGATTGATGTTGATTGTGAATGGTGTTGGCTATGAATGGTGTTGGTGTGATTGATGTTGATTGTGAATGGTGTTGGCTCTGATTGGTGTTGGCGTGTTTGTAGTTGATTATGAACGGTATTGGCCATGATTGGTGTTGGTGTGATTGATGCTGATTGGTAATTGTGTTGGCTCTGATTGATGTTGGTGTGATTGATGTTGATTGTGAATTGTGTTTGCTATGATTGGTGTTGGGGTGATTGATCTTGATTGTGAATGGTGTTGGCTCTGATTGGTGTTGGTGTGATTGAAGTTGAGTGTGAATGGTGTTGGCTATGATTGGTGTTGGTGTGATTGATGTTGATTCTTAATTGTGTTGGCTATGATTGGTGTTGGTGTGATTGATGTTGAATGTGATTGATGTTGTTTGTGAATTGTGTTGGCTATGATTGGTGTTGATGTGATTGATGTTGATAGTGTATTGTGTTGGCTATGATTGTTGTTGGTGTGATTCATGTTGAATGTGATTGGTGTTGGCTATGTTTGGTGTTGGTATGATTGATGTTGACTGTGAACGGTGTTGGCTATGATTGGTGTTGGTGTGATTGATGTTGAGTGTGAATGGTGTTGGCTATGATTGGTGCTGATGTGATTGATGCTGATTGTGAATGGTGTTGGCAATGATTGTTGTTGGTGTGATTGATATTGATTATGAATTGTCTTGGCTATCATTGCTGTTGATGTGTTTCATGTTGATTGTGAATTGTGTTGGCTTTGATTGGTGTTGGGGTGATTGATGTTGATCGTGAATAGTGTTGGCTATGATTGGTGTTGTAGTGTTACATGTTGAATGTGACTGGTGTTGGCTATGATTGTTGTTGGTGTGTTTCATGTTGATTGTGAATGATGTTGGCTGTGATTGGAGTTGTTGTGTTTCATGTTGATTGTGAACGGTGTTGGCTCTGATTGGTGTTGGTGTGATTGATGTTGATTTTGAATGCCGTTGGCTATGATTGGTGTTGGTGTGATTGATGTTGATTGTGAATGGTGTTGGCTATGATTGGTGTTGGTGTGATTGATGTTGATTCTGAATTGTGTTGCCTATGATTGGTGTTGGTGTGATTGATGTTGTATGTGATTGATGTTGTTTGTGAATTGTGTTGGCTATGATTGGTGTTGGTGTGATTGATGTTGATAGTGTATTGTGTTGGCTATGATTGTTGTTGGTGTGATTGATGTTGAATGTGAATGGTGTTGGCTATGATTGTTGTTGGTGTGATTGATGCTGATTGTGAACGGTGTTGGCAATGATTGTTGTTGGTGTGATTGATGTTGATTGTGAATTGTCTTGGCTATGATTGCTGTTGGTGTGTTTCATGTTGATTGTGCATGGTGTTGGCTTTGATTGGTGTTGGTGTGATTCATGTTGATTGTGAATGTTGCTGGCTATGATTGGTGTTGTTGTGATTGATGTTGATTGCGAATGGTGTTGGTTATGATTGGTGTTGGTGTGTTTCATGTTGAATGTGAATGGTGTTGGCACTGATTGGTGTTGTTGTGATTGATGTTGATTGTGAATGTTGTTGGTTATGACTGGTGTTGGTGTGATTGATGTTGAACGTGATTGGTGTTGGCTATTATTGGTGTTGGTGTGATTGATTTTGAATGTGAATGGTGTTGGCTATGATTGGTGTTTGTGTGATTGATGTTGATTGTGAATGGTGTTGGTTATGATTGGTTATGCTGTGATTGATGTTTGATTGTGATTGATGTTGGCTATTATTGGTGTTGGTGTGATTGATGTTGATTGTGAATTGTGTCGGCTATGATTGGTGTTGGTGTGATTGATGTTGAGTGTGAATGATGTTGGCTATGATTGGTGTTGGTTTGATTGATGTTGATTGTGAATGGTGTTGGCTATGATTGGTGTTGGTCTGATTGATGTTGTTTGTGAATAGAGTTGGCTATGATTTGTGTTGGTGTGTTTCATGTTGATTGTGAACGGTGTTGGCTATTATTGGTGTTGGTTTGATTCATGTTGATTGTGAACGGTGTTGGCTATGATTGGTGTTGGTGTGATTGATGTTGATTGTGAATTGTGTTGGCTATGATTGGTGTTGGTGTGACTGATGTTGATTGTGAATTCCGTTGGCTATGATTGGTGTTGGTGTGATTGATGTTTATTGTGAATGTTGTTGGCTATGATTGGTGTTGGTGTGTTTGTTGTTGATTATGAATGGTATTGGCCATGATTGGTGTTGCTGTCATTGATGTTGATTGTGAATCATGTTGGCTATGATTGTTGTTGGTGTGATTGATGTTGATTGTGCATGGCGTTGGATATGATTGGTGTTGGTGTGATTGATGTTGATTGTGTCTAGTGTTGGCTATGATTGGTGTTGGTGTGATTGATGTTGATTGTGATTCGTGTTGGCTATGATTGGTGTTGGTGTTATTGAAGTTGAGTGTGAATGGTGTTGACTATTATTGGTGTTGTGGTGATTGATGGTGATTGTGAATGGTGTTGGCTATGATTGGTGTTGGTGTGGTTCATTTTGATTGTGAATGGTGTTGGCTTTGATTGGTGTTGATGTGATTCATGTTGATTGTGAATGGTGTTGGCTATGATTGGTGTTGGTGTGATTGATGTTGATGGTGAATTGTGTTGGCTCCGATTGGTGTTGGTGTGTTTGTAGTTGATTATGAACGGTATTGGCCATGATTGGTGTTGGTGTGATTGGTGTTGATTGTGATTCGTGTTCTCTGTGATTGGTGTTGGTGTGATTGTTGTTGATTGTGAATGGTGTTGGCTATGTTTGGTGTTGGTGTGTTTGTTTTTGATTAAAATGGGATTGGCTATGATTGGTGTTGGTGTGATTCATTTTGATTGTGGCGAGTGTTGGCTATGATTGGTGTTGGTGTGATTGATGTTGATTGTGAATGGTGTTGGCTATGATTGGTGTTGGTGTGATTGATGTTGATTGTGAATTGTGTTGTCTCTGATTGGTGTTGGTGTGATTGATGTTGATTGTGAATTGTGTTTGCTATGTTTGGTGTTGGGGTGATTGATCTTGATTGTGAATGGTGTTGGCTCTGATTGGTGTTGTTGTGATTGATGTTGATTGTTAATAGTGTTGGCTATGATTGCTGTTGGTGTGATTGATGTTGATTGTGAATAGTGTTGGCTATGATTGGTGTTGGTGTGATTGATGTTGATTGTGATTCGTGTTGGCTGTGATTGGTTTTGGTGTGATTGATGTTGATTGTGATTCGTGTTGGCTGTGATTGGTTTTGGTGTGATTGATGTTGAGAGTGAATGGTGTTGGGTATGATTGGTGTTGATGTGATGGATGTTGATTGTGAATTGTGTTGGCTATGATTGGTGTTGGTGTGATTGATGTTGATTGTGAATTGTGTTGGCTATGATTGGTGTTGGTGTGATTGATGTTGAGTGTGAACGGTGTTGGCTATGATTGGTGTGGGTGTGATTGATCATGATTGTGAATGGCGTTGGCTCTGATTGGTGTTGGTGTAATTGATGTTGATTGTGATTCGTGTTGGCTATGATTGATGTTGGTGTGATTGATGTTCATTGTCAATGGCGTTGGATACGATATATGATGGTGTGATTGATGTTGATTGTTAATTGTGTTTTCTGTGATTGGTGTTGGTGTGATTGTTGTTGATGGTGAATGGTGTCGGCTATGATTGGTGTTGGTGTGTTTGTTTTTGATGAAAATGGGATTGGCTATGATTGGTGTTGGTGTCTTTGTTTTTGATGAAAATGGGATTGGCTATGATTGGTGTTGGTGTGATTGATGTTGATTATGAATGGTGTTGGCTATGATTGGTGTTGGTATGATTGTTGTTGATTATCAATGGCCTTGGCTATGATTGGTGTTGGTGTGATTGATGTTGATTGTGACTGGTGTTGGCGATGATTGGTGTTGGTGTGATTGATGTTTCTTGTGAATGGTGTTGGCTATGATTGTTCTTGGTGTGTTTCATGTTGATTTTGAATGGTGTTGGCTATGATTGGTGTTGGTGTGATTGATGTTGATTGTGAATAGTGTTGGCTATGATTGGTGTTGGTGTGTTTGATGTTGATTGTGAATGGCGTTGGCTATGATTGGTGTTGGTGTGATGCATGTTGATTGTGGCGAGTGTTGGCTATGATTGGTGTTGGTGTGATTGATGCTGATTGGGAATTGTGTTGGCTCTGATTGGTGTTGGTGTGATTGATGTTGATTGTGAATTGTGTTTGCTATGATTGGTGTTGGGGTGATTGATCTTGATTGTGCATGGTGTTGGCTGTGATTGGTGTTGTTGTGATTGATGTTGATTGTGAATGGTGTTGGCTATGATTGCTGTTGGTGTGATTGATGTTGATTGTGAATGGTGTTGGCTATGATTGGTGTTGGTGTGATTGATGTTGATTGTGATTCGTGTTGGCTGTGATTGGTTTTGGTGTGATTGATGTTGAGTGTGAATGGTGTTGGCTATGATTGTTGTTGTTGTGATTGATGTTGATTGTTAATGGTGTTGGGTATGATTGGTGTTGATGTGATGGATGTTGATTGCGAAAAGTGTTCGCTATGAATGGGTTTGGTGTGTTTCATGTTGTTTGTGAATGGTGTTGGCCATGGTTGGTGTTGGTGTGATTGATGTTGATTGTGAATGGTGTTGACTATGATTGGTGTTGCTGTGTTTCATGTTGATTGTTAACGGTGTTGGCTATGACTGTTGTTGGTGTGCTTGATGTTGATTGTGAATGCCGTTGGCTATGATTGGTGTTGGTGTGATTGATGTTGATTGTGAATGGTGTTGGCTATGATTGGTGTTGGTGTGATTGATGTTGATTCTGAATTGTGTTGGCTATGATTGGTGTTGGTGTGATTGATGTTGAATGTGATTGATGTTGATTGTGAATTGTGTTGGCTATAATTGGTGTTGGTGCGATTGATGTTGATTGTGTATGGTGTTGTCTATGATTGGTGTTGGTCTGTTTCATGTTGAATGTGAATGGTGTTGGCCATGATTGGTGTTGTTGAGATTAATGTTGATTGTGAAATCTGTTGGCTATGATATTTGTTGGTGTGATTGATGTTGATTGTGAATGGCGTTGGCTCTGTTTGGTGTTGGTGTGATTGATGTTGATTGTGAATGGTGCAGGCTCTGATTGGTGTTGGTGTGTTTGTAGTTTTTTATGAATAGTATTGGCCATGATTGGTGTTGGTGTGATTGATGTTGATTGTGAATGGTGCTGGCTATGATCGGTGTTGGTGTGGTTGATGTTGATTGTGAATGGTGTTGGCAATGATTGGTGTTGCTGTGATTGATATTGATTGTGAATGGTCTTGGCTATGATTGGTGTTGGTGTGTGTCATGTTGATTGTGAATGGTGTTGGCAATGATTGGTGTTGGTTTGATTGATGATGATTGTGAATGGCGTTGACTCTGATTGGTGTTGGTGTGATTGATGTTGATTGTGATTCGTGTTGGCCATGATTGGTGTTGGTGTGATTGATGTTGATTGTCAATGGCGTTGGCTACGATATTTGTTGGTGTGATTGATGTTGATTGTGACTGGTGTTGTCTGTGATTGTTGTTGTTGTGATTGATGTTGTTTGTGAATGGTCTTGGCTATGATTGGTGTTGGTGTGTTTGTTCTTGATTAAACTGGGATTGGCTATGATTGGTGTTAGTGTGATTGATGTTGATTGTGACTGGTGTATTCTGTGATTATTGTTGGTGTGATTGATGTTGATTATGAATGGTGTTGGCTATGATTGGTGTTGGTGTGATTGTTGTTGATTGTCAATGGCGTTGGCTATGATTGGTGTTGGTGTGATTTATGTTTCTTGTGAATGGTGTTGTTTACGATTGGTGTTGGTGTGTTTCATGTTGATTGTGAATGGTGTTGGCAATGATTGTTGTTGTTGTGATTGATGCTGATTGTGAAATGTGTTGGCTTTGATTGGTGTTGGTGTGATTGTTGTTGATTGTGAATGGTGTTGTTTACGATTGGTGTTGGTGTGTTTCTTGTTGAATGTGAATGGTGTTGGCTATGATTTGTGTTGATGTGATTGATGTTGATTGTGAATGGTGTTGGCTATGATTGGTGTTGGTGTGTTTCATGTTGATTGTGAATGGTGTGGGCTCTGTTTGGTGTTGGTGTGATTGATGTTGATTGTGAATGGCGTTATCTGCGATATTTGTTGGTGTGATTGATGTTGATTGTGGCTGGTGTTGTCTGTGATTGTTGTTGGTGTGATTGATGTTGATTGTGAATGGTGTTGGCTATGATTGGTGTTGGAGTGTTTGTTGTTGATTATGAATGGTGTTGGCTATGATTGATGTAGGTGTGATTGTTGTTGATTGTCAATGGCGTTGGCTATGATTGGTGTTGGTGTGTTTCCTGTTGAATATGAATCGTGTTGGCCATGATTGTTGTTGCTGTGATTGACGTTGATTGTGAATGCTGTTGGTGATGATTATTGTTGATGTGATTGATGTTGATTGTGAATGGTGTTGGCTTTGATTGGTGTTGGTGTGATTGATGTTGATTGTGAATTGTGTTGGCTCTGATTGGTGTTGGTGTGTTTGATGTTGATTGTGAATGGTGCTGGCTATGATTGGTGTTGGTGTGATTGATGTTGATTGTGAATTGTGTTTGCTATGATTATTGTTGTTGTGATTGATGTTGATTGTGAAATGTGTTGGCTATGATTGGTGTTGGTGTGATTGATGTTGATTGTGAATGGTGTTGTTTACGATTGGTGTTGGTGTGTTTCTTGTTGAATGTGAATGGTGTTGGCTATGATTTGTGTTGGTGTGATTGATGTTGATGGTGAATGGTGTTGGCGATGATTGGTGTTGGTGTGTTTCATGTTGATTTTGAATGGTGTTGGCTATGATTGATGTTCATGTGTTTCATGTTCATTATGAATGGTGGTGGCTTTGATTGGTGTTGGTGTGTCTCATTTTGACTGTGAATTGTGTTGGCGATGATTGGTGTTGGTGTGATTGATGTTGATTGTGAATAGTGTTGTCTATGATTGGTGTTGATGTGTTACATGTTGATTGTGAATTCTGTTGGCTATGATTGGTGATTGTGTGATTGATGTTGATTGTGAAATGTGTTAGCTATGATTGGTGTTGTTGTGATTGATGTTGATTGTGAATGGTGTTTGCTATGATTGGTGTTGGTGTGTTTCATGTTGATTGTGAATGGTGTTGACTATGATTGGTGTTGGTGTGTTTCATGTTCTTTATGAATGGTGTTGGCTTTGATTGGTGTTGGTGTGTTTCATTTTGATTGTGAATGGTGTTGGCTATGATTCGTTTTGTTGTGATTGATGTTGATTGTGAATGGTGTTGGCTATGATTGGTGTTGGTCTGTTTCACGTTGAATGTGAATGGTGTTGGCTATGATTGGTGTTGGTGTGTTTCATGTTCATTATGAATGGTGTTGGCTTTGATTGGTGTTGGTGTGTTTCATTTTGATTGTGAATGGGGTTGGCTATGATTGGTGTTGTTGCGATTGATGCTGATTGTGAAATGTGTTGACTATGATTGGTGTTGGTGTGATTGATGTTGATTGTGAATGGCGTTGGCTGTGATTGGTGTTGATGTGATTGATGTTGAATGTGAATGGTTTTTTATCTGTTTGGTGTTGTTGTGATTGATGTTGATTCTGAATTGTGTTGGCTATGATTGGTGTTGGTGTGTTTCATGTTGATTTTGAATGGTGTTGGCTATGATTGGTGTTGGTGTGACTGATATTGATTGTGAATGGTGTTGGCTATGATTGGGGTTCGTGTGATTGATGTTGATTGTGAATTGTGTTGGCTATGATTGGTGTTGGTGTGTTTCATGTTGATTTTGAATGGTGTTGGCTATGATTGGTGTTGGTGTGATTGATATTGATTGTGAATGGTGTTGGCTATGATTGGTGTTGGTGTGTTTCATGTTGATTGTGAATGGTGTTGGCTATGATTGGTGTTGTTGTGATTGATGTTGATGGTGTATGGTGTTGGCTCTGATTGGTGTTGGTGTGTTTGTAGTTGATTATGAGCGGTATTGGCCATGATTGGTGTTGGTGTGATTGATGTTGATTGTGAATGGTGTTGGCTATGATTGGTGTTGGTGTGATTGATGTTGATTGTGAATGGTGTTGGCTCTGATTGGTGTTGGCGTGTTTGTAGTTGATTATGAACGGTATTGGCCATGATTGGTGTTGGTGTGATTGATGCTGATTGGTAATTGTGTTGGCTCTGATTGATGTTGGTGTGATTGATGTTGATTGTGAATTGTGTTTGCTATGATTGGTGTTGGGGTGATTGATCTTGATTGTGAATGGTGTTGGCTCTGATTGGTGTTGTTGTGATTGATGTTGATGGTGAATGGTGTTGGCTATGATTGGTGTTGGTGTGATTGATGTTGATTGTGATTCGTGTTGGCTATGATTGGTGTTGGTGTGATTGACGTTGAGTTTGAATGGTGTTGGCTATGATTGTTGTTTTTGAGATTGATGTTGATTGTGAATGGTGTTGGGTATGATTGGTGTTGGTGTGATGGATGTTGATTGCGAATAGTGTTTGCTATGAATGGGTTTGGTGTGTTTCATGTTGATTGTGAATGGTGTTGGCTATGATTGGTGTTGGTGTGATTGATGTTGATTGTGAATAGTGTTGTCTATGATTGGTGTTGGTGTGTTTCATGTTGATTGTGAATTCTGTTGGCTATGATTGGTGATTGTGTGATTGATGTTGATTGTGAAATGTGTTAGCTATGATTGGTGTTGTTGTGATTGATGTTGATTGTGAATGGTGTTTGCTATGATTGGTGTTGGTGTGTTTCATGTTGATTGTGAATGGTGTTGGCTATGATTGGTGTTGGTGTGTTTCATGTTCTTTATGAATGGTGTTGGCTTTGATTGGTGTTGGTGTGTTTCATTTTGATTGTGAATGGTGTTGGCTATGATTCGTTTTGTTGTGATTGATGTTGATTGTGAATGGTGTTGGCTATGATTGGTGTTGGTCTGTTTCATGTTGAATGTGAATGGTGTTGGCTATGATTGGTGTTGGTGTGTTCATGTTCATTATGAATGGTGTTGGCTTTGATTGGTGTTGGTGTGTTTCATTTTGATTGTGAATGGTGTTGGCTATGATTGGTGTTGTTGTGATTGATGCTGATTGTGAAATGTGTTGACTATGATTGGTGTTGGTGTGATTGATGTTGATTGTGAATGGCGTTGACTGTGATTGGTGTTGATGTGATTGACGTTGATTGTGGATGGTGTTGGCTATGATTATTGTTGATGTGATTGATGTTGATTGTGAAAGGCGCTGGCTATGATTGGTGTTGGCGTGATTCATGTTGATTGTGGCGAGTGTTGGCTCTGATTGGTGTTGGTGTGTTTGTTGTTGATAATGAATGGTATTGCCCGTGATTGGTGATGGTGTGATTGATGTTGATTGTGAATGGTGTTGGCTATGATTGGTGTTGCTGTGATTGACGTTGATTGTGGATGGTGTTGGCTATGATTATTGTTGATGTGATTGATGTTGATTGTGAAAGGCGCTGGCTATGATTGGTGTTGGCGTGATTCATGTTGATTGTGGCGAGTGTTGGCTCTGATTGGTGTTGGTGTGTTTGATGTTGATTGTGAATGGTGCTGGCTATGATTGGTGTTGGTGTGATTGATGTTGATTGTGAATGGTGTTGGCTATGAATGGTGTTGGTGTGTTTGTAGTTGATTATGAGCCGTATTGGCCATGATTGGTGTTGGTGTGATTGATGTTGATTGTGAATGGTGTTGGCTATGATTGGTGTTGGTGTGATTGATGTTGATTGTGATTCGTGTTGGCTATGATTGGTGTTGGTGTGATTGATGTTGAGTTTGAATGGTGTTGGCTATGATTGTTGTTTTTGAGATTGATGTTGAATGTGAATGGTGTTGGCTATGATTGGTGTTGGTCTGTTTCATGTTGAATGTGAATGGTGTTGGCTCTGATTGGTGTTGGTGTGTTTGATGTTGATTGTGAATGGTGCTGGCTATGATTGGTGTTGGTGTGATTGATGTTGATTGTGAATGGTGTTGGCTATGAATGGTGTTGGTGTGTTTGTAGTTGATTATGAGCCGTATTGGCCATGATTGGTGTTGGTGTGATTGATGTTGATTGTGAATGGTGTTGGCTATGATTGGTGTTGGTGTGATTGATGTTGATTGTGATTCGTGTTGGCTATGATTGGTGTTGGTGTGATTGATGTTGAGTTTGAATGGTGTTGGCTATGATTGTTGTTTTTGAGATTGATGTTGAATGTGAATGGTGTTGGCTATGATTGGTGTTGGTCTGTTTCATGTTGAATGTGAATGGTGTTGGCTATGATTGGTGTTGGTGTGTTCATGTTCATTATGAATGGTGTTGGCTTTGATTGGTGTTGGTGTGTTTCATTTTGATTGTGAATGGTGTTGGCTATGATTGGTGTTGTTGTGATTGATGCTGATTGTGAAATGTGTTGACTATGATTGGTGTTGGTGTGATTGATGTTGATTGTGAATGGCGTTGACTGTGATTGGTGTTGATGTGATTGACGTTGATTGTGGATGGTGTTGGCTATGATTATTGTTGCTGTGATTGATGTTGATTGTGAAAGGCGCTGGCTATGATTGGTGTTGGCGTGATTCATGTTGATTGTGGTGAGTGTTGGCTCTGATTGGTGTTGGTGTGTTTGTTGTTGATAATGAATGGTATTGCCCGTGATTGGTGATGGTTTGATTGATGTTGATTGTGAATGGTGTTGGCTATGATTGGTGTTGCTGTGATTGACGTTGATTGTGGATGGTGTTGGCTATGATTATTGTTGATGTGATTGATGTTGATTGTGAAAGGCGCTGGCTATGATTGGTGTTGGCGTGATTCATGTTGATTGTGGCGAGTGTTGGCTCTGATTGGTGTTGGTGTGATTGATATTGATTGTGAATGGTGTTGGCTATGAATGGTGTTGGTGTGTTTGTAGTTGATTATGAGCGGTATTGGCCATGATTGGTGTTGGTGTGATTCATGTTGATTGTGAATGGTGTTGGCTATGAATGGTGTTGGTGTGATTGATGTTGATTGTGAATGGTGTTGGCTCTGATTGGTGTTGGCGTGTTTGTAGTTGATTATGAACGGTATTGGCCATGATTGGTGTTGGTGTGATTGATGCTGATTGGTAATTGTGTTGGCTCTGATTGATGTTGGTGTGATTGATGTTGATTGTGAATTGTGTTTGCTATGATTGGTGTTGGGGTGATTGATCTTGATTGTGAATGGTGTTGGCTCTGATTGGTGTTGTTGTGATTGATGTTGATCGTGAATGGTGTTGGCTATGATTGGTGTTGGTGTGATTGATGTTGATTGTGATTCGTGTTGGCTATGATTGGTGTTGGTGTGATTGATGTTGAGTTTGAATGGTGTTGGCTATGATTGTTGTTTTTGAGATTGATGTTGATTGTGAATGGTGTTGGCTATGATTGGTGTTGGTCTGTTACATGTTGAATGTGAATGGTGTTGGCTATGATTGGTGTTGGTGTGTTCATGTTCATTATGAATGGTGTTGGCTTTGATTGGTGTTGGTGTGTTTCATTTTGATTGTGAATGGTGTTGGCTATGATTGGTGTTGTTGTGATTGATGCTGATTGTGAAATGTGTTGACTATGATTGGTGTTGGTGTGATTGATGTTGATTGTGAATGGCGTTGACTGTGATTGGTGTTGATGTGATTGATGTTGAATGTGAATGGTTTTTTCTCTGTTTGGTGTTGTTGTGATTGATGTTGATTGTGAATTGTGTTGGCTATGATTGGTGTTGGTGTGTTTCATGTTGATTTTGAATGGTGTTGGCTATGATTGGTGTTGGTGTGACTGATATTGATTGTGAATGGTGTTGGCTATGATTGGTGTTCGTGTGATTGATGTTGATTGTGAATTGTGTTGGCTATGATTGGTGTTGGTGTGTTTCATGTTGATTTTGAATGGTGTTGGCAGTGATTGGTGTTGGTTTGATTGATATTGATTGTGAGTGGTGTTGGCTATGATTGGTGTTGGTGTGTTTCATGTTGATTGTGAATGGTGTTGACTATGATTGGTGTTGGTGTGTTTCATGTTCTTTATGAATGGTGTTGGCTTTGATTGGTGTTGGTGTGTTTCATTTTGATTGTGAATGGTGTTGGCTATGATTCGTTTTGTTGTGATTGATGTTGATTGTGAATGGTGTTGGCTATGATTGGTGTTGGTCTGTTTCACGTTGAATGTGAATGGTGTTGGCTATGATTGGTGTTGGTGTGTTTCATGTTCATTATGAATGGTGTTGGCTTTGATTGGTGTTGGTGTGTTTCATTTTGATTGTGAATGGGGTTGGCTATGATTGGTGTTGTTGCGATTGATGCTGATTGTGAAATGTGTTGACTATGATTGGTGTTGGTGTGATTGATGTTGATTGTGAATGGCGTTGGCTGTGATTGGTGTTGATGTGATTGATGTTGAATGTGAATGGTTTTTTATCTGTTTGGTGTTGTTGTGATTGATGTTGATTCTGAATTGTGTTGGCTATGATTGGTGTTGGTGTGTTTCATGTTGATTTTGAATGGTGTTGGCTATGATTGGTGTTGGTGTGACTGATATTGATTGTGAATGGTGTTGGCTATGATTGGGGTTCGTGTGATTGATGTTGATTGTGAATTGTGTTGGCTATGATTGGTGTTGGTGTGTTTCATGTTGATTTTGAATGGTGTTGGCTATGATTGGTGTTGGTGTGATTGATATTGATTGTGAATGGTGTTGGCTATGATTGGTGTTGGTGTGTTTCATGTTGATTGTGAATGGTGTTGGCTATGATTGGTGTTGTTGTGATTGATGTTGATGGTGTATGGTGTTGGCTCTGATTGGTGTTGGTGTGTTTGTAGTTGATTATGAGCGGTATTGGCCATGATTGGTGTTGGTGTGATTGATGTTGATTGTGAATGGTGTTGGCTATGATTGGTGTTGGTGTGATTGATGTTGATTGTGAATGGTGTTGGCTCTGATTGGTGTTGGCGTGTTTGTAGTTGATTATGAACGGTATTGGCCATGATTGGTGTTGGTGTGATTGATGCTGATTGGTAATTGTGTTGGCTCTGATTGATGTTGGTGTGATTGATGTTGATTGTGAATTGTGTTTGCTATGATTGGTGTTGGGGTGATTGATCTTGATTGTGAATGGTGTTGGCTCTGATTGGTGTTGTTGTGATTGATGTTGATGGTGAATGGTGTTGGCTATGATTGGTGTTGGTGTGATTGATGTTGATTGTGATTCGTGTTGGCTATGATTGGTGTTGGTGTGATTGATGTTGAGTTTGAATGGTGTTGGCTATGATTGTTGTTTTTGAGATTGATGTTGATTGTGAATGGTGTTGGGTATGATTGGTGTTGGTGTGATGGATGTTGATTGCGAATAGTGTTTGCTATGAATGGGTTTGGTGTGTTTCATGTTGATTGTGAATGGTGTTGGCTATGATTGGTGTTGGTGTGATTGATGTTGATTGTGAATAGTGTTGTCTATGATTGGTGTTGGTGTGTTTCATGTTGATTGTGAATTCTGTTGGCTATGATTGGTGATTGTGTGATTGATGTTGATTGTGAAATGTGTTAGCTATGATTGGTGTTGTTGTGATTGATGTTGATTGTGAATGGTGTTTGCTATGATTGGTGTTGGTGTGTTTCATGTTAATTGTGAATGGTGTTGGCTATGATTGGTGTTGGTGTGTTTCATGTTCTTTATGAATGGTGTTGGCTTTGATTGGTGTTGGTGTGTTTCATTTTGATTGTGAATGGTGTTGGCTATGATTCGTTTTGTTGTGATTGATGTTGATTGTGAATGGTGTTGGCTATGATTGGTGTTGGTCTGTTTCATGTTGAATGTGAATGGTGTTGGCTATGATTGGTGTTGGTGTGTTCATGTTCATTATGAATGGTGTTGGCTTTGATTGGTGTTGGTGTGTTTCATTTTGATTGTGAATGGTGTTGGCTATGATTGGTGTTGTTGTGATTGATGCTGATTGTGAAATGTGTTGACTATGATTGGTGTTGGTGTGATTGATGTTGATTGTGAATGGCGTTGACTGTGATTGGTGTTGATGTGATTGACGTTGATTGTGGATGGTGTTGGCTATGATTATTGTTGATGTGATTGATGTTGATTGTGAAAGGCGCTGGCTATGATTGGTGTTGGCGTGATTCATGTTGATTGTGGCGAGTGTTGGCTCTGATTGGTGTTGGTGTGTTTGTTGTTGATAATGAATGGTATTGCCCGTGATTGGTGATGGTGTGATTGATGTTGATTGTGAATGGTGTTGGCTATGATTGGTGTTGCTGTGATTGACGTTGATTGTGGATGGTGTTGGCTATGATTATTGTTGATGTGATTGATGTTGATTGTGAAAGGCGCTGGCTATGATTGGTGTTGGCGTGATTCATGTTGATTGTGGCGAGTGTTGGCTCTGATTGGTGTTGGTGTGTTTGATGTTGATTGTGAATGGTGCTGGCTATGATTGGTGTTGGTGTGATTGATGTTGATTGTGAATGGTGTTGGCTATGAATGGTGTTGGTGTGTTTGTAGTTGATTATGAGCCGTATTGGCCATGATTGGTGTTGGTGTGATTGATGTTGATTGTGAATGGTGTTGGCTATGATTGGTGTTGGTGTGATTGATGTTGATTGTGATTCGTGTTGGCTATGATTGGTGTTGGTGTGATTGATGTTGAGTTTGAATGGTGTTGGCTATGATTGTTGTTTTTGAGATTGATGTTGAATGTGAATGGTGTTGGCTATGATTGGTGTTGGTCTGTTTCATGTTGAATGTGAATGGTGTTGGCTCTGATTGGTGTTGGTGTGTTTGATGTTGATTGTGAATGGTGCTGGCTATGATTGGTGTTGGTGTGATTGATGTTGATTGTGAATGGTGTTGGCTATGAATGGTGTTGGTGTGTTTGTAGTTGATTATGAGCCGTATTGGCCATGATTGGTGTTGGTGTGATTGATGTTGATTGTGAATGGTGTTGGCTATGATTGGTGTTGGTGTGATTGATGTTGATTGTGATTCGTGTTGGCTATGATTGGTGTTGGTGTGATTGATGTTGAGTTTGAATGGTGTTGGCTATGATTGTTGTTTTTGAGATTGATGTTGAATGTGAATGGTGTTGGCTATGATTGGTGTTGGTCTGTTTCATGTTGAATGTGAATGGTGTTGGCTATGATTGGTGTTGGTGTGTTCATGTTCATTATGAATGGTGTTGGCTTTGATTGGTGTTGGTGTGTTTCATTTTGATTGTGAATGGTGTTGGCTATGATTGGTGTTGGTGTGATTGATGTTGATTGTGAATGGCGTTGACTGTGATTGGTGTTGATGTGATTGACGTTGATTGTGGATGGTGTTGGCTATGATTATTGTTGCTGTGATTGATGTTGATTGTGAAAGGCGCTGGCTATGATTGGTGTTGGCGTGATTCATGTTGATTGTGGTGAGTGTTGGCTCTGATTGGTGTTGGTGTGTTTGTTGTTGATAATGAATGGTATTGCCCGTGATTGGTGATGGTTTGATTGATGTTGATTGTGAATGGTGTTGGCTATGATTGGTGTTGCTGTGATTGACGTTGATTGTGGATGGTGTTGGCTATGATTATTGTTGATGTGATTGATGTTGATTGTGAAAGGCGTTGGCTATGATTGGTGTTGGCGTGATTCATGTTGATTGTGGCGAGTGTTGGCTCTGATTGGTGTTGGTGTGATTGATATTGATTGTGAATGGTGTTGGCTATGAATGGTGTTGGTGTGTTTGTAGTTGATTATGAGCGGTATTGGCCATGATTGGTGTTGGTGTGATTCATGTTGATTGTGAATGGTGTTGGCTATGAATGGTGTTGGTGTGATTGATGTTGATTGTGAATGGTGTTGGCTCTGATTGGTGTTGGCGTGTTTGTAGTTGATTATGAACGGTATTGGCCATGATTGGTGTTGGTGTGATTGATGCTGATTGGTAATTGTGTTGGCTCTGATTGATGTTGGTGTGATTGATGTTGATTGTGAATTGTGTTTGCTATGATTGGTGTTGGGGTGATTGATCTTGATTGTGAATGGTGTTGGCTCTGATTGGTGTTGTTGTGATTGATGTTGATTGTGAATGGTGTTGGCTATGATTGGTGTTGGTGTGATTGATGTTGATTGTGATTCGTGTTGGCTATGATTGGTGTTGGTGTGATTGATGTTGAGTTTGAATGGTGTTGGCTATGATTGTTGTTTTTGAGATTGATGTTGATTGTGAATGGTGTTGGCTATGATTGGTGTTGGTCTGTTACATGTTGAATGTGAATGGTGTTGGCTATGATTGGTGTTGGTGTGTTCATGTTCATTATGAATGGTGTTGGCTTTGATTGGTGTTGGTGTGTTTCATTTTGATTGTGAATGGTGTTGGCTATGATTGGTGTTGTTGTGATTGATGCTGATTGTGAAATGTGTTGACTATGATTGGTGTTGGTGTGATTGATGTTGATTGTGAATGGCGTTGACTGTGATTGGTGTTGATGTGATTGATGTTGAATGTGAATGGTTTTTTCTCTGTTTGGTGTTGTTGTGATTGATGTTGATTGTGAATTGTGTTGGCTATGATTGGTGTTGGTGTGTTTCATGTTGATTTTGAATGGTGTTGGCTATGATTGGTGTTGGTGTGACTGATATTGATTGTGAATGGTGTTGGCTATGATTGGTGTTCGTGTGATTGATGTTGATTGTGAATTGTGTTGGCTATGATTGGTGTTGGTGTGTTTCATGTTGATTTTGAATGGTGTTGGCAGTGATTGGTGTTGGTTTGATTGATATTGATTGTGAGTGGTGTTGGCTATGATTGGTGTTGGTGTGTTTCATGTTGATTGTGAATGGTGTTGGCTTTGATTGGTGTTGGTGTGATTGATGTGGATTTTTAATGGTGTTGGCTATGATTGGTGTTGGTGTGATTGATGTTGATTGTGAATGGTGTTGGCTCTGATTTGTGTTGGCGTGTTTGTAGTTGATTATGAACGGTATTGGCCATGATTGGTGATGGTGTGATTGATGTTGATTGTGAATGGTGTTGGCTATGATTGGTGTTGGTGTGTTTGTTGTTGATAATGAATGGTATTGCCCGTGATTGGTGATGGTGTGATTGATGTTGATTGTGAATGGTGTTGGCTATGATTGGTGTTGCTGTGATTGACGTTGATTGTGGATGGTGTTGGCTATGATTATTGTTGATGTGATTGATGTTGATTGTGAAAGGCGCTGGCTATGATTGGTGTTGGCGTGATTCATGTTGATTGTGAGTGGTGTTGGCTATGATTGGTGTTGGTGTGTTTCATGTTGATTGTGAATGGTGTTGGCTTTGATTGGTGTTGGTGTGATTCATGTTGATTGTGAATGGTGTTGGCTATGATTGGTGTTGTTGTGATTGATGTTGATGGTGTATGGTGTTGGCTCTGATTGGTGTTGGTGTGTTTGTAGTTGATTATGAGCGGTATTGGCCATGATTGGTGTTGGTGTGATTGATGTTGATTGTGAATGGTGTTGGCTATGAATGGTTTTGTGTGATTGATGTTGATTGTGAATGGTGTTGGCTCTGATTGGTGTTGGCGTGTTTGTAGTTGATTATGAACGGTATTGGCCATGATTGGTGTTGGTGTGATTGATGCTGATTGGTAATTGTGTTGGCTCTGATTGATGTTGGTGTGATTGATGTTGATTGTGAATTGTGTTTGCTATGATTGGTGTTGGGGTGATTGATCTTGATTGTGAATGGTGTTGGCTCTGATTGGTGTTGTTGTGATTGATGTTGATTGTGAATGGTGTTGGCTATGATTGGTGTTGGTGTGATTGATGTTGATTGTGATTCGTGTTGGCTATGATTGGTGTTGGTGTGATTGATGTTGAGTTTGAATGGTGTTGGCTATGATTGTTGTTTTTGAGATTGATGTTGATTGTGAATGGTGTTGGGTATGATTGGTGTTGGTGTGATGGATGTTGATTGCGAATAGTGTTTGCTATGAATGGGTTTGGTGTGTTTCATGTTGATTGTGAATGGTGTTGGCTATGATTGGTGTTGGTGTGATTGATGTTGATTGTGAATGGTGTTGGCTATGATTGGTGTTGGTGTGATTGCTGTTGATTGTGAATAGTGTTGGCTATGATTGGTGTTCATGTGATTGATGTTGATTGTGAATTGTGTTGGCTATGATTGGTGTTGGTGTGATTGATGTTGAATGTGATTGGTGTTGGCTCTGTTAGGTGTTGGTATGATTGATGTTGACTGTGAACGTTGTTGGCTATGATTGGTGTTGGTGTGATTGATATTGATTGTGAATGGTGCTGGCTCTGATTGGTGTTGGCGTGTTTGTAGTTGATTATGAACGGTATTGGCCATGATTGGTGATGGTGTGATTGATGTTGACTGTGAACGTTGTTGGCTATGATTGGTGTTGGTGTGATTGATATTGATTGTGAATGGTGTTGTCTATGATTGGTGTTGGTGTGTTTCATGTTGATTGTGAATGGTGTTGGCTTTGATTGGTGTTGGTGTGATTGATGTGGATTTTTAATGGTGTTGGCTATGATTGGTGTTGGTGTGATTGATGTTGATTGTGAATGGTGTTGGCTCTGATTTGTGTTGGCGTGTTTGTAGTTGATTATGAACGGTATTGGCCATGATTGGTGATGGTGTGATTGATGTTGATTGTGAATGGTGTTGGCTATGATTGGTGTTGGTGTGTTTGTTGTTGATAATGAATGGTATTGCCCGTGATTGGTGATGGTGTGATTGATGTTGATTGTGAATGGTGTTGGCTATGATTGGTGTTGCTGTGATTGACGTTGATTGTGGATGGTGTTGGCTATGATTGGTGTTGGTGTGATTGATGTTGATTGTGAATTGTGTTGGCTCTGATTGGTGTTGGTGTGTTTGATGTTGATTGTGAATGGTGCTGGCTATGATTGGTGTTGGTGTGATTGATGTTGATTGTGAATTGTGTTTGCGATGATTGGTGTTGGGGTGATTGATGTTGATTGTTAATGGTGTTGGCTATGATTGGTGTTGGTGTGATTGATGTTGTTTGTGAATGGTGTTGGCTCTGATTTGTGTTGGCGTGTTTGTAGTTGATTATGAACAGTATTGGCCATGATTGGTGATGGTGTGATTGATGTTGATTGTGAATGGTGTTGGCTATGATCGTTGATGGTGTGATTGATGTGGATGGTGAATGCTTTTGGCTATGATTGGCGTTGTTGTGTTTCATGTTGAATGTGAATGGTGTTGGCTATTATTGGTGTTGGTGTGATTGATGATGATTGTGAATGGTGTTGGCTATGATTGGTGTTGGTGTGTTTCATGTTGATTGTGGCGATTGTTGGCTATGATTGGTGTTGGTGTGATTGATGTTGATTGTGAATGGTGTTGGCTATGATTGGTGTTGGTGTGTTTCATGTTGATTGTGGCGATTGTTGGCCATGATTGGTGATGGTGTGATTGATATTGATTGTGAATGGTGTTGGCTATGATTGGTGTTGGTGTGTTTCATGTTGATTGTGAATGGTGTTGGCTATGATTATTGTTGATGTGATTGATGTTGATTGTGAATGGCGCTGGCTATGATTGGTGTTGGTGTGATTCAGGTTGATTGTGGCGATTGTTGGCTATGATTGGTGTTGGTGTGATTGATGTTGATTGTCAATGGTGTTGGCTCTGATTGGTGTTGTCGTGTTTGTAGTTGATTATGAACGGTATTGGCCATGATTGGTGATGGTGTGATTGATATTGATTGTGAATGGTGTTGGCTATGATTGGTGTTGGTGTGTTTCATGTTGATTGTGAATGGTGTTGGCTTTGATTGGTGTTGGTGTGATTGATGTTGATTGTCAATGGCGTTGGCTATTATTGTTGTTGGTGTGATTGATGTTGATTGTGACTGGTGTTGGCTATGATTGGTGTTGGTGTGTTTGTTGTTGATTATGAATGGTATTGGCCATGATTGTTGTTGCTGTGATTGACGTTGATTGTGAATGCTGTTGGCTATGATTATTGTTGATGTGATTGATGTTGATTGTGAATGGCGCTGGCTATGATTGGTGTTGGTGTGATTGATGTTGATTGTGAACGTTGTTGGCTATGATTGGTGTTGGTGTGATTGATATTGATTGTGAATGGTGTAGGCTATGATTGGTGTTGGTGTGTTTCATGTTGATTGTGAATGGTGTTGGCTTTGATTGGTGTTGGCGTGTTTGTAGTTGATTATGAACGGTATTGGCCATGATTGGTGATGGTGTGATTGATATTGACTGTGAACGTTGTTGGCTATGATTGGTGTTGGTGTGATTGATATTGATTATGAATGGTGTTGGCTATGATTGGTGTTGGTGTGTTTCATGTTGATTGTGAATGGTGTTGGCTTTGATTGGTGTTGGTGTGATTCATGTTGATTGTGAATGGTGTTGGCTATGATTGGTGTTGGTGTGATTGATGTTGATGGTGTATGGTATTGGCCATGATTGGTGTTGGTGTGATTGATATTGATTGTGAATGGTGTTGGCTATGATTGGTGTTGGTGTGTTTGTTGTTGATTATGAATGGTATTGGCCATGATTGTTGTTGCTGTGATTGACGTTGATTGTGAATGGCGCTGGCTATGATTGGTGTTGGTGTGATTCATGTTGATTGTGGCGAGTGTTGGCTATGATTGGTGTTGGTGTGATTGATGTTGATTGTGAATTGTGTTGGCTCTGATTGGTGTTGGTGTATTTGATGTTGATTGTGAATGGTGCTGGCTATGATTGGTGTTGGTGTGATTGATGTTGATTGTGAATTGTGTTTGCGATGATTGGTGTTGGTGTGATTGATGTTGATTGTGAATGGTGTTGGCTCTGATTTGTGTTGGCGTGTTTGTAGTTGATTATGAACAGTATTGGCCATGATTGGTGATGGTGTGATTGATGTTGATTGTGAATGGTGTTGGCTATGATCGTTGATGGTGTGATTGATGTGGATGGTGAATGCTTTTGGCTATGATTGGCGTTGTTGTGTTTCATGTTGAATGTGAATGGTGTTGGCTATTACTGGTGTTGGTGTGATTGATGATGATTGTGAATGGCGTTGGCTCTGATTGGTGTTGGTGTGATTGATGTTGATTGTGATTCGTGTTGGCCATGATTGGTGTTGGTGTGATTGATGTTGATTGTCAATGGCGTTGGCTATTATTGTTGTTGGTGTGATTGATGTTGATTGTGATTGGTGTTGGCTATGATTATTGTTGATGTGATTGATGTTGATTGTGAATGGTGTTGGCTATGATTGGTGTTGGTGTGTTTGTTGTTGATTATGAATGGTATTGGCCATGATTGTTGTTGCTGTGATTGACGTTGATTGTGAATGGCTCTGGCTATGATTGGTGTTGGTGTGATTCAGGTTGATTGTGGCGATTGTTGGCTATGATTGGTGTTGGTGTGATTGATATTGACTGTTAACGTTGTTGGCTATGATTGGTGTTGGTGTGATTGATATTGATTGTGAATGGTGTTGGCTATGATTGGTGTTGGTGTGTTTCATGTTGATTGTGCATGGTGTTGGCTTTGATTGGTGTTGGTGTGATTCATGTTGATTGTGAATGGTGTTGGCTATGATTGGTGTTGGTGTGATTGATGTTGATGCTGCATGGTGTTGGCTATGATTGGTGTTGGTGTGTTTGTAGTTGATTATGAGCGGTATTGGCCATGATTGGTGTTGGTGTGATTGATGTTGATTGTTAATGGTGTTGGCTATGATTGGTGTTGCTGTGATTGATGTTGATTGTGAATGGTGTTGGCTCTGATTTGTGTTGGCGTGTTTGTAGTTGATTATGAGCGGTATTGGCCATGATTTGTGATGGTGTGATTGATGTTGATTGTGAATGGTGTTGGCGATGATCGGTGATGGTGTGATTGATGTGGATGGTGAATGCTTTTGGCTATGATTGGCGTTGTTGTGTTTCATGTTGATTGTGAAAGGTGTTGGCTATCATTGGTGTTGGTGTGATTGATGACGATTGTGAATGGCGTTGGCTCTGATTGGTGTTGGTGTGATTGATGTTGATTGTGATTCTTGTTGGCCATGATTGGTGTTGGTGTGATTGATGTTGATTGTGAATGGTGTTGGCTATGATTGGTGTTGGTGTGTTTGTTGTTGATTAAAATGGGATTGGCTATGATTGGTGCTAGTGTGATTGATGTTGATTGTGACTGGTGGAGTCTGTGATTGTTGTTGGTGTGATTGATGTTGATTATGAATGGTGTTGGCTATGATTGGTGTTGGTTTGATTGTTGTTGATTGTCAATGGCGTTGGCTATGATTGGTGTTGGTGTGATTTATGTTGATTGTGAAATGTGTTGGCTATGATTGGTGTTGGTGTGATTGATGTTGATTGTGAATGGTGTTGTTTACGATTGGTGTTGGTGTGTTTCTTGTTGAAAGTGAATGGTGTTGGCTATGATTTGTGTTGGTGTGATTGATGTTGATTGTGAATGGTGTTGGCTATGATTGGTGTTGGTGTGTTTCATGTTGATTGTCAATGGTGTGGGCTCTGTTTGGTGTTGGTGTTATTGATGTTGATTGTGAATGGTGCAGGCTCTGATTGGTGTTGGTGTGTTTGTAGTTGATTATGAACGGTATTGGCCATGATTGGTGTTGGTGTGATTGATGTTGATCGTGATTGGTGTTGGCTATGATCGGTGTTGGTGAGATTGATGTTGATTGTGAGTGGTGTTGGCCATGATTGGTGATGGTGTGATTGATGTTGATTGTGAATGGTGTTGGCTATGATCGTTGATGGTGTGATTGATGTGGATGGTGAATGCTTTTGGCTATGATTGGCGTTGTTGTGTTTCATGTTGAATGTGAATGGTGTTGGCTATTATTGGTGTTGGTGTGATTGATGATGATTGTGAATGGCGTTGGCTCTGATTGGTGTTGGTGTGATTGATGCTGATTGTGATTCGTGTTGGCCATGATTGGTGTTGGTGTGATTGATGTTGATTGTCAATGGCGTTGGCTATTATTGTTGTTGGTGTGATTGATGTTGATTGTGATTGGTGTTGGCTATGATTGGTGTTGGTGTGTTTGTTGTTGATTATGAATGGTATTGGCCATGATTGTTGTTGCTGTGATTGACGTTGATTGTGAATGGCTCTGGCTATGATTGGTGTTGGTGTGATTCAGGTTGATTGTGGCGATTGTTGGCTATGATTGGTGTTGGTGTGATTGATGTTGATTGTCAATGGTGTTTGCTCTGATTGGTGTTGGCGTGTTTGTAGTTGATTATGAACGGTATTGGCCATGATTGGTGTTGGTGTGATTGATATTGACTGTTAACGTTGTTGGCTATGATTGGTGTTGGTGTGATTCATGTTGATTGTGCATGGTGTTGGCTTTGATTGGTGTTGGTGTGATTCATGTTGATTGTGAATGGTGCTGGCTATGATTGGTGTTGGTGTGATTGATGTTGATGGTGCATGGTGTTGGCTATGATTGGTGTTGGTGTGCTTGTAGTTGATTATGAGCGGTATTGGCCATGATTGGTGTTGGTGTGATTGATGTTGATTGTTAATGGTGTTGGCTATGATTGGTGTTGGTGTGTTTGTTGTTGATTATGAATGGTATTGGCCATGATTGTTGTTGCTGTGATTGACGTTGATTGTGAATGGCTCTGGCTATGATTGGTGTTGGTGTGATTCAGGTTGATTGTGGCGATTGTTGGCTATGATTGGTGTTGGTGTGATTGATATTGACTGTTAACGTTGTTGGCTATGATTGGTGTTGGTGTGATTGATATTGATTGTGAATGGTGTTGGCTATGATTGGTGTTGGTGTGTTTCATGTTGATTGTGCATGGTGTTGGCTTTGATTGGTGTTGGTGTGATTCATGTTGATTGTGAATGGTGTTGGCTATGATTGGTGTTGGTGTGATTGATGTTGATGGTGCATGGTGTTGGCTATGATTGGTGTTGGTGTGTTTGTAGTTGATTATGAGCGGTATTGGCCATGATTGGTGTTGGTGTGATTGATGTTGATTGTTAATGGTGTTGGCTATGATTGGTGTTGGTGTGATTGATGTTGATTGTGAATGGTGTTGGCTCTGATTTGTGTTGGCGTGTTTGTAGTTGATTGTGAAAGGTGTTGGCTATCATTGGTGTTGGTGTGATTGATGACGATTGTGAATGGCGTTGGCTCTGATTGGTGTTGGTGTGATTGATGTTGATTGTGATTCTTGTTGGCCATGATTGGTGTTGGTGTGATTGATGTTGATTGTGAATGGTGTTGGCTATGATTGGTGTTGGTGTGTTTGTTGTTGATTAAAATGGGATTGGCTATGATTGGTGCTAGTGTGATTGATGTTGATTGTGACTGGTGGAGTCTGTGATTGTTGTTGGTGTGATTGATGTTGATTATGAATGGTGTTGGCTATGATTGGTGTTGGTTTGATTGTTGTTGATTGTCAATGCCGTTGGCTATGATTGGTGTTGGTGTGATTTATGTTTCTTCTGAATGGTGTTAGCTATGATTGGTGTTGGTGTGTTTCTTGTTGATTACGAATGGTATTGGCCATGATTGTTGTTGCTGTGATTGACGTTGATTATGAATGCTGTTGGCTATGGTTATTGTTGATGTGATTGATGTTGATTGTGAATGGCGTTGGCTATGATTGGTGTTGGTGTGATTCATGTTGATTGTGGCGAGTGTTGGCTGTGATTGGTGTTGGTGTGATTGATGTTGATTGTGAATGGTGTTGGCTATGATTGGTGTTGGTGTGATTGATGTTGATTGTGAATTGTGTTTGCGATGATTGGTGTTTGGGTGATTGATGTTGATTGTGAATGGTTTTGTTTACGATTTGTGTTGGTGTGTTTCATGTTGATTGTGAATGGTGTTGGCAATGATCGTTGTTGTTGTGATTGATGTTGATTGTGAAATGTGTTGGCTATGATTGGTGTTGGTGTGATTGATGTTGATTGTGAATGGTGTTGTTTACGATTGGTGTTGGTGTGTTTCTTGTTGAAAGTGAATGGTGTTGGCTATGATTTGTGTTGGTGTGATTGATGTTGATTGTGAATGGTGTTGGCTATGATTGGTGTTGGTGTGTTTCATGTTGATTGTCAATGGTGTGGGCTCTGTTTGGTGTTGGTGTTATTGATGTTGATTGTGAATGGTGCAGGCTCTGATTGGTGTTGGTGTGTTTGTAGTTGATTATGAACGGTATTGGCCATGATTGGTGTTGGTGTGATTGATGTTGATCGTGATTGGTGTTGGCTATGATCGGTGTTGGTGAGATTGATGTTGATTGTGAGTGGTGTTGGCCATGATTGGTGATGGTGTGATTGATGTTGATTGTGAATGGTGTTGGCTATGATCGTTGATGGTGTGATTGATGTGGATGGTGAATGCTTTTGGCTATGATTGGCGTTGTTGTGTTTCATGTTGAATGTGAATGGTGTTGGCTATTATTGGTGTTGGTGTGATTGATGATGATTGTGAATGGCGTTGGCTCTGATTGGTGTTGGTGTGATTGATGCTGATTGTGATTCGTGTTGGCCATGATTGGTGTTGGTGTGATTGATGTTGATTGTCAATGGCGTTGGCTATTATTGTTGTTGGTGTGATTGATGTTGATTGTGATTGGTGTTGGCTATGATTGGTGTTGGTGTGTTTGTTGTTGATTATGAATGGTATTGGCCATGATTGTTGTTGCTGTGATTGACGTTGATTGTGAATGGCTCTGGCTATGATTGGTGTTGGTGTGATTCAGGTTGATTGTGGCGATTGTTGGCTATGATTGGTGTTGGTGTGATTGATGTTGATTGTCAATGGTGTTGGCTCTGATTGGTGTTGGCGTGTTTGTAGTTGATTATGAACGGTATTGGCCATGATTGGTAATGGTGTGATTGATATTGACTGTTAACGTTGTTGGCTATGATTGGTGTTGGTGTGATTGATATTGATTGTGAATGGTGTTGGCTATGATTGGTGTTGGTGTGTTTCATGTTGATTGTGAATGGTGCTGGCTATGATTGGTGTTGGTGTGATTGATGTTGATGGTGCATGGTGTTGGCTATGATTGGTGTTGGTGTGTTTGTAGTTGATTATGAGCGGTATTGGCCATGATTGGTGTTGGTGTGATTGATGTTGATTGTTAATGGTGTTGGCTATGATTGGTGTTGGTGTGATTGATGTTGATTGTGAATGGTGTTGGCTCTGATTTGTGTTGGCGTGTTTGTAGTTGATTATGAGCGGTATTGGCCATGATTTATGATGGTGTGATTGATGTTGATTGTGAATGGTGTTGGCGATGATCGGTGATGGTGTGATTGATGTGGATGGTGAATGCTTTTGGCTATGATTGGCGTTGTTGTGTTTCATGTTGATTGTGAAAGGTGTTGGCTATCATTGATGTTGGTGTGATTGATGATGATTGTGAATGGCGTTGGCTCTGATTGGTGTTGGTGTGATTGATGTTGATTGTGATTCTTGTTGGCCATGATTGGTGTTGGTGTGATTGATGTTGATTGTGAATGGTGTTGGGTATGATTGGTGTTGGTGTGTTTGTTGTTGATTAAAATGGGATTGGCTATGATTGGTGCTAGTGTGATTGATGTTGATCGTGACTGGTGGAGTCTGTGATTGTTGTTGGTGTGATTGATGTTGATTATGAATGGTGTTGGCTATGATTGGTGTTGGTTTGATTGTTGTTGATTGTCAATGGCGTTGGCTATGATTGGTGTTGGTGTGATTTATGTTTCTTCTGAATGGTGTTAGCTATGATTGGTGTTGGTGTGTTTCTTGTTGGTTATGAATGGTGTTGGCCATGATTGTTGTTGCTGTGATTGACGTTGATTATGAATGCTGTTGGCTATGGTTATTGTTGATGTGATTGATGTTGATTGTGAATGGCGTTGGCTATGATTGGTGTTGGTGTGATTCATGTTGATTGTGGCGAGTGTTGGCTGTGATTGGTGTTGGTGTGATTGATGTTGATTGTGAATGGTGTTGGCTATGATTGGTGTTGGTGTGATTGATGTTGATTGTGAATTGTGTTTGCGATGATTGGTGTTTGGGTGATTGATGTTGATTGTGAATGGTTTTGTTTACGATTTGTGTTGGTGTGTTTCATGTTGATTGTGAATGGTGTTGGCAATGATCGTTGTTGTTGTGATTGATGTTGATTGTGAAATGTGTTGGCTATGATTGGTGTTGGTGTGATTGATGTTGATTGTGAATGGTGTTGTTTACGATTGGTGTTGGTGTGTTTCTTGTTGAAAGTGAATGGTGTTGGCTATGATTTGTCTTGGTGTGATTGATGTTGATTGTGAATGGTGTTGGCTATGATTGGTGTTGGTGTGTTTCATGTTGATTGTCAATGGTGTGGGCTCTGTTTGGTGTTGGTGTTATTGATGTTGATTGTGAATGGTGCAGGCTCTGATTGGTGTTGGTGTGTTTGTAGTTGATTATGAACGGTATTGGCCATGATTGGTGTTGGTGTGATTGATGTTGATCGTGATTGGTGTTGGCTATGATCGGTGTTGGTGAGATTGATGTTGATTGTGAGTGGTGTTGGCAATGATAGGTGTTGGTGTGTTTCATGTTGATTGTGAATGGTGTTGGCGATGATTGGTGTTGATGTGTTTCATGTTGATTATGAATGGTGTTGGCTTTGATTGGTGTTGGTGTGATTGATGTTGATTGTGAATGGTGTTGGCGATGATTGGTGTTGGTCTGTTTCATGTGAATGTGAATGGTGTTGGCTATGATTGTTGTTGTTGTGGTTGATGTTGATTGTGAAATGTGTTGGCTATGATTGGTGTTGGTGTGATTGATGTTGATTGTGAATGGCGTTGGCTGTGATTGGTGTTGGTGTGATTGATGTTGATTGTGAACGGAGTTGGCTCTGTTTGGTGTTGGTGTGATTGATGTTGATTGTCAATAGCGTTGGCTCTGATTGGTGTTCGTGTGTTTCATGTTGATTGTAAATGGTGTTGGCTATGATTGGTGTTGGTGTGATTGATGTTGATTGTGAATAGTGTTGGCTATGATTGGTGTTTGTGTGTTTCATGTTGATTGTGAATGGTGTTGGCTATGATTGGTGTTGCTGTGTTTCATGTTGATTGTGAACGGTGTTGGCTATGATTGGTGTTGGTGTGATTGATGTTGATTGTGAATGGTGTTGGCTATGATTGGTTTTGGTGTGATTGATGTTTCTTGTGAATTGTGTTGGCTATGATTGGTGTTGGTGTGATTGATGTTGATTGTGAATCTCTTTGCCTATGATTGGTGTTGGTGTGATTGATGTTGATTGTGAAATGTGTTGGCTGCGATTGGTGTTGGTGTGATTGATGTCGATTGTGAATGGTGTTGACTATGATTGGTGTTGGTGTGTTTCATGTTGATTGTGATTGGTATTGGCTATGTTTGGAGTTGGTGTATTTCATGTTCATTATGAATGATGTTGGCTTTGATTGGTGTTGATGTGATTGATGTTTGTTGTGAATGGTGTTGGCTATGATTGGTGTTGGTGTGATTGATGTTTATTGTGAATTGTGTTGGCTATGATTGGGGTTGGTGTGATTGATGTGAATTGTGAATTTCTTTGGCTATGATTGGTTTTGTGCTGATTGATGTTGATTGTGAATGGTGTTGGCTCTGATTGGTGTTGGTGTGTTTGTAGTTGATTATGAACGGTATTGGCCATGATGGTGTTGGTGTGATTGATGTTGATTGTGAATAGTGTTCGCTATGATTGTTGTTGGTGTGTTTGTCGTTGATTATGGACGGTATTGGCCATGATTGGTTTTGGTGTGATTGATGTTGATGATGAATGCTGTTGGCTATGATTGGCGTTGTTGTGTTTCATGTTAAATGTGAATGGTGTTGCCTATGATTTTTGTCGGTGTGATTGATGATGATTGTGAATGGCGTTGGCTCTGATTGGTGTTGGTGTGATTGATGTTGATTGTGATTCGTGTTGGCCATGATTGTTGTTGGTGTGATTGATGTTGATTGTCAATGGCTTTGACTATGATTGGTGTTGGTGTGATTGATGTTGATTGTGAATGGTGCTGGCGATGATTGGTGTTGGTCTGTTTCATGTGAATGTGAATGGCGTTGGCTATGATTGGTTTTGGTGTGATTGATGTTGATCGTGAATGGTGTTGGCTATTATTGGTGTTGGTCTGTTTCATGTGAAGGTGAATGGTGTTGGCTATGATTGGTGTTGTTGTGATTGATGTTGATTGTGAAATGTGTTGGCTATGATTGGTGTTGTTGTGATTGATCTTGATTGTGAATGGTGTTTGCTGTGATTGGTGTTGGTGTGATTGATGTTGATTGTGAATTGTGTTGGCTCTGATTGGTGTTGGTGTGGTTGATGTTGATTGTGAATGGTACTGGCTATGATTGGTGTTGGTGTGATAGAAGTTGATTGTGAATTGTGTTGGCTCTGATTGTTGTTGGGGAGATTGATGTTGATTGTGAATGGTGTTGGCTCTGATTGGTGTTGTTGTAATTGATGTTTATTGTGAATGGTGTTGGCGCTGATTGGTGTAGGTGTGTTTCATGTTGAATGTGAATGGTGTTGGCGATGATTGGTGTTGTTGTGATTGATGCTGGAGGTGAATGGTGTTGGCTATGTTTGGTGTTCGTGTGTTTCATGTTCATTATGAATGCTGTTGGCTTTGATTGGTGTTGGTGTGTCTCATTTTGATTGTGAATTGTGTTGGCTATGATTTCTGTTGGTGTGATTGATGTTGATTGTGAATAGTGTTGTCTTTGATTAGTTTTGGTGTGATTGATGTTGATTGTGATTCGTGTTGGCCATAATTTGTATTGGTGTGATTGATGTTGATTGTCAATGGCGTTGGCTATGATTGGTGTTGCTGTGATTGATGTTGATTGTGACTGGTGTTGGCTATGATTGGTGTTGTTGTGATTGATGTTGATTGTGAATGGTGTTGGCTATGATTGATGTTGGTTTGTTTCATGTCAATTATGAATGCTGTTGGCTTTGATTGGTGTTGGTGTGTCTCATTTTGATTGTGAATTGTGCTGGCTATGATTTCTGTTGGAGTGATTGATGTTGATTGTGAATAGTGTTGTGTATGATTGGTTTTGGTGTGTTTCATGTTGATTGTGAATTCTGTTGGCTGTGATTGGTGTTGGTGTGATTGATGTTGATTGTGAAATGTATTCACTATGATTGGTGTGGGTGTGATTGATGTTGATTGTGAATGGTGTTTGCTATGATTGGTGTTGGTGTGTTTCATGTTGATTGTGAATGGTGTTGGCGATGATTGGTGTTGATGTGTTTCATGTTCATTATGAATGGTGTTGGCTTTGATTGGTGTTGGTGTGATTGATGTTGATTGTGAATGGTGTTGGCGATGATTGGTGTTGGTCTGTTTCATGTGAATGTGAATGGTGTTGGCTATGATTGTTGTTGTTGTGATTGATGTTGATTATGAAATGTGTTGGCTATGATTGGTGTTGGTGTGATTGATGTTGATTGTGAATGGCGTTGGCTGTGATTGGTGTTGGTGTGATTGATGTTGATTGTGAATGGTGTTGGCTCTGTTTGGTGTTGGTGTGATTGATGTTAATTGTCAATAGCGTTGGCTCTGATTGGTGTTCGTGTGTTTCATGTTGATTGTAAATGATGTTGGCTATGATTGGTGTTGGTGTGATTGATGTTGATTGTCAATGGCGTTGGCAATGATTGGTGTAGGTGTGATTGATGTTGATTGTGAATGGTGCTGGCTATGAATTATGTTGTTGTGATTGATGTTGATTGTGAACAGTGTTTGCTCTGATTGGTGTTGGTGTTATTGATCTTGATTGTGAATGGTGTTGGCTCTGATTGGTGTTGGTTTGATTGATGTTGATTGTGAATGGTGTTGGCTATGATTGGTATTGGTGTAATTGATGTTGATAGTGAATTGTGTTTGCTATGATTGGTGTTGATAGTGAATTGTGTTTGCTATGATTGATGTTGGTGTGATTGATGTTGATTGTGAATTGTGTTGTCTCTGATTGGTGTTGATGTGACTGATGTTGCTTGTGAATGGTGTTGGCTATGATTGGTGTTGGTGTGATTGATGTGAATTGTGAATGTCTTTGGCTATGATTGGTTTTGTGGTGATTGATGTTGATTGTGAATGGTGTTGGCTCTGATTGGTGTTGGTGTGTTTGTAGTTGATTATGAACGGTATTGGCTATGATTGGTGTTGGTGTGATTGATGTTGATGATGAATGCTGTTGGCTATGATTGGCGTTGTTGTGTTTCATGCTAAAGGTGAATGGTGTTGCCTATGATTGGTGTCGGTGTGATTGATGATGATTGTGAATGGCATTGGCTCTGATTGGTGTTGGTGTGATTGATGTTGATTGTGATTCGTGTTGGCCATGATTGTTGTTGGTGTGATTGATGTTGATTGTCAATGGCTTTGACTATGATTGGTGTTGGTGTGATTGATGTTGATTGTGACTGGTGTTGGCTATGATTGGTGTTGGTGTGATTGATGTTGATTGTGAATGGTGCTGGCGATGATTGGTGTTGGTCTGTTTCATGTGAGTGTGAATGGTGTTGGCTATGATTGGTTTTGGTGTGATTGATGTTGATTGTGAATGGTGTTGGCTATGATTGGTGTTGGTCTGTTTCATGTGAATGTGAATGGTGTTGGCTATGATTGGTGTTGTGATTGATGTTGATTGTGAAATGTGTTGGCTATGATTGGTGTTGGTGTGATTGATCTTGATTGTGAATGGTGTTTGCTGTGATTGGTGTTGGTGTGATTGATGTTGATTGTGAATTGTGTTGGCTCTGATTGGTGTTGGTGCGGTTGATGTTGATTGTGAATGGTACTGGCTATCATTGGTGTTGGTGTGATTGATGTTGATTGTGAATGGTGTTGGCTCTGATTGGTGTGGTTGTGATTGATGTTTATTGTGAATGTGTTGGCTCTGATTGGTGTTGGTGTGTTTCATGTTGATTGTGAATGGTGTTGGCTAAGATTGGTGTTGTTGTGATTGATGCTGATTGTGAATGGTGTTGGCTTTGTTTGGTGTTCGTGTGTTTCATGTTCATTATGAATGCTGTTGGCTTTGATTGGTGTTGGTGTGTCTCATTTTGATTGTGAATTGTGTTGGCTATGATTTCTGTTGGTGTGATTGATGTTGATTGTGAATAGTGTTGTCTATGATTAGTTTTGTTGTGATTGATGTTGATTGTGATTCGTGTTGGCCATGATTTGTATTGGTGTGATTGATGTTGATTGTCAATGGCGTTGGCTATGATTGGTGTTGCTGTGATTGATGTTGATTGTGACTGGTGTTGGCTATGATTGGTGTTGTTATGATTGATGTTGATTGTGAATGGTGTTGGCTATGATTGATGTTGGTTTGTTTCATGTCAATTATGAATGCTGTTGGCTTTGATTGGTGTTGGTGTGTCTCATTTTGATTGTGAATTGTGTTGGCTATGATTTCTGTTGGTGTGATTGATGTGGATTGTGAATAGTGTTGTGTATGATTGGTTTTGGTGTGTTTCATGTTGATTGTGAATTCTGTTGGCTGTGATTGGTGTTGGTGTGATTGATGTTGATTGTGAAATGTGTTAGCTATGATTGGTGTTGGTGTGATTGATGTTGATTGTGAATGGTGTTTGCTGTGATTGGTGTTGATGTGTTTCATGTTCATTATGAATGGTGTTGGCTTTGATTGGTGTTGGTGTGATTGATGTTGATTGTGAATGGTGTTGGCGATGATTGGTGTTGGTCTGTTTCATGTGAATGTGAATGGTGTTGGCTATGATTGGTGTTGTTGTGATTGATGTTGATTGTGAATGGCGTTGGCTGTGATTGGTGTTGGTGTGATTGATGTTGATTGTGAATGGTGTTGGCTCTGTTTGGTGTTGGTGTGATTGATGTTGATTGCCAATAGCGTTGGCTCTGATTGGTGTTCGTGTGTTTCATGTTGATTGTAAATGTTGTTGGCTATGATTGGTGTTGGTGTGATTGATGTTGATTGTGAATAGTGTTGGCTATGATTGGTGTTTGTGTGTTTCATGTTGATTGTGAACGGTGTTGGCTATGATTGGTGTTGGTGTGATTGATGTTTCTTGTGATTTGTGTTGGCTATGATTGGTGTTGGTGTGATTGATGTTGATTGTGAATGTCTTTGCCGATGATTGGTGTTTGTGTGATTGATGTTGATTGTGAAATGTGTTGGCTGCGATTGGTGTTGGTGTGATTGATGTTGATTGTGAATGGTGTTGACTATAATTGGTGTTGTTCTGTTTCATGTTGATTGTGATTGGTGTTGGCTATGTTTGGAGTTGGTGTATTTCATGTTCATTATGAATGGTGTTGGCTTTAATTGGTGTTGATGTGATTGATGTTGATTGTGAATGGCGTTGGCTCTGATTGGTGTTGGTGTGATTGATGTTGAATGTGATTCGTGTTGGCCATGATTCTTGTTGGTGTGATTGATGTTGATTGTCAATGGCTTTGACTATGATTGGTGTTGGTGTGATTGATGTTGATTGTGACTGGTGTTGGCTATGATTGGTGTTGGTGTGATTGATGTTGATTGCGAATGGTGCTGGCTGTGAATTCTGTTTGTGTGATTGATGCTGATTGTGAATAGTGTTTGCTATGATTGGTGTTGGTGTGATTGATGTTGATTGTGAATGGTGTTGGCTCTGATTGGTGTTGGTTTGATTGAATTTGATTGTGAATGGTGTTGTCTATGATTGGTGCTGGTGTGTTTCATGTTGATTGTGAATGGTGTTGGCTATGATTGGTGCTGGTGTGATTGATGATGATTGTGAATTGTGTTGGCGATGATTTGAGTTGGTGTGATTGATGTTGATTGTGAATTGTGCTGGCGATCACTGGTGTTGCTGTGTTTCATGTTGATTGTGAACGGTGATGGTTCTGAATGGAGTTGGTGTGATTGATGTTGATTGTGAATGGTGTTGGCTATGATTGGTGTTGGTGTGATTGATGTTGATTGTGAATGGTGTTGGCTATGATTGGTGTTGGTCTGTTTCATGTGAATGTGAATGGTGTTGGCTATGATTGGTGTTGTGATTGATGTTGATTGTGAAATGTGTTGGCTATGATTGGTGTTGGTGTGATTGATCTTGATTGTGAATGGTGTTTGCTGTGATTGGTGTTGGTGTGATTGATGTTGATTGTGAATTGTGTTGGCTCTGATTGGTGTTGGTGCGGTTGATGTTGATTGTGAATGGTACTGGCTATCATTGGTGTTGGTGTGATTGATGTTGATTGTGAATGGTGTTGGCTCTGATTGGTGTGGTTGTGATTGATGTTTATTGTGAATGTGTTGGCTCTGATTGGTGTTGGTGTGTTTCATGTTGATTGTGAATGGTGTTGGCTAAGATTGGTGTTGTTGTGATTGATGCTGATTGTGAATGGTGTTGGCTTTGTTTGGTGTTCGTGTGTTTCATGTTCATTATGAATGCTGTTGGCTTTGATTGGTGTTGGTGTGTCTCATTTTGATTGTGAATTGTGTTGGCTATGATTTCTGTTGGTGTGATTGATGTTGATTGTGAATAGTGTTGTCTATGATTAGTTTTGTTGTGATTGATGTTGATTGTGATTCGTGTTGGCCATGATTTGTATTGGTGTGATTGATGTTGATTGTCAATGGCGTTGGCTATGATTGGTGTTGCTGTGATTGATGTTGATTGTGACTGGTGTTGGCTATGATTGGTGTTGTTGTGATTGATGTTGATTGTGAATGGTGTTGGCTATGATTGATGTTGGTTTGTTTCATGTCAATTATGAATGCTGTTGGCTTTGATTGGTGTTGGTGTGTCTCATTTTGATTGTGAATTGTGTTGGCTATGATTTCTGTTGGTGTGATTGATGTGGATTGTGAATAGTGTTGTGTATGATTGGTTTTGGTGTGTTTCATGTTGATTGTGAATTCTGTTGGCTGTGATTGGTGTTGGTGTGATTGATGTTGATTGTGAAATGTGTTAGCTATGATTGGTGTTGGTGTGATTGATGTTGATTGTGAATGGTGTTTGCTGTGATTGGTGTTGATGTGTTTCATGTTCATTATGAATGGTGTTGGCTTTGATTGGTGTTGGTGTGATTGATGTTGATTGTGAATGGTGTTGGCGATGATTGGTGTTGGTCTGTTTCATGTGAATGTGAATGGTGTTGGCTATGATTGGTGTTGTTGTGATTGATGTTGATTGTGAATGGCGTTGGCTGTGATTGGTGTTGGTGTGATTGATGTTGATTGTGAATGGTGTTGGCTCTGTTTGGTGTTGGTGTGATTGATGTTGATTGCCAATAGCGTTGGCTCTGATTGGTGTTCGTGTGTTTCATGTTGATTGTAAATGTTGTTGGCTATGATTGGTGTTGGTGTGATTGATGTTGATTGTGAATAGTGTTGGCTATGATTGGTGTTTGTGTGTTTCATGTTGATTGTGAATGGTGTTGGCTATGATTGGTGTTGGTGTGATTGATGTTTCTTGTGATTTGTGTTGGCTATGATTGGTGTTGGTGTGATTGATGTTGATTGTGAATGTCTTTGCCGATGATTGGTGTTTGTGTGATTGATGTTGATTGTGAAATGTGTTGGCTGCGATTGGCGTTGGTGTGATTGATGTTGATTGTGAATGGTGTTGACTATAATTGGTGTTGTTCTGTTTCATGTTGATTGTGATTGGTGTTGGCTATGTTTGGAGTTGGTGTATTTCATGTTCATTATGAATGGTGTTGGCTTTAATTGGTGTTGATGTGATTGATGTTGATTGTGAATGGCGTTGGCTCTGATTGGTGTTGGTGTGATTGATGTTGAATGTGATTCGTGTTGGCCATGATTCTTGTTGGTGTGATTGATGTTGATTGTCAATGGCTTTGACTATGATTGGTGTTGGTGTGATTGATGTTGATTGTGACTGGTGTTGGCTATGATTGGTGTTGGTGTGATTGATGTTGATTGCGAATGGTGCTGGCTGTGAATTTTGTTTGTGTGATTGATGCTGATTGTGAATAGTGTTTGCTATGATTGGTGTTGGTGTGATTGATGTTGATTGTGAATGGTGTTGGCTCTGATTGGTGTTGGTTTGATTGAATTTGATTGTGAATGGTGTTGTCTATGATTGGTGCTGGTGTGTTTCATGTTGATTGTGAATGGTGTTGGCTATGATTGGTGCTGGTGTGATTGATGATGATTGTGAATTGTGTTGGCGATGATTTGAGTTGGTGTGATTGATGTTGATTGTGAATTGTGCTGGAGATCACTGGTGTTGCTGTGTTTCATGTTGATTGTGAACGGTGATGGTTCTGAATGGAGTTGGTGTGATTGATGTTGATTGTGAATGGTGTTGGCTATGATTGGTGTTGGTGTGATTGATGTTGATTGTGAATGGTGTTGGCTATGATTGGTGTTGGTGTGATTGAATTTGATTGTGAATGGCGTTGGCTATGATTGGTGTTGTTGTGATTGATGTTGATTGTCAAAGGCGTTGGCTATGATTGATGTTGGTGTAATTGATGTTGATTGTGACTCGTGTTGGCTGTGATTGGTGTTGATGTGATTGATGTTGATTGTTAATGGTGTTGGCTATGATTGGTGTTGGTGTGATAGATGTTGATTGTGAATGGTGCTGGCTATGAATTTTGTTTGTGTGATTGATGCTGATTGTGAATTGTGTTGCCTCTGATTGGTTTTGATGTGATTAATGTTGCTTGTGAATGGTGTTGGCTATGATTGGTGTTGGTGTGTTTGATGTTGATTGTGAATGGTGTTGGCCATGATTGTTGTTGGTGTGATTGATGTTGATTGTGAATGGTGTTGGCTATGATTGTTGTTGGTGTGATTATTGTTGATTGTCAATGGCGTTGGCTATGATTGATGTTGGTGTGATTGATGTTGATTGTGACTAGTGTTGGCTGTGATTGGTGTTGGTGTGATTGATGTTGATTGTGAATGGTGCTGGCTATGAATTTTGTTTGTGTGATTGATGTTGATTGTGAATATTGTGTGCTATTTTTTGTGTTGGTTTGATTGATTTTGATTGTGAATGTTGTTGGCTCTGATTGTTGTTGTTTTGATTTATGTTGGTTGTGATTGGTGTTGGCTGTGATTGTTGTTGATGTGATTGATGTTGATTGTGACTATTGTTGGCTATGATTGGTGTTGGTGTGATTGATGTTGATTGTGAATGGTGTTGGCTATGATTGGTGTTGGTGTGATTGATGTTGATTGTGAATGGTGTTGGCTATGATTGGTGCTGGTGTGATTGATGTTGATTGTGAATGGTTTTGGCGATGATTGGTGCTGGTGTGATTGATGTTGATTGTGAATTGTGTTTGCTATGATTGGTGTTGGTTTGATTGACGTTGATTGTGAATGGTGTTGGCTCTGATTGGTGTTGGTTTGATTGATCTTGATTGTGAATGGTGTTGTCTATGATTGGTGTTGGTGTGTTTCATGTTGATTGTGACTGGTGTTGGCTATGATTGGTGTTGGTGTGATTGATGATGATTGTGAATTGCGTTGGCTAAGATTTGAGTTGGTGTGATTGATGTTGATTGTGAATTGTGCTGGCGATCACTGGTGTTGCTGTGTTTCATGTTGATTGTGAACGGTGATGGTTCTGAATGGAGTTGGTGTGATTGATGTTGATTGTGAATGGTGTTGGCTACGATTGGTGTTGTTGTGATTGATGTTGATTGTCAAAGGCGTTGGCTATGATTGATGTTGGTGTAATTGATGTTGATTGTGACTCGTGTTGGCTATGATTGGTGTTGGTGTGATTGATGTTGATTGCGAATGGTGCTGGCTGTGAATTTTGTTTGTGTGATTGATGCTGATTGTGAATAGTGTTTGCTATGATTGGTGTTGGTGTGATTGATGTTGATTGTGAATGGTGTTGGCTCTGATTGGTGTTGGTTTGATTGAATTTGATTGTGAATGGTGTTGTCTATGATTGGTGCTGGTGTGTTTCATGTTGATTGTGAATGGTGTTGGCTATGATTGGTGCTGGTGTGATTGATGATGATTGTGAATTGTGTTGGCGATGATTTGAGTTGGTGTGATTGATGTTGATTGTGAATTGTGCTGGCGATCACTGGTGTTGCTGTGTTTCATGTTGATTGTGAACGGTGATGGTTCTGAATGGAGTTGGTGTGATTGATGTTGATTGTGAATGGTGTTGGCTATGATTGGTGTTGGTGTGATTGATGTTGATTGTGAATGGTGTTGGCTATGATTGGTGTTGGTCTGTTTCATGTGAATGTGAATGGTGTTGGCTATGATTGGTGTTGTGATTGATGTTGATTGTGAAATGTGTTGGCTATGATTGGTGTTGGTGTGATTGATCTTGATTGTGAATGGTGTTTGCTGTGATTGGTGTTGGTGTGATTGATGTTGATTGTGAATTGTGTTGGCTCTGATTGGTGTTGGTGCGGTTGATGTTGATTGTGAATGGTACTGGCTATCATTGGTGTTGGTGTGATTGATGTTGATTGTGAATGGTGTTGGCTCTGATTGGTGTGGTTGTGATTGATGTTTATTGTGAATGTGTTGGCTCTGATTGGTGTTGGTGTGTTTCATGTTGATTGTGAATGGTGTTGGCTAAGATTGGTGTTGTTGTGATTGATGCTGATTGTGAATGGTGTTGGCTTTGTTTGGTGTTCGTGTGTTTCATGTTCATTATGAATGCTGTTGGCTTTGATTGGTGTTGGTGTGTCTCATTTTGATTGTGAATTGTGTTGGCTATGATTTCTGTTGGTGTGATTGATGTTGATTGTGAATAGTGTTGTCTATGATTAGTTTTGTTGTGATTGATGTTGATTGTGATTCGTGTTGGCCATGATTTGTATTGGTGTGATTGATGTTGATTGTCAATGGCGTTGGCTATGATTGGTGTTGCTGTGATTGATGTTGATTGTGACTGGTGTTGGCTATGATTGGTGTTGTTGTGATTGATGTTGATTGTGAATGGTGTTGGCTATGATTGATGTTGGTTTGTTTCATGTCAATTATGAATGCTGTTGGCTTTGATTGGTGTTGGTGTGTCTCATTTTGATTGTGAATTGTGTTGGCTATGATTTCTGTTGGTGTGATTGATGTGGATTGTGAATAGTGTTGTGTATGATTGGTTTTGGTGTGTTTCATGTTGATTGTGAATTCTGTTGGCTGTGATTGGTGTTGGTGTGATTGATGTTGATTGTGAAATGTGTTAGCTATGATTGGTGTTGGTGTGATTGATGTTGATTGTGAATGGTGTTTGCTGTGATTGGTGTTGATGTGTTTCATGTTCATTATGAATGGTGTTGGCTTTGATTGGTGTTGGTGTGATTGATGTTGATTGTGAATGGTGTTGGCGATGATTGGTGTTGGTCTGTTTCATGTGAATGTGAATGGTGTTGGCTATGATTGGTGTTGTTGTGATTGATGTTGATTGTGAATGGCGTTGGCTGTGATTGGTGTTGGTGTGATTGATGTTGATTGTGAATGGTGTTGGCTCTGTTTGGTGTTGGTGTGATTGATGTTGATTGCCAATAGCGTTGGCTCTGATTGGTGTTCGTGTGTTTCATGTTGATTGTAAATGTTGTTGGCTATGATTGGTGTTGGTGTGATTGATGTTGATTGTGAATAGTGTTGGCTATGATTGGTGTTTGTGTGTTTCATGTTGATTGTGAATGGTGTTGGCTATGATTGGTGTTGGTGTGATTGATGTTTCTTGTGATTTGTGTTGGCTATGATTGGTGTTGGTGTGATTGATGTTGATTGTGAATGTCTTTGCCGATGATTGGTGTTTGTGTGATTGATGTTGATTGTGAAATGTGTTGGCTGCGATTGGCGTTGGTGTGATTGATGTTGATTGTGAATGGTGTTGACTATAATTGGTGTTGTTCTGTTTCATGTTGATTGTGATTGGTGTTGGCTATGTTTGGAGTTGGTGTATTTCATGTTCATTATGAATGGTGTTGGCTTTAATTGGTGTTGATGTGATTGATGTTGATTGTGAATGGCGTTGGCTCTGATTGGTGTTGGTGTGATTGATGTTGAATGTGATTCGTGTTGGCCATGATTCTTGTTGGTGTGATTGATGTTGATTGTCAATGGCTTTGACTATGATTGGTGTTGGTGTGATTGATGTTGATTGTGACTGGTGTTGGCTATGATTGGTGTTGGTGTGATTGATGTTGATTGCGAATGGTGCTGGCTGTGAATTTTGTTTGTGTGATTGATGCTGATTGTGAATAGTGTTTGCTATGATTGGTGTTGGTGTGATTGATGTTGATTGTGAATGGTGTTGGCTCTGATTGGTGTTGGTTTGATTGAATTTGATTGTGAATGGTGTTGTCTATGATTGGTGCTGGTGTGTTTCATGTTGATTGTGAATGGTGTTGGCTATGATTGGTGCTGGTGTGATTGATGATGATTGTGAATTGTGTTGGCGATGATTTGAGTTGGTGTGATTGATGTTGATTGTGAATTGTGCTGGAGATCACTGGTGTTGCTGTGTTTCATGTTGATTGTGAACGGTGATGGTTCTGAATGGAGTTGGTGTGATTGATGTTGATTGTGAATGGTGTTGGCTATGATTGGTGTTGGTGTGATTGATGTTGATTGTGAATGGTGTTGGCTATGATTGGTGTTGGTGTGATTGAATTTGATTGTGAATGGCGTTGGCTATGATTGGTGTTGTTGTGATTGATGTTGATTGTCAAAGGCGTTGGCTATGATTGATGTTGGTGTAATTGATGTTGATTGTGACTCGTGTTGGCTGTGATTGGTGTTGATGTGATTGATGTTGATTGTTAATGGTGTTGGCTATGATTGGTGTTGGTGTGATAGATGTTGATTGTGAATGGTGCTGGCTATGAATTTTGTTTGTGTGATTGATGCTGATTGTGAATTGTGTTGCCTCTGATTGGTTTTGATGTGATTAATGTTGCTTGTGAATGGTGTTGGCTATGATTGGTGTTGGTGTGTTTGATGTTGATTGTGAATGGTGTTGGCCATGATTGTTGTTGGTGTGATTGATGTTGATTGTGAATGGTGTTGGCTATGATTGTTGTTGGTGTGATTATTGTTGATTGTCAATGGCGTTGGCTATGATTGATGTTGGTGTGATTGATGTTGATTGTGACTAGTGTTGGCTGTGATTGGTGTTGGTGTGATTGATGTTGATTGTGAATGGTGCTGGCTATGAATTTTGTTTGTGTGATTGATGTTGATTGTGAATATTGTGTGCTATTTTTTGTGTTGGTTTGATTGATTTTGATTGTGAATGTTGTTGGCTCTGATTGTTGTTGTTTTGATTTATGTTGGTTGTGATTGGTGTTGGCTGTGATTGTTGTTGATGTGATTGATGTTGATTGTGACTATTGTTGGCTATGATTGGTGTTGGTGTGATTGATGTTGATTGTGAATGGTGTTGGCTATGATTGGTGTTGGTGTGATTGATGTTGATTGTGAATGGTGTTGGCTATGATTGGTGCTGGTGTGATTGATGTTGATTGTGAATGGTTTTGGCGATGATTGGTGCTGGTGTGATTGATGTTGATTGTGAATTGTGTTTGCTATGATTGGTGTTGGTTTGATTGACGTTGATTGTGAATGGTGTTGGCTCTGATTGGTGTTGGTTTGATTGATCTTGATTGTGAATGGTGTTGTCTATGATTGGTGTTGGTGTGTTTCATGTTGATTGTGACTGGTGTTGGCTATGATTGGTGTTGGTGTGATTGATGATGATTGTGAATTGCGTTGGCTAAGATTTGAGTTGGTGTGATTGATGTTGATTGTGAATTGTGCTGGCGATCACTGGTGTTGCTGTGTTTCATGTTGATTGTGAACGGTGATGGTTCTGAATGGAGTTGGTGTGATTGATGTTGATTGTGAATGGTGTTGGCTACGATTGGTGTTGTTGTGATTGATGTTGATTGTCAAAGGCGTTGGCTCTGATTGGTGTTGGTGTGATTGATGTTGAATGTGATTCGTGTTGGCCATGATTCTTGTTGGTGTGATTGATGTTGATTGTCAATGGCTTTGACTATGATTGGTGTTGGTGTGATTGATGTTGATTGTGACTGGTGTTGGCTATGATTGGTGTTGGTGTGATTGATGTTGATTGCGAATGGTGCTGGCTGTGAATTTTGTTTGTGTGATTGATGCTGATTGTGAATAGTGTTTGCTATGATTGGTGTTGGTGTGATTGATGTTGATTGTGAATGGTGTTGGCTCTGATTGGTGTTGGTTTGATTGAATTTGATTGTGAATGGTGTTGTCTATGATTGGTGCTGGTGTGTTTCATGTTGATTGTGAATGGTGTTGGCTATGATTGGTGCTGGTGTGATTGATGATGATTGTGAATTGTGTTGGCGATGATTTGAGTTGGTGTGATTGATGTTGATTGTGAATTGTGCTGGCGATCACTGGTGTTGCTGTGTTTCATGTTGATTGTGAACGGTGATGGTTCTGAATGGAGTTGGTGTGATTGATGTTGATTGTGAATGGTGTTGGCTATGATTGGTGTTGGTGTGATTGATGTTGATTGTGAATGGTGTTGGCTATGATTGGTGTTGGTCTGTTTCATGTGAATGTGAATGGTGTTGGCTATGATTGGTGTTGTGATTGATGTTGATTGTGAAATGTGTTGGCTATGATTGGTGTTGGTGTGATTGATCTTGATTGTGAATGGTGTTTGCTGTGATTGGTGTTGGTGTGATTGATGTTGATTGTGAATTGTGTTGGCTCTGATTGGTGTTGGTGCGGTTGATGTTGATTGTGAATGGTACTGGCTATCATTGGTGTTGGTGTGATTGATGTTGATTGTGAATGGTGTTGGCTCTGATTGGTGTGGTTGTGATTGATGTTTATTGTGAATGTGTTGGCTCTGATTGGTGTTGGTGTGTTTCATGTTGATTGTGAATGGTGTTGGCTAAGATTGGTGTTGTTGTGATTGATGCTGATTGTGAATGGTGTTGGCTTTGTTTGGTGTTCGTGTGTTTCATGTTCATTATGAATGCTGTTGGCTTTGATTGGTGTTGGTTTGTCTCATTTTGATTGTGAATTGTGTTGGCTATGATTTCTGTTGGTGTGATTGATGTTGATTGTGAATAGTGTTGTCTATGATTAGTTTTGTTGTGATTGATGTTGATTGTGATTCGTGTTGGCCATGATTTGTATTGGTGTGATTGATGTTGATTGTCAATGGCGTTGGCTATGATTGGTGTTGCTGTGATTGATGTTGATTGTGACTGGTGTTGGCTATGATTGGTGTTGTTGTGATTGATGTTGATTGTGAATGGTGTTGGCTATGATTGATGTTGGTTTGTTTCATGTCAATTATGAATGCTGTTGGCTTTGATTGGTGTTGGTGTGTCTCATTTTGATTGTGAATTGTGTTGGCTATGATTTCTGTTGGTGTGATTGATGTGGATTGTGAATAGTGTTGTGTATGATTGGTTTTGGTGTGTTTCATGTTGATTGTGAATTCTGTTGGCTGTGATTGGTGTTGGTGTGATTGATGTTGATTGTGAAATGTGTTAGCTATGATTGGTGTTGGTGTGATTGATGTTGATTGTGAATGGTGTTTGCTGTGATTGGTGTTGATGTGTTTCATGTTCATTATGAATGGTGTTGGCTTTGATTGGTGTTGGTGTGATTGATGTTGATTGTGAATGGTGTTGGCGATGATTGGTGTTGGTCTGTTTCATGTGAATGTGAATGGTGTTGGCTATGATTGGTGTTGTTGTGATTGATGTTGATTGTGAATGGCGTTGGCTGTGATTGGTGTTGGTGTGATTGATGTTGATTGTGAATGGTGTTGGCTCTGTTTGGTGTTGGTGTGATTGATGTTGATTGCCAATAGCGTTGGCTCTGATTGGTGTTCGTGTGTTTCATGTTGATTGTAAATGTTGTTGGCTATGATTGGTGTTGGTGTGATTGATGTTGATTGTGAATAGTGTTGGCTATGATTGGTGTTTGTGTGTTTCATGTTGATTGTGAATGGTGTTGGCTATGATTGGTGTTGGTGTGATTGATGTTTCTTGTGATTTGTGTTGGCTATGATTGGTGTTGGTGTGATTGATGTTGATTGTGAATGTCTTTGCCGATGATTGGTGTTTGTGTGATTGATGTTGATTGTGAAATGTGTTGGCTGCGATTGGCGTTGGTGTGATTGATGTTGATTGTGAATGGTGTTGACTATAATTGGTGTTGTTCTGTTTCATGTTGATTGTGATTGGTGTTGGCTATGTTTGGAGTTGGTGTATTTCATGTTCATTATGAATGGTGTTGGCTTTAATTGGTGTTGATGTGATTGATGTTGATTGTGAATGGCGTTGGCTCTGATTGGTGTTGGTGTGATTGATGTTGAATGTGATTCGTGTTGGCCATGATTCTTGTTGGTGTGATTGATGTTGATTGTCAATGGCTTTGACTATGATTGGTGTTGGTGTGATTGATGTTGATTGTGACTGGTGTTGGCTATGATTGGTGTTGGTGTGATTGATGTTGATTGCGAATGGTGCTGGCTGTGAATTTTGTTTGTGTGATTGATGCTGATTGTGAATAGTGTTTGCTATGATTGGTGTTGGTGTGATTGATGTTGATTGTGAATGGTGTTGGCTCTGATTGGTGTTGGTTTGATTGAATTTGATTGTGAATGGTGTTGTCTATGATTGGTGCTGGTGTGTTTCATGTTGATTGTGAATGGTGTTGGCTATGATTGGTGCTGGTGTGATTGATGATGATTGTGAATTGTGTTGGCGATGATTTGAGTTGGTGTGATTGATGTTGATTGTGAATTGTGCTGGAGATCACTGGTGTTGCTGTGTTTCATGTTGATTGTGAACGGTGATGGTTCTGAATGGAGTTGGTGTGATTGATGTTGATTGTGAATGGTGTTGGCTATGATTGGTGTTGGTGTGATTGATGTTGATTGTGAATGGTGTTGGCTATGATTGGTGTTGGTGTGATTGAATTTGATTGTGAATGGCGTTGGCTATGATTGGTGTTGTTGTGATTGATGTTGATTGTCAAAGGCGTTGGCTATGATTGATGTTGGTGTAATTGATGTTGATTGTGACTCGTGTTGGCTGTGATTGGTGTTGATGTGATTGATGTTGATTGTTAATGGTGTTGGCTATGATTGGTGTTGGTGTGATAGATGTTGATTGTGAATGGTGCTGGCTATGAATTTTGTTTGTGTGATTGATGCTGATTGTGAATTGTGTTGCCTCTGATTGGTTTTGATGTGATTAATGTTGCTTGTGAATGGTGTTGGCTATGATTGGTGTTGGTGTGTTTGATGTTGATTGTGAATGGTGTTGGCCATGATTGTTGTTGGTGTGATTGATGTTGATTGTGAATGGTGTTGGCTATGATTGTTGTTGGTGTGATTATTGTTGATTGTCAATGGCGTTGGCTATGATTGATGTTGGTGTGATTGATGTTGATTGTGACTAGTGTTGGCTGTGATTGGTGTTGGTGTGATTGATGTTGATTGTGAATGGTGCTGGCTATGAATTTTGTTTGTGTGATTGATGTTGATTGTGAATATTGTGTGCTATTTTTTGTGTTGGTTTGATTGATTTTGATTGTGAATGTTGTTGGCTCTGATTGTTGTTGTTTTGATTTATGTTGGTTGTGATTGGTGTTGGCTGTGATTGTTGTTGATGTGATTGATGTTGATTGTGACTATTGTTGGCTATGATTGGTGTTGGTGTGATTGATGTTGATTGTGAATGGTGTTGGCTATGATTGGTGTTGGTGTGATTGATGTTGATTGTGAATGGTGTTGGCTATGATTGGTGCTGGTGTGATTGATGTTGATTGTGAATGGTTTTGGCGATGATTGGTGCTGGTGTGATTGATGTTGATTGTGAATTGTGTTTGCTATGATTGGTGTTGGTTTGATTGACGTTGATTGTGAATGGTGTTGGCTCTGATTGGTGTTGGTTTGATTGATCTTGATTGTGAATGGTGTTGTCTATGATTGGTGTTGGTGTGTTTCATGTTGATTGTGACTGGTGTTGGCTATGATTGGTGTTGGTGTGATTGATGATGATTGTGAATTGCGTTGGCTAAGATTTGAGTTGGTGTGATTGATGTTGATTGTGAATTGTGCTGGCGATCACTGGTGTTGCTGTGTTTCATGTTGATTGTGAACGGTGATGGTTCTGAATGGAGTTGGTGTGATTGATGTTGATTGTGAATGGTGTTGGCTACGATTGGTGTTGTTGTGATTGATGTTGATTGTCAAAGGCGTTGGCTATGATTGATGTTGGTGTAATTGATGTTGATTGTGACTCGTGTTGGCTGTGATTGGTGTTGATGTGATTGATGTTGATTGTGAATGGTGCTGGCTATGAATTTTGTTGGTGTGATTGATGTTGATTGTGAATAGTGTTTGCTCTGATTGGTGTTGGTGTGATTGATGTTGATTGTGAATGGTGTTGGCTCTGATTGGTGTTGCTTTGATTGATGTTCATTGTGAATGGCGTTGGCTATGATTGGTGTTGGTGTGATTGATGTTGATTGTGAATAGTGTTTGCTATGATCGGTGTTGGTGTGATTGATGTTGATTGTGAATGGTGTTGGCTCTGAATGATGTTGGTGTGATTTTTGTTGATTGTGAATGGTGTTGGCTATGATTGGTGTTGGTGTGATTGATGTTGATTGTGAATAGTGTTTGCTATGATTGGTGTTGGTGTGATTGATGTTGATTGTGAATGGTGTTGGCTCTGAATGATGTTGGTGTGATTTTTGTTGATTGTGAATGGTGTTGGCTATGATTGGTGTTGGTGTGATTGATTTTGATTGTGAATTATGTTTGCATTGATTGTTGTTGATGTGATTGATGTTGATTGTGAATGGTGTTGGCTCTGATTGATGTTGGTGTGATTGATGTTGGGTGTGACTGGTTTTGGCTATGATTGTTGTTGCTGCGTTTCATGTTAATTGGGAACGGTGTTTGTTATGACTGGTGTTGGCTATGACTGGTGTTGGTGTGATTGATGTTGATTGTGAATGGTGTTGGCTATGATTGGTGTTTTTGTGATTGATGTTGATTGTGAATGGTGTTGGTGTGATTGATGTTGATTGTGCATGCCGTTGCCTATGAGTGGCGTTGTTGTGATTGATGTTGATTGTGAATGGTTTTGGCTATGATTGGTGTTGGTGTGTTGATGTTGATTGTTAATGGTGTTGGCTCTGATTGGTGTTGGTTTGATTGATGTTGATTGTCAATGGCGTTGGCTATGATTGGTGCTGGTGTGTTGATGTTGATTGTTAATGGTGTTGGCTCTGATTGGTGTTGGTTTGATTGATGTTGATTATGAATGGTGTTGGCTATGATTGGTGTTGGTTTGATTGATGTTTATTGTGACTATTGTTGGCTATGATTGGTGATGGTGTGATTGATGTTGATTGTGAATGGTGTTGGCTATGATTGGTGTTGGTGTGATTGATGTTGATTGTGAATAGTGTTTGCTTTGATTGGTGTTGGTGTGGTTGATGTTGATTGTGAATGGTGTTGGCTCTGTATGGTGTTGGTGTGATTGATGTTGATTGTGAATGGTGTTGGCTATGATTGGTGTTGGTGTGATTGATTTTGATTGTGAATTGTGTTTGCTATGATTGGTGTTGATGTGATTGATGTTGATTGTGAATGGTGTTGGCTATGATTGATGTTGGTGTGTTTGATGTTGATTGTGACTGGTTTTGGCTATGTTTGTTGTTGCTGCGTTTCATGTTAATTGTGAACTGTGTTTGTTCTGACTGGTGTTGGCTTTGACTGGTGTTGGTGTGATTGATGTTGATTGTGAATGATGTTGGCTATGATTGGTGTTGGTGTGATTGATGTTGATGTGAATGGTGTTGGTGTGATTGATGTTGATTGTGCATGCCGTTGCCTATGAGTGGTGTTGTTGTGATTGATGTTGATTGTGAATGGTTTTGGCTATGATTGGTGTTGGTGTGATTGATGTTGATTGTTAATGGTGTTGGCTATGTTTGGTGTTGGTGTGATTGATGTTGATTGTGAATGGTGTTGGCTATGATTGGTATTGGTGTAATTGATGTTGATAGTGAATTGTGTTTGCTATGATTGGTGTTGATAGTGAGTTGTGTTTGCTATGATTGATGTTGGTGTGATTGATGTTGATTGTGAATTGTGTTGCCTCTGATTGGTGTTGATGTGATTGATGTTGCTTGTGAATGGTGTTGGCTATGATTGGTGTTGGTGTGATTGAAATTGATTGTGAATGGTGTTGGCCATGATTGGTGTTGGTGTGATTGATGTTGATTGCGAATGGTGTTGGCGATGATTGTTGTTGGTGTGATTGATGTTGATTGTCAATGGCATTGGCTATGATTGATGTTGGTGTGATTGATGTTGATTGTGAATGGTGTTGGCTCTGAATGGTGTTGGTGTGATTGATGTTGATTGTGAATGGTGTTGGCTATGATTGGTGTTGGTGTGATTGATGTTGATTGTGAATTGTGTTTGCTATGATTGGTGTTGATGTGATTGATGTTGATTGTGAATGGTGATGGCTATGATTGGTGTTGGTGTGATTGATGTTGATTGTGACTGGTTTTGGCTATGATTGTTGTTGCTGCGTTTCATGTTAATTGTGAACGGTGTTGGTTATGACTGCTGTTGGCTATGACTGGTGTTGGTGTGATTGATGTTGATTGTGAATGGTGTTGGCTATGATTGGTGTTGGTGTGATTGCTGTTGACTGTGAATTGTGTTGGTGTGATTGATGTTGATTGTGCATGCCGTTGGCGATGAGTGCTGTTGTTGTGATTAATGTTGATTGTGAATGGTTTTGGCTATGATTGGTGTTGGTGTCTTTCATGTCAATTGTGAATGGTGTTGGCTATGATTGGTGTTGGTGTGATTGATGTTGATTTTGAATGGTGTTGGCTATGATTGTTGTTGGTGTGTTTGTTGTTGATTATTAATGGTATTGGCTGTGATTGGTGTTGGTGTGATTGATGTTGATTGTGAATGTTGTTGGCTATGATTGGTGTTGGTGTGGTTGATGTTGATTGTCAATGGCGTTGGCTGTGATTGGTGTTGGTGTGATTGATGTTGATTGTGAATTGTGTTGGCTATGATTGGTGTTGGTGTGATTGATGTTGATTTTAAATCGTGTTTGCTATGATTCGTGTTGGTATGATTGATGTTGATTGTGAATGGTGTTGGCGATAATTGGTGTTGGTGTGATTGATGTTGAATATGAATTGTGTTGGCAATGATTGTTGTTGCTGTGATTTATGTTGATTGTGAATGTTGTTGGCTTTGATTGGTGTTGGTGTGTTTGATGTTGATTGTGAATAGTGTCGACTATGATTGGTGTTGGTGTGTTTCATTTTGATTGTGAATGATGTTGGCTTTGATTGGTGTTGTTGTGATTGATGTTGATTGTGAATAGTGTTGACTATGATTGGTGTTGGTGTGTTTCATGTTGTTTGTGAATGATGTTGGCTTTGATTGGTGTTGGTGTGATTGATGTTGATTGTGAATTGTGTTGGCTGTGATTGGTGTTGGTGTGATTTATGTTGATTCTGAATGGTGTTGGCTATGATTGGTTTTCGTGTGTTTCATGTTGATTGTGAATGATGTTGGCAATGATTGGTGTTGGTGTGATTGATGTTGATTGTGAATTGTTTTGGGTATGATTGGTGTTGGTGTGATTGATGTTGATTGTGAATGGTGTTGGCTATTATTGGTGTTGGTGTGATTGATAATTGTGAATTGTGTTTTCTATGATTGGTGTTGGTGTGATTTATGTTGATTGTGAATGTTGTTGGCTTTGATTGGTGTTGGTGTGTTTGATGTTGATTGTGAATAGTGTTGACTACGATTGGTGTTGGTGTGTTTCATGTTGATTGTGAATGATGTTGGCTATGATTGGTGTTGGTGTGATTGATGTTGATTGTGAATAGTGTTGACTATGATTGGTGTTGGTGTGATTGATGTTGATTGTGAATGGTGTTGGCTCTGATTGGTGTTGGTGTGTTTGTAGTTGATTATGAACAGTATTGGCAATGATTGGTGTTGGTGTGATTGATGTTGTGCAGCTTTTCCAGGAGCACAGGCATTGCGAGCGAGGAGTGAACAGCTGGGAAGTCAATTTCATCGGGAGTTTCGGTGGAGCAGGGACTGCTGGGTAAGTAGATACCTTTATATTTGGGCTCTGTAAATTCTCTTACCTTTTCATTGTGCAGCTTTTCCAGGAGCACAGGCATTGCGAGCGAGGAGTGAACAGCTGGGAAGTCAATTTCATCGGGAGTTTCGGTGGTGCAGGGACTGCTGGGTAAGTAGAAACCTCTATATTTGGGCTGTGTAAATTCTCTTACCTTTTCGTTGTGCACCTTTGCCAGGAGCACAGGCATTGCGAGCGAGGAGTGAACTGCTGGGAAGTCAATTTCATCGGGAGTTTCGGTGGATCAGGGACTGCTGGGTAAGTAGAAACCTATATATTTGGGCTGTTTCTGAACCCGAGACAGTACTCTTGCAGTGTCTCCCACCCGCCCTCCTCCTCTTACCAAAAAAAAGGACTCGGTTGTGTGTAGGTAAGGTAAGGCTTTTTCGATTTCTCTTCTTGTTTTATCGTGTGATTGGTTAAAAACTTGGGAATTTAGGATAGTGGGAATGGAGGTTAAGGCAGTTGAATGTTCCTCCTGCAGAATGTGGGAGGTAAGGGTCGCCAAGGGTGTCCCTGCTGACTGCATCTGCGGGAAGTGCACCCAGCTCCAGCTCCTTGAGGACCGCGTTAGGGAACTGGAGCTGGAGCTGGAGGAACTTCGGATCATTCGGGAGGCGGAGGGGTTTATTGAGAGGAGTTATCGGGAGGCAGTCACACCTCGGGTAAAAGAATAAGGTAGATGGGTTACCGTCAGGGGAAGGAGAGGGAACCAGCAGGCAGTGCAGGGATCCCCTGTGGCCGTTTCCCTCATCAACAGGTATACCGTTTTGGATACTGTTGGGGGAGACGACTTGCCAGAGGCAGGCAATGGGATACAGCTCTGGCGCAGATTCTGTCCCTGTTGCTCAGAAGGGAAGGGGTAAGAGGAGCAGAGCATTAGTCATTGGGGACTCCATAGTTAGGGGAACAGATAGGAGGTTTTGTGGGAACGAGAGAGACTCACGGTTGGTGTGTTGCCTCCCAGGTGCCAGGGTACGTGATGTCTCGGATCGTGTTTTTGAGATCCTCAAGGGGGAGGGGGAGCAGCCCCAAGTCGTGGTACACATAGGCACCAACGACATAGGTAGGAAGAGAGATGGGGATTTAAGGCAGAAATTCAGGGAGCCACGGTGGAAGCTTAGAGCGAGAACAAACAGAGTTGTTATCTCTGGGTTGTTGCCCGTGCCATGTGCTAGCGAAGTGAGGAATAGGGAGAGAGAGGAGTTGAACACGTGGCTGCAGGGATGGTGTAGGAGGGAGGGTTTTGGCTTCCTGGATAATTGGGGCTCTTTCTGGGGTAGGTGGGACCTCTACAAACAGGATGATCTTCACCTGAACCAGAGGGGTACCAATATCCTGGGGGTGAGATTTGCTAGTGCTCTTCGGGGGGGTTTAAACTAATTCAGCAGGGGGATGGGAACCTAAATTGTAGTTCCAGTGTACAGGATGTTGAGAGTAGTGAGGTCAGGGATAAGGTTAAAAGGACACAAGAGGGCACTGGCAAGCAAGAGCTTGGTTTAAAATGTGTCTACTTCAACGCCAGGAGCATCCGGAATAAGGTGGGTGAGCTTGCCGCATGGGTTGGTACCTGGGATCTCGATGTTGTGGCCATTTCAGAGACATGGGTAGAGCAGGGACAGGAATGGATGTTGCGGGTTCCGGGATTTAGATGTTTCACTAAGAACAGAGAAGATGGTAAAAGAGTGGGGGGGGGGGGGGGGGGAGGGGGTGTGGCATTGTTAATCAAGGAAAGTATTACAGCGGCAGAAAGGACGTTTGAGGACTCGTCCACTGAGGTAGTCTGGGCCGAGGTTAGAAACAGGAGAGGAGAGGTCACCCTGTTGGGAGTTTTCTATAGACCTCCAAATAGTTCCAGAGATGTAGAGGAAAGGATAGCAAAGATGATTCTTGACAGGAGCGAGAGTAACAGGGTAGTAGTTATGGGGGACTTTAACTTTCCAAATATTGACTGGAAATACTATAGTTCGAGTACTTTAGATGGGTCTGTTTTTGTCCAGTGTGTGCAGGAGGGTTTTCTGACACAGTATGTGGACAGGCCAACCAGGGGCAATGCCACATTGGATTTGGTACTGGGTAATGAACCCGGCCAGGTGTTAGATTTAGAAGTTGGTGAGAACTTTGGTGATAGTGATCACAATTCGGTTAGGTTTACCTTAGCGATGGGCAGGGACAGGCATATACAGCAGGGCAAAAATTATAGCTGGGGGAAAGGAAATTATGATGCGATTAGGCAAAATTTAGGATGCGTAGGATGGGGAAGGAAACTACAGGGGATGGGCACAATCGAAATGTGGAGCTTATTCAAGGAGCAGCTACTGCGTGTCCTTGATAAGTATGTACCTGTCAGGCAGGGAGGAAGTTGTCGAGCGAGGGAGCCGTGGTTTACTAAAGAAGTTGAAGAGCTTGTCAAGAGGAAGAAGAAGGCTTATGTTAGGATGAGACGTGAAGGCTCAGTTAGGGCGCTTGAGAGTTACCAGCTATCCAGGAAGGATCTAAAGGGAGAGATAAGAAGAGCAAGGAGAGGACACGAGAAGTCATTGGCGGATAGGATCAAAGAAAATCCTAAGGCTTTCTATAGGTATATCAGGAATAAAAGAATGACTAGAGATAGGTTAGGGTCAATCAAGGATAGTAGTGGGAAGTTGTGTGTGGAATCGGAGGAGATTAGGGAAGTGTTAAATGAATATTTTTCGTCAGTATTTACAGTGGAGAAAGAAAATGTTGTCGATGAGAATACTGAGATACAGACTACTAGGCGAGATGGGATTGAGGTTCACAAGGAGGAGGTGTTATCAATTTTGGAAAGTGTGAAAATAGATAAGTCCCCTGGGCCAGATGGGATTTATCCTAGGATTCTCTGGGAAGCCAGGGAGGAGATTGCAGAGCCTTTGTCCTTGATTTTTATGTCGTCATTGTCGACAGGAATAGTGCCGGAAGACTGGAGGATAGCAAATGTTGTCCCCTTGTTCAAGAAGGGGAGTAGAGACAGCCCTGGTAATTATAGACCTGTGAGCCTTACTTCGGTTGTGGGTAAAATGTTGGAAAAGGTTATAAGAGACAGGATTTATAATCATCTTGAAAAGAATAAGTTCATTAGAGATAGTCAGCACGGTTTTGTGAAGGGTAGGTCGTGCCTCACAAACCTTATTGAGTTTTTTGACAAGGTGACCAAACAGGTGGATGAGGGTAAAGCCGTGGATGTGGTCTATATGGATTTCAGTAAGGCGTTTGATAAAGTTCCCCACGGTAGGCTATTGCAGAAAATACAGAAGTATGGGATTGAAGGTGAATTAGTGCTTTGGATCAGAAATTGGCCAGCTGAAAGAAGACAGAGGGTGGTAGTTTATGGTAAATGTTCATCCTGGAGTATAGTTTCTAGTGGTGTACTGCAAGGATCTGTTTTGGGGCCACTGCTGTTTGTCATTTTTATAAATGACCTGGATGAGGGTGTAGAAGGGTGGGTTAGTAAATTTGCGGATGACACTAAGGTCGGTGGAGTTGTGGATAGTGCCGAAGGATGTTGTAGGTTACAGAGGGACATAGATAGGCTGCAGAGCTGGGCTGAGAGATGGCAAATGGAGCTAAATGCGGAAAAGTGTGAGGTGATTCACTTCGGAAGGAGTAACAGGATGGCAGAATACTGGGCTAATGGGAAGTTTCTTGGTAGTGTAGATGAGCAGAGAGATCTTGGTGTCCAGGTACATAAATCCCTGAAAGTTGCCACGCTGTTAAGAAGGCATATGGTGTGTTAGCTTTTATTAGTAGGGGGATCGAGTTTAGGAGCCACGAGGTCATGCTGCAGCTGTACAGAACTCTGGTGCGGCCGCACCTGGAGTATTGCGTGCAGTTCTGGTCACCGCATTATAGGAAGGATGTGGAAGCTTTGGAAAAGGTGCAGAGGAGATTTGCCTGGTATGGAGGGAAGGTCTTACGAGGAAAGGCTGAGGGACTTGAGGTTGTTTTCGTTAGAGAGAAGGACGAGAAGAGGTGACTTACAAGAGACATATCAGATAATCAGAGGGTTGGACAGGGTGGATAGTGAGAGCCTTTTTCCTCGGATGGTGATGGCAAACATGAGGGGACATAGCTTTAAGTTGAGGGGTGATAGATATAGGACAGATGTCAGAGGTAGTTTCTTTACACAGAGAGTAGTAGGGGCGTGGAACACCCTGCCTGCAACAGTAGTAGACTCGCCAACTTTAAGGGCATTTAAGTGGTCATTGGATAGACATATGGATGAAAATGGAATAGTGTAGGTCAGATGGTTTCACAGGTCGGCGCAACATCGAGGGCTGAAGGGCCTGTACTGCGCTGTAATGTTCTATGGTCTATGTTCTATGTTGATTGTGAATGGTGTTGGCTATGATTGGTATTGGTGTGATTGATGTTGATTGTCAATGGCGTTGGCTATGATTGGTGTTGGTGTGATTGATGTTGATTGTGATTAGTGTTGGCTATGATCGGTGTTGATGCGATTGATGTTGATTGTGAATGGTGTTGGCTATGATTGGTGTTGGTGTGATTGATGTTGATTGTGAATTGTGTTTGCTCTGATTGGTGTTGGTGTGATTGATGTTGATTGTGAACGGTGTTGGCTATGATTGGTGTTGTTGTGATTGATGTTGATTGTGAATGGTGTTGGCTATGATTGGTGTTCATGTGATTGATGTTGATTGTGAATGGTGTTGGCTGTGAGCAGTTTTGGTGTGATTGATGTTGATTGTGAATGGTGTTGCCTCTGATTGATGTTGTTGTGTTTCATGTTGAATGTGAATATGATTGGTGTTGGGGTGTTTAATGTTGATTGTGAATGGTGTTGGCTATGATTCGTTTTGGTGTGATTTATGTTGATTTTGAATGGTGTTGCCCATGATTCGTTTTGGTGTGATTGATGTTGATTGTGAATTGTGTTGGCTATGATTGGTGTTGGTGTGATTGATATTGATTGTAATTGGTGTTGGCTATGATTGGTGTGATTGATGTTGATTGTAAATGGTGTTGGCTATGATTGGTGTTGGTGTGATTGATGTTGATTGTTAATGGTGTTGGCTGTGGTTGGTGTTGGTGTGTTTCATGCTGATTGTGAATGGTGTTGGCTATGATTGGTGTTGGTGTGATTGATGTTGATTGTGAAATGTGTTGGCTATGATTGGTGTTGGTGTGTTTCATAGCACTTGTGAATGGTGTTGGCTATGATTGGTGTTGGTGTGATTAATGTTGATAGTGAATGGTGTTGGCTATGATTGGTGTTGGTGTGTTTGTTGGTGATTATTAATGGTATTGGCTGTGATTTGTGTTGTGATTGATCTTGATTGTCAATGGCGTTGGCTCCGATTGATGTTGGTGTGATTGATGTTGATTATGATTGGTGTTGGCAGTGATTGGAGTTTGTGTGATTGATGTTGATTGTGAATGCTGCTGGCTATGATTGGTGTTGGTGTGATTGATGTTGATTGTGAATGCTGTTGGCGACGATTGGTGTTGGTGTGATTGATGATTGTGAATTTTGTTGGCTTTGATTGGTGTTGGTGTGATTGATGTTGATTGTGAATAGTGTTGACTATGATTGGTGTTGGTGTGATTGATGTTGATTGTGAATTGTGTTGACTATGATTGGTGTTGTTGTGTTTCATGTTGATTGTGAATGATGTTGGCTATGATTGGTGTTGGTGTGATTGATGTTGATTGTGAATTGTGTTGGCTATGATTGGTGTTGGTGTGATAGATGTTGATTGTGAATGGTGTTGGCTCTGATTGGTGTTGGTGTGTTTGTAGTTGATTATGAACAGTATTGGCCATTTTTGGTGTTGGTGTGATTGATGTTGATTGTGAATGGTGTTGGCTATCGTTGGTATTGGTGTGATAGATGTTGATTGTCAATGGCGTTGGCTATGATTGGTGTTGGTGTGATGGATGTTGATTGTGAATGCTGTTGGCTCTGATTGGTGTTGGTGTGATTGATGCTGATTGTAAATGGTGTTGGTTATGATTGGTGTTGGTGTTATTGATGTTGATTGTGAATAGTGTTGACTATGTTTGGTGTTGGTGTGTTTCATGTTGATTGTGAATAATGTTGGCTATGATTGGTGTTGGTGTGATTGATGTTGATTGCTAATTGTGTTGACTATGATTGCTGTTGTTGTGTTTCATGTTGATTGTGAAAGATGTTGGCTGTGATTGGTGTTGATGTGATTGATGTTGATTGTGAATTGTGTTGGCTATGATTGGTGTTGGTGTGATTGATGTTGATTGTGAAATGTGTTGGCTATGTTTGGTGTTGATGTGTTTCAGGTCAATTGTGAATGGTCTTGGCTGTGATTGGTGTTGATGTGATTAATGTTGATTGTGAATGATGTTGGCTATGATTGGTGTTGGTGTGTTTGTTGTTGATTATTAATGGTCTTGGCTGTGATTTGTGTTGTGATTGATGTTGATTGTCAATGGTGTTTGCTCTGATTGATGTTGGTGTGATTGATGTTGATTGTGAATGGTGTTGGCTATGATTAGTGTTGTGATTGATGTTGATTGTCAATGCCGTTGGCTCCGATTGATGTTGGTGTGATTGATGTTGATTGTGATTGGTGTTGGCTGTGATTGGTGTTTGTCTAATTGATGTTGATTGTGAATGCTGTTGGCGACGATTGGTGTTGATGTGATTGATGATTGTGAATTGTGTTGGCTGTGATTGGTGTTGGTGTGATTGATGTTGATTGTGAATAGTGTTGACTATGATTGGTGTTGGTGTGATTGATGTTGATTGTGAATTGTGTTGACTATGATTGCTGTTGTTGTGTTTCATGTTGATTGTAAATGATGTTGGCTATGATTGGTGTTGGTATGATTGATGTTGATTGTGAATTGTGTTGGCTATGATTGGTGTTGGTTTGATAGGTGTTGATTGTGAATGGTGTTGGCTCTGATTGGTGTTGGTGTGTTTGTAGTTGTTTATGAACAGTATTGGCCATGATTGGTGTTGGTGTGATTGATGTTGATTGTGAATGGTGTTGGCTATGATTGGTATTGGTGTGATTGATGTTGATTGTCAATGGGGTTGGCTATGATTGGTGTTTGTGTGATTGATGTTGATTGTAATTGGTGTTGGTGTGATTGATGTTGATTGTGAATGGTGTTGGCTATGATTGGTGTTGGTGTGATTGATGTTGATTGTGAATGGTGTTGGCTATGATTGGTGTTGGTGTGATTGATGATTGTGAATTGTGTTGGCTATGATTGGTGTTGGTGTGATTTATGTTGATTGTGAATGCTGTTGGATTTGATTGGTGTTGGTGTGTTTGATGTTGATTGTGAATAGTGTTGACTATGTTTGGTGTTGGTGTGTTTCATGTTGATTGTGAATGATGTTGGCTGTGATTGGTGTTGGTGTGATTGATGTTGATTGTGATTGGTGATGGCTATGATTGTTGTTGGTGTGATTGATGTTGATTGTGAATTATGCTGGCTGTGGTTGGTGTTGGTGGGATTGATGTTGATTGTGAATGGTGTTGGATTTGATTGGTGTTGGTGTGTTTGATGTTGATTGTAAATAGTGTTGACTATGTTTGGTGTTGGTGTGTTTGATGTTGATTGTGAATGATGTTGGCTATGATTGATGTTGGTGTGATTGATGTTGATTGCTAATAGTGTTGACTATGATTGGTGTTGGTGTGTTTCATGTTGATTGTGAAAGATGTTGGCTATGATTGGTTTTGCTGTGATTGATGTTGATTGTGTAATGTGTTGGCTATGTTTGGTATTGGTGTGTTTCATGTCAATTGTGAATGGTCTTGGCTGTGATTGGTGTTGATGTGATTAATGTTGATTGTGAATGATGTTGGCTATGATTGGTGTTGATGTGTTTGTTGTTGATTATTAATGCTATTGGCTGTGATTTGTGTCGTGATTGATGTTGGTTGTCAATGGCGTTGGCTCTGATTGATGTTGGTGTGATTGATGTTGATTGTGAATGGTGTTGGCTATGATTCGTGTTGTGATTGATGTTGATTGTCAATGGCGTTGGCTCCGATTGATGTTGATGTGATTGATGTTGATTGTTATTGGTGTTGGCTGTGATTGGTGTTTGTGTGATTGATGTTGATTGTGAATGCTGCTGTCTATGATTGGTGTTGGTGTGATTTATGTTGATTGTGAATGCTGTTGGCAACGATTGCTGTTGGTGTGATTGATGATTGTGAATTGTGTTGGCTATGATTGGTGTTTTTGTGATTTAAGTTGATTGTGAATTTTGTTGGCTTTGATTGGTGTTGGTGGGATTGATGTTGATTGTGAATGGTGTTGGCTATGATTGGTGTTGGTGTGTTTGATGTTAATTGTGAATAGTGTTGGCTGTGATTGGTGTTGGTGTGATTGGTGTTGATTGTGAATTGTGGTGGCTATGATTGGTGTTGGTGTGATTGATGTTGATTGTGAATGGTGTTGGCTATGATTGGTGTTCGTGTGTTTCATGTTGATTGTCAATGATGTTGGCAATGATTGGTGTTGGTGTGATTGATGTTGACTGTGAACGGTGTCGTCAATGATTGATGTTGGTGTGATTGATGATTGTGAATTGTGTTGGCTATGATTGGTGTTGGTGTGATTTATGTTGATTGTGAATGGTGTTGGATTTGATTGGTGTTGGTGTGTTTGATGTTGATTGTGAATAGTGTTGACTATGTTTGGTGTTGGTGTGTTTCATGTTGATTGTGAATGATGTTGGCTATGATTGGTGTTGGTTTGATTGATGTTGATTGCTAATAGTGTTGACTGTGATTGGTGTTGGTGTGTTTCATGTTGATTGTGAAAGATGTTGGCTGTGATTGGTGTTGGTTTGATTGATGTTGATTGCTAATAGTGTTGACTGTGATTGGTGTTGGTGTGTTTCATGTTGATTGTGAAAGATGTTGGCTGTGATTGGTGTTGATGTGATTGATGTTGATTGTGAATTGTGTTGGCTATGATTGGTGTTGGTGTGATTGATGTTGATTGTGAAATGTGTTGGCTAAGTTTGGTGTTGATGTGTTTCAGGTCAATTGTGAATGGTCTTGGCTGTGATTGGTGTTGATGTGATTAATGTTGATTGTGAATGATGTTGGCTATGATTGGTATTGGTGTGATTGATGTTGATTGTCAATGGTGTTGGTTATGATTGGTGTTGGTGTTATTGATGTTGATTGTGAGTAGTGTTGGCTATGATCGGTGTTGATGCGATTGATGTTGATTGTGAATGGTGTTGGCTATGATTGGTGTTGGTGTGATTGATGTTGATTGTGAATTGTGTTTGCTCTGATTGGTGTTGGTGTGATTGATGTTGATTGTGAACGGTGTTGGCTATGATTGGTGTTGTTGTGATTGATGTTGATTGTGAATGGTGTTGGCTATGATTGGTGTTCATGTCATTGATGTTGATTGTGAATGGTGTTGGCTGTGAGCAGTTTTGGTGTGATTGATGTTGATTGTGAATGGTGTTGCCTCTGATTGATGTTGTTGTGTTTCATGTTGAATGTGAATATGATTGGTGTTGGGTTGTTTAATGTTGATTGTGAATGGTGTTGGCTATGATTCGTTTTGGTGTGATTTATGTTGATTTTGAATGGTGTTGCCCATGATTCGTTTTGGTGTGATTGATGTTGATTGTGAATTGTGTTGGCTATGATTGGTGTTGGTGTGATTGATATTGATTGTAATTGGTGTTGGCTATGATTGGTGTGATTGATGTTGATTGTGAATGGTGTTGGCTATGATTGGTGTTGGTGTGATTGATGTTGATTGTTAATGGTGTTGGCTGTGGTTGGTGTTGGTGTGATTGATGTTGATTATGAATGGTGTTGACTATGATTGGTGTTGGTGTGTTTCATGTTGATTGTGAATGGTGTTGGCTATGATTGGTGTTGGTGTGATTGATGTTGATTGTGAAATGTGTTGGCTATGATTGGTGTTGGTGTGTTTCATAGCACTTGTGAATGGTGTTGGCTATGATTGGTGTAGGTGTGATTAATGTTGATTGTGAATGGTGTTGGCTATGATTGGTGTTGGTGTGTTTGTTGTTGATTATTAATGGTATTGGCTGTGATTTGTGTTGTGATTGATGTTGATTGTCAATGGCGTTGGCTCCGATTGATGTTGGTGTGATTGATGTTGATTGTGATTGGTGTTGGCAGTGATTGGAGTTTGTGTGATTGATGTTGATTGTGAATGCTGCTGGCTATGATTGGTGTTGGTGTGATTGATGTTGATTGTGAATGCTGTTGGCGACGATTGGTGTTGGTGTGATTGATGATTGTGAATTTTGTTGGCTTTGATTGGTGTTGGTGTGATTGATGTTGATTGTGAATAGTGTTGACTATGATTGGTGTTGGTGTGATTGATGTTGATTGTGAATTGTGTTGACTATGATTGGTGTTGTTGTGTTTCATGTTGATTGTGAATGATGTTGGCTATGATTGGTGTTGGTGTGATTGATGTTGATTGTGAATTGTGTTGGCTATGATTGGTGTTGGTGTGATAGATGTTGATTGTGAATGGTGTTGGCTCTGATTGGTGTTGGTGTGTTTGTAGCTGATTATGAACAGTATTGGCCATTTTTGGTGTTGGTGTGATTGATGTTGATTGTGAATGGTGTTGGCTATCGTTGGTATTGGTGTGATAGATGTTGATTGTCAATGGCGTTGGCTATGATTGGTGTTGGTGTGATGGATGTTGATTGTGAATGCTGTTGGCTCTGATTGGTGTTGGTGTGATTGATGCTGATTGTGAATGGTGTTGGCTATGATTGGTGTTGGTGTGATTGATGTTGATTGTGAATGGTGTTGGCTATGATTGGTGTTGTGATTGATGTTGATTGTCAATGGCGTTGGCTATGATTGGTGTTGGTGTGATTGATGTTGATTGTGATTGGTGTTGGCTGTGATTGGTGTTTGTGTGATTGATGTTGATTGTGAATGCTGCTGGCTATGATTTGTGTTGGTGTGATTGATGTTGAGTGTGAATGCTGTTGGCGACGATTGGTGTTGGTGTGATTGATGATTGTGAATTTTGTTGGCTTTGATTGGTGTTGGTGTGATTGATGTTGATTGTGAAAAGTGTTGACTATGATTGGTGTTGGTGTGATTGATGTTGATTGTGAATTGTGCTGACTATGATTGGTGTTGTTGTGTTTCATGTTGATTGTGAATGATGTTGGCTATGATTTGTGTTGGTGTGATTGATGTTGATTGTGAATGGTGTTGGCTATGATTGGTGTTGGTGTGTTTGTCGTTAATTATGAACAGTATTGGCCATGATTGGTGTTGGTGTGATTGATGTTGATTGTGAATGGTGTTGGTTATGATTGGTGTTGGTGTTATTGATGTTGATTGTGACTAGTGTTGGCTATAATCGGTGTTGATGCGATTGATGTTGATTGTGAATGGTGTTGGCTATGATTGGTGTTGGTGCGATTGATGTTGATTGTGACTGGTGTTGCCTGTGAGTGGTTTTGGTGTGATTGATGCTGATTTTGAATGGTGTTGGCTGTGATTGGATTGGTGTGTTTCATGTTGAATGTGAATGATGTTGGCGATGATTGGTTTTGGTGTGATTGATGATGATTGTGTATTGTGTTGGCTATGATTGGTGTTGGTGTGATTGATGTTGATTGCAATTGGTGTTGGCTATGGTTGGTGTTGGTGTGATTGATGTTGATTGTGAATGGGGTTGGCTATGATTCGTTTTGGTGTGATTGATGTTGATTTTGAATGGTGTTGGCTATGATTCATTTTGGTGTGATTGATGTTGATTTTGAATGGTGTTGGCTATGATTGGATTGGTGTGTTTCATGTTGAATGTGAGTGGTGTTGGCTATGATTGGTGTTGGTGTGATTGATGTTGATTGTAATTGGTTTTGGCTATGATTGGTGTTGGTGTGATTGATGTTGATTGTGAATGGTGTTGGCTATGATTGGTGTCGGTGTGTTTGATGTTAATTGTGAATAGTGTTGACTTTGATTGGTGTTGGTGTGTTTCATGTTGATTGTGAATAATGTTGGCAGTGATTGGTGTTGGTGTGATTGATGTTGATTGTGAATTGTGTTGGCTATGATTGGTGTTGGTGAGATTGATGTTGATTGTGAATGGTGTTGGCTATGATTGATGTTCGTGTGTTTCATGTTGATTGTGAATGATGTTGGCAATGATTAGTGTTGGTGTGATTGTTGTTGACTGTGAATTGTGTTGGCTATGATTGGTATTATTGTGATTGATATTGATTGTGAATGGTGTTGGCTGTGATTGGTGTTGGTGTGATTGATGATTGTGTATTGTGTTGGCTATGATTGGTGTTGGTGTGATTTATGTTGATTGTGAATGGTGTTGGATTTGATTGCTATTGGTGTGTTTGATGTTGATTGTAAATAGTGTTGACTATGTTTGGTGTTGGTGTGTTTCATGTTGATTGTGAAAGATGTTGGCTGTGATTGGTGTTGATGTGATTGATGTTGATTGTGAATTGTGTTGGCTATGATTGGTGTTGGTGTGATTGATGTTGATGGTGAATGATGTTGGCTATGATTGGTGTTGGTGTGATTGATGTTGATTGCTAATAGTGTTGACTATGATTGGTGTTGGTGTGTTTCATGTTGATTGTGAAAGATGTTGGCTGTGATTGGTGTTGATGTGATTGATGTTGATTGTGAATTGTGTTGGCTATGATTGGTGTTGGTGTGATTGATGTTGATTGTGAAATGTGTTGGCTATGTTTGGTATTGGTGTGTTTAATGTCAATTGTGAATAGTGTTGACGATGATTGGTGTTGGTGTGTTTCATGTTGATTGTGAATAATGTTGGCTGTGATTTGTGTTGTTGTGATTGATGTTGATTGTGAATTGTGGTGGCTATGATTGGTGTTGGTGTGATTGATGTTGATTGTGAATGGTGTTGGCTATGATTGGTGTTCGTGTGTTTCATGTTGATTGTGAATGATGTTGGCAATGATTGGTGTTGGTGTGATTGATGTTGACTGTGAATTGTGTTGGCTATGATTGGTGTTGTTGTGATTGATATTGATTGTGAATGGTGTCGTCAATGATTGGTGTTGGTGTGATTGATGACTGTGAATTGTGTTGGTTATGATTGGTGTTGGTGTGATTAATGTTGATTGTGAATGGTGTTGGATTTGATTGGTGTTGGTGTGTTTGCTGTTGATTGTGAATAGTGTTGACTATGTTTGGTGTTGGTGTGTTTCATGTTGATTGTGAATGATGTTGGCTATGATTGGTGTTGGTGTGATTGATGTTGATTGCTAATTGTGTTGACTATGATTGCTGTTGTTGTGTTTCATGTTGATTGTGAAAGATGTTGGCTGTGATTGGTGTTGATGTGATTGATGTTGATTGTGAATTGTGTTGGCTATGATTGGTGTTGGTGTGATTGATGTTGATTGTGAAATGTGTTGGCTATGTTTGGTGTTGATGTGTTTCAGGTCAATTGTGAATGGTCTTGGCTGTGATTGGTGTTGATGTGATTAATGTTGATTGTGAATGATGTTGGCTATGATTGGTGTTGGTGTGTTTGTTGTTGATTATTAATGGTCTTGGCTGTGATTTGTGTTGTGATTGATGTTGATTGTCAATGGTGTTTGCTCTGATTGATGTTGGTGTGATTGATGTTGATTGTGAATGGTGTTGGCTATGATTAGTGTTGTGATTGATGTTGATTGTCAATGCCGTTGGCTCCGATTGATGTTGGTGTGATTGATGTTGATTGTGATTGGTGTTGGCTGTGATTGGTGTTTGTCTGATTGATGTTGATTGTGAATGCTGTTGGCGACGATTGGTGTTGATGTGATTGATGATTGTGAATTGTGTTGGCTGTGATTGGTGTTGGTGTGATTGATGTTGATTGTGAATAGTGTTGACTATGATTGGTGTTGGTGTGATTGATGTTGATTGTGAATTGTGTTGACTATGATTGCTGTTGTTGTGTTTCATGTTGATTGTAAATGATGTTGGCTATGATTGGTGTTGGTATGATTGATGTTGATTGTGAATTGTGTTGGCTATGATTGGTGTTGGTTTGATAGGTGTTGATTGTGAATGGTGTTGGCTCTGATTGGTGTTGGTGTGTTTGTAGTTGTTTATGAACAGTATTGGCCATGATTGGTGTTGGTGTGATTGATGTTGATTGTGAATGGTGTTGGCTATGATTGGTATTGGTGTGATTGATGTTGATTGTCAATGGGGTTGGCTATGATTGGTGTTTGTGTGATTGATGTTGATTGTAATTGGTGTTGGTGTGATTGATGTTGATTGTGAATGGTGTTGGCTATGATTGGTGTTGGTGTGATTGATGTTGATTGTGAATGGTGTTGGCTATGATTGGTGTTGGTGTGATTGATGATTGTGAATTGTGTTGGCTATGATTGGTGTTGGTGTGATTTATGTTGATTGTGAATGCTGTTGGATTTGATTGGTGTTGGTGTGTTTGATGTTGATTGTGAATAGTGTTGACTATGTTTGGTGTTGGTGTGTTTCATGTTGATTGTGAATGATGTTGGCTGTGATTGGTGTTGGTGTGATTGATGTTGATTGTGATTGGTGATGGCTATGATTGTTGTTGGTGTGATTGATGTTGATTGTGAATTATGCTGGCTGTGGTTGGTGTTGGTGGGATTGATGTTGATTGTGAATGGTGTTGGATTTGATTGGTGTTGGTGTGTTTGATGTTGATTGTAAATAGTGTTGACTATGTTTGGTGTTGGTGTGTTTGATGTTGATTGTGAATGATGTTGGCTATGATTGATGTTGGTGTGATTGATGTTGATTGCTAATAGTGTTGACTATGATTGGTGTTGGTGTGTTTCATGTTGATTGTGAAAGATGTTGGCTATGATTGGTTTTGCTGTGATTGATGTTGATTGTGAAATGTGTTGGCTATGTTTGGTATTGGTGTGTTTCATGTCAATTGTGAATGGTCTTGGCTGTGATTGGTGTTGATGTGATTAATGTTGATTGTGAATGATGTTGGCTATGATTGGTGTTGATGTGTTTGTTGTTGATTATTAATGCTATTGGCTGTGATTTGTGTCGTGATTGATGTTGGTTGTCAATGGCGTTGGCTCTGATTGATGTTGGTGTGATTGATGTTGATTGTGAATGGTGTTGGCTATGATTCGTGTTGTGATTGATGTTGATTGTCAATGGCGTTGGCTCCGATTGATGTTGATGTGATTGATGTTGATTGTTATTGGTGTTGGCTGTGATTGGTGTTTGTGTGATTGATGTTGATTGTGAATGCTGCTGTCTATGATTGGTGTTGGTGTGATTTATGTTGATTGTGAATGCTGTTGGCAACGATTGCTGTTGGTGTGATTGATGATTGTGAATTGTGTTGGCTATGATTGGTGTTTTTGTGATTTAAGTTGATTGTGAATTTTGTTGGCTTTGATTGGTGTTGGTGGGATTGATGTTGATTGTGAATGGTGTTGGCTATGATTGGTGTTGGTGTGTTTGATGTTAATTGTGAATAGTGTTGGCTGTGATTGGTGTTGGTGTGATTGGTGTTGATTGTGAATTGTGGTGGCTATGATTGGTGTTGGTGTGATTGATGTTGATTGTGAATGGTGTTGGCTATGATTGGTGTTCGTGTGTTTCATGTTGATTGTCAATGATGTTGGCAATGATTGGTGTTGGTGTGATTGATGTTGACTGTGAACGGTGTCGTCAATGATTGATGTTGGTGTGATTGATGATTGTGAATTGTGTTGGCTATGATTGGTGTTGGTGTGATTTATGTTGATTGTGAATGGTGTTGGATTTGATTGGTGTTGGTGTGTTTGATGTTGATTGTGAATAGTGTTGACTATGTTTGGTGTTGGTGTGTTTCATGTTGATTGTGAATGATGTTGGCTATGATTGGTGTTGGTTTGATTGATGTTGATTGCTAATAGTGTTGACTGTGATTGGTGTTGGTGTGTTTCATGTTGATTGTGAAAGATGTTGGCTGTGATTGGTGTTGGTTTGATTGATGTTGATTGCTAATAGTGTTGACTGTGATTGGTGTTGGTGTGTTTCATGTTGATTGTGAAAGATGTTGGCTGTGATTGGTGTTGATGTGATTGATGTTGATTGTGAATTGTGTTGGCTATGATTGGTGTTGGTGTGATTGATGTTGATTGTGAAATGTGTTGGCTAAGTTTGGTGTTGATGTGTTACATGTCAATTGTGAATGGTCTTGGCTGTGATTGGTGTTGATGTGATTAATGTTGATTGTGAATGATGTTGGCTATGATTGGTATTGGTGTGATTGATGTTGATTGTCAATGGTGTTGGTTATGATTGGTGTTGGTGTTATTGATGTTGATTGTGAGTAGTGTTGGCTATGATCGGTGTTGATGCGATTGATGTTGATTGTGAATGGTGTTGGCTATGATTGGTGTTGGTGTGATTGATGTTGATTGTGAATTGTGTTTGCTCTGATTGGTGTTGGTGTGATTGATGTTGATTGTGAACGGTGTTGGCTATGATTGGTGTTGTTGTGATTGATGTTGATTGTGAATGGTGTTGGCTATGATTGGTGTTCATGTCATTGATGTTGATTGTGAATGGTGTTGGCTGTGAGCAGTTTTGGTGTGATTGATGTTGATTGTGAATGGTGTTGCCTCTGATTGATGTTGTTGTGTTTCATGTTGAATGTGAATATGATTGGTGTTGGGGTGTTTAATGTTGATTGTGAATGGTGTTGGCTATGATTCGTTTTGGTGTGATTTATGTTGATTTTGAATGGTGTTGCCCATGATTCGTTTTGGTGTGATTGATGTTGATTGTGAATTGTGTTGGCTATGATTGGTGTTGGTGTGATTGATATTGATTGTAATTGGTGTTGGCTATGATTGGTGTGATTGATGTTGATTGTGAATGGTGTTGGCTATGATTGGTGTTGGTGTGATTGATGTTGATTGTTAATGGTGTTGGCTGTGGTTGGTGTTGGTGTGATTGATGTTGATTATGAATGGTGTTGACTATGATTGGTGTTGGTGTGTTTCACGTTGATTGTGAATGGTGTTGGCTATGATTGGTGTTGGTGTGATTGATGTTGATTGTGAAATGTGTTGGCTATGATTGGTGTTGGTGTGTTTCATAGCACTTGTGAATGGTGTTGGCTATGATTGGTGTTGGTGTGATTAATGTTGATTGTGAATGGTGTTGGCTATGATTGGTGTTGGTGTGTTTGTTGTTGATTATTAATGGTATTGGCTGTGATTTGTGTTGTGATTGATGTTGATTGTCAATGGCGTTGGCTCCGATTGATGTTGGTGTGATTGATGTTGATTGTGATTGGTGTTGGCAGTGATTGGAGTTTGTGTGATTGATGTTGATTGTGAATGCTGCTGGCTATGATTGGTGTTGGTGTGATTGATGTTGATTGTGAATGCTGTTGGCGACGATTGGTGTTGGTGTGATTGATGATTGTGAATTTTGTTGGCTTTGATTGGTGTTGGTGTGATTGATGTTGATTGTGAATAGTGTTGACTATGATTGGTGTTGGTGTGATTGATGTTGATTGTGAATTGTGTTGACTATGATTGGTGTTGTTGTGTTTCATGTTGATTGTGAATGATGTTGGCTATGATTGGTGTTGGTGTGATTGATGTTGATTGTGAATTGTGTTGGCTATGATTGGTGTTGGTGTGATAGATGTTGATTGTGAATGGTGTTGGCTCTGATTGGTGTTGGTGTGTTTGTAGTTGATTATGAACAGTATTGGCCATTTTTGGTGTTGGTGTGATTGATGTTGATTGTGAATGGTGTTGGCTATCGTTGGTATTGGTGTGATAGATGTTGATTGTCAATGGCGTTGGCTATGATTGGTGTTGGTGTGATGGATGTTGATTGTGAATGCTGTTGGCTCTGATTGGTGTTGGTGTGATTGATGCTGATTGTGAATGGTGTTGGCTATGATTGGTGTTGGTGTGATTGATGTTGATTGTGAATGGTGTTGGCTATGATTGGTGTTGTGATTGATGTTGATTGTCAATGGCGTTGGCTATGATTGGTGTTGGTGTGATTGATGTTGATTGTGATTGGTGTTGGCTGTGATTGGTGTTTGTGTGATTGATGTTGATTGTGAATGCTGCTGGCTATGATTTGTGTTGGTGTGATTGATGTTGAGTGTGAATGCTGTTGGCGACGATTGGTGTTGGTGTGATTGATGATTGTGAATTTTGTTGGCTATGATTGGTGTTGGTGTGATTGATGTTGATTGTGAATTGTGCTGACTATGATTGGTGTTGTTGTGTTTCATGTTGATTGTGAATGATGTTGGCTATGATTTGTGTTGGTGTGATTGATGTTGATTGTGAATGGTGTTGGCTATGATTGGTGTTGGTGTGTTTGTCGTTAATTATGAACAGTATTGGCCATGATTGGTGTTGGTGTGATTGATGTTGATTGTGAATGGTGTTGGTTATGATTGGTGTTGGTGTTATTGATGTTGATTGTGACTAGTGTTGGCTATAATCGGTGTTGATGCGATTGATGTTGATTGTGAATGGTGTTGGCTATGATTGGTGTTGGTGCGATTGATGTTGATTGTGACTGGTGTTGCCTGTGAGTGGTTTTGGTGTGATTGATGCTGATTTTGAATGGTGTTGGCTGTGATTGGATTGGTGTGTTTCATGTTGAATGTGAATGATGTTGGCGATGATTGGTTTTGGTGTGATTGATGATGATTGTGTATTGTGTTGGCTATGATTGGTGTTGGTGTGATTGATGTTGATTGCAATTGGTGTTGGCTATGGTTGGTGTTGGTGTGATTGATGTTGATTGTGAATGGGGTTGGCTATGATTCGTTTTGGTGTGATTGATGTTGATTTTGAATGGTGTTGGCTATGATTCATTTTGGTGTGATTGATGTTGATTTTGAATGGTGTTGGCTATGATTGGATTGGTGTGTTTCATGTTGAATGTGAGTGGTGTTGGCTATGATTGGTGTTGGTGTGATTGATGTTGATTGTAATTGGTTTTGGCTATGATTGGTGTTGGTGTGATTGATGTTGATTGTGAATGGTGTTGGCTATGATTGGTGTCGGTGTGTTTGATGTTAATTGTGAATAGTGTTGACTTTGATTGGTGTTGGTGTGTTTCATGTTGATTGTGAATAATGTTGGCAGTGATTGGTGTTGGTGTGATTGATGTTGATTGTGAATTGTGTTGGCTATGATTGGTGTTGGTGAGATTGATGTTGATTGTGAATGGTGTTGGCTATGATTGATGTTCGTGTGTTTCATGTTGATTGTGAATGATGTTGGCAATGATTAGTGTTGGTGTGATTGTTGTTGACTGTGAATTGTGTTGGCTATGATTGGTATTATTGTGATTGATATTGATTGTGAATGGTGTTGGCTGTGATTGGTGTTGGTGTGATTGATGATTGTGTATTGTGTTGGCTATGATTGGTGTTGGTGTGATTTATGTTGATTGTGAATGGTGTTGGATTTGATTGCTATTGGTGTGTTTGATGTTGATTGTAAATAGTGTTGACTATGTTTGGTGTTGGTGTGTTTCATGTTGATTGTGAAAGATGTTGGCTGTGATTGGTGTTGATGTGATTGATGTTGATTGTGAATTGTGTTGGCTATGATTGGTGTTGGTGTGATTGATGTTGATGGTGAATGATGTTGGCTATGATTGGTGTTGGTGTGATTGATGTTGATTGCTAATAGTGTTGACTATGATTGGTGTTGGTGTGTTTCATGTTGATTGTGAAAGATGTTGGCTGTGATTGGTGTTGATGTGATTGATGTTGATTGTGAATTGTGTTGGCTATGATTGGTGTTGGTGTGATTGATGTTGATTGTGAAATGTGTTGGCTATGTTTGGTATTGGTGTGTTTAATGTCAATTGTGAATAGTGTTGACGATGATTGGTGTTGGTGTGTTTCATGTTGATTGTGAATAATGTTGGCTGTGATTTGTGTTGTTGTGATTGATGTTGATTGTGAATTGTGGTGGCTATGATTGGTGTTGGTGTGATTGATGTTGATTGTGAATGGTGTTGGCTATGATTGGTGTTCGTGTGTTTCATGTTGATTGTGAATGATGTTGGCAATGATTGGTGTTGGTGTGATTGATGTTGACTGTGAATTGTGTTGGCTATGATTGGTGTTGTTGTGATTGATATTGATTGTGAATGGTGTCGTCAATGATTGGTGTTGGTGTGATTGATGACTGTGAATTGTGTTGGCTATGATTGGTGTTGGTGTGATTTATGTTGATTGTGAATGGTGTTGGATTTGATTGGTGTTGGTGTGTTTGCTGTTGATTGTGAATAGTGTTGACTATGTTTGGTGTTGGTGTGTTTCATGTTGATTGTGAATGATGTTGGCTATGATTGGTGTTGGTGTGATTGATGTTGATTGCTAATTGTGTTGACTATGATTGCTGTTGTTGTGTTTCATGTTGATTGTGAAAGATGTTGGCTGTGATTGGTGTTGATGTGATTGATGTTGATTGTGAATTGTGTTGGCTATGATTGGTGTTGGTGTGATTGATGTTGATTGTGAAATGTGTTGGCTATGTTTGGTGTTGATGTGTTTCAGGTCAATTGTGAATGGTCTTGGCTGTGATTGGTGTTGATGTGATTAATGTTGATTGTGAATGATGTTGGCTATGATTGGTGTTGGTGTGTTTGTTGTTGATTATTAATGGTCTTGGCTGTGATTTGTGTTGTGATTGATGTTGATTGTCAATGGTGTTTGCTCTGATTGATGTTGGTGTGATTGATGTTGATTGTGAATGGTGTTGGCTATGATTAGTGTTGTGATTGATGTTGATTGTCAATGCCGTTGGCTCCGATTGATGTTGGTGTGATTGATGTTGATTGTGATTGGTGTTGGCTGTGATTGGTGTTTGTCTGATTGATGTTGATTGTGAATGCTGTTGGCGACGATTGGTGTTGATGTGATTGATGATTGTGAATTGTGTTGGCTGTGATTGGTGTTGGTGTGATTGATGTTGATTGTGAATAGTGTTGACTATGATTGGTGTTGGTGTGATTGATGTTGATTGTGAATTGTGTTGACTATGATTGCTGTTGTTGTGTTTCATGTTGATTGTAAATGATGTTGGCTATGATTGGTGTTGGTATGATTGATGTTGATTGTGAATTGTGTTGGCTATGATTGGTGTTGGTTTGATAGGTGTTGATTGTGAATGGTGTTGGCTCTGATTGGTGTTGGTGTGTTTGTAGTTGTTTATGAACAGTATTGGCCATGATTGGTGTTGGTGTGATTGATGTTGATTGTGAATGGTGTTGGCTATGATTGGTATTGGTGTGATTGATGTTGATTGTCAATGGGGTTGGCTATGATTGGTGTTTGTGTGATTGATGTTGATTGTAATTGGTGTTGGTGTGATTGATGTTGATTGTGAATGGTGTTGGCTATGATTGGTGTTGGTGTGATTGATGTTGATTGTGAATGGTGTTGGCTATGATTGGTGTTGGTGTGATTGATGATTGTGAATTGTGTTGGCTATGATTGGTGTTGGTGTGATTTATGTTGATTGTGAATGCTGTTGGATTTGATTGGTGTTGGTGTGTTTGATGTTGATTGTGAATAGTGTTGACTATGTTTGGTGTTGGTGTGTTTCATGTTGATTGTGAATGATGTTGGCTGTGATTGGTGTTGGTGTGATTGATGTTGATTGTGATTGGTGATGGCTATGATTGTTGTTGGTGTGATTGATGTTGATTGTGAATTATGCTGGCTGTGGTTGGTGTTGGTGGGATTGATGTTGATTGTGAATGGTGTTGGATTTGATTGGTGTTGGTGTGTTTGATGTTGATTGTAAATAGTGTTGACTATGTTTGGTGTTGGTGTGTTTGATGTTGATTGTGAATGATGTTGGCTATGATTGATGTTGGTGTGATTGATGTTGATTGCTAATAGTGTTGACTATGATTGGTGTTGGTGTGTTTCATGTTGATTGTGAAAGATGTTGGCTATGATTGGTTTTGCTGTGATTGATGTTGATTGTGAAATGTGTTGGCTATGTTTGGTATTGGTGTGTTTCATGTCAATTGTGAATGGTCTTGGCTGTGATTGGTGTTGATGTGATTAATGTTGATTGTGAATGATGTTGGCTATGATTGGTGTTGATGTGTTTGTTGTTGATTATTAATGCTATTGGCTGTGATTTGTGTCGTGATTGATGTTGGTTGTCAATGGCGTTGGCTCTGATTGATGTTGGTGTGATTGATGTTGATTGTGAATGGTGTTGGCTATGATTCGTGTTGTGATTGATGTTGATTGTCAATGGCGTTGGCTCCGATTGATGTTGATGTGATTGATGTTGATTGTTATTGGTGTTGGCTGTGATTGGTGTTTGTGTGATTGATGTTGATTGTGAATGCTGCTGTCTATGATTGGTGTTGGTGTGATTTATGTTGATTGTGAATGCTGTTGGCAACGATTGCTGTTGGTGTGATTGATGATTGTGAATTGTGTTGGCTATGATTGGTGTTTTTGTGATTTAAGTTGATTGTGAATTTTGTTGGCTTTGATTGGTGTTGGTGGGATTGATGTTGATTGTGAATGGCGTTGGCTATGATTGGTGTTGGTGTGTTTGATGTTAATTGTGAATAGTGTTGGCTGTGATTGGTGTTGGTGTGATTGGTGTTGATTGTGAATTGTGGTGGCTATGATTGGTGTTGGTGTGATTGATGTTGATTGTGAATGGTGTTGGCTATGATTGGTGTTCGTGTGTTTCATGTTGATTGTCAATGATGTTGGCAATGATTGGTGTTGGTGTGATTGATGTTGACTGTGAACGGTGTCGTCAATGATTGATGTTGGTGTGATTGATGATTGTGAATTGTGTTGGCTATGATTGGTGTTGGTGTGATTTATGTTGATTGTGAATGGTGTTGGATTTGATTGGTGTTGGTGTGTTTGATGTTGATTGTGAATAGTGTTGACTATGTTTGGTGTTGGTGTGTTTCATGTTGATTGTGAATGATGTTGGCTATGATTGGTGTTGGTTTGATTGATGTTGATTGCTAATAGTGTTGACTGTGATTGGTGTTGGTGTGTTTCATGTTGATTGTGAAAGATGTTGGCTGTGATTGGTGTTGGTTTGATTGATGTTGATTGCTAATAGTGTTGACTGTGATTGGTGTTGGTGTGTTTCATGTTGATTGTGAAAGATGTTGGCTGTGATTGGTGTTGATGTGATTGATGTTGATTGTGAATTGTGTTGGCTATGATTGGTGTTGGTGTGATTGATGTTGATTGTGAAATGTGTTGGCTAAGTTTGGTGTTGATGTGTTTCATGTCAATTGTGAATGGTCTTGGCTGTGATTGGTGTTGATGTGATTAATGTTGATTGTGAATGATGTTGGCTATGATTGGTATTGGTGTGATTGATGTTGATTGTCAATGGTGTTGGTTATGATTGGTGTTGGTGTTATTGATGTTGATTGTGAGTAGTGTTGGCTATGATTGGTGTTGGTGTGATTGATGTTGATTGTGAATGGTGTTGGCTATGATCGGTGTTGATGCGATTGATGTTGATTGTGAATGGTGTTGGCTATGATTGGTGTTGGTGTGATTGATGTTGATTGTGAATGGTGTTGGCTATGATTGGTGTTGGTGTGTTTGTCGTTAATTATGAACAGTATTGGCCATGATTGGTGTTGGTGTGATTGATGTTGATTGTGAATGATGTTGGCTATGATTTGTGTTGGTGTGATTGATGTTGATTGTGAATGGTGTTGGCTATGATTGGTGTTGGTGTGTTTGTCGTTAATTATGAACAGTATTGGCCATGATTGGTGTTGGTGTGATTGATGTTGATTGTGAATGGTGTTGGTTATGATTGGTGTTGGTGTTATTGATGTTGATTGTGACTAGTGTTGGCTATAATCGGTGTTGATGCGATTGATGTTGATTGTGAATGGTGTTGGCTATGATTGGTGTTGGTGCGATTGATGTTGATTGTGACTGGTGTTGCCTGTGAGTGGTTTTGGTGTGATTGATGCTGATTTTGAATGGTGTTGGCTGTGATTGGATTGGTGTGTTTCATGTTGAATGTGAATGATGTTGGCGATGATTGGTGTTGGTGTGATTGATGTTGATTGTAATTGGTTTTGGCTATGATTGGAGTTGGTGTGATTGATGTTGATTGTGAATGGTGTTGGCTATGATTGGTGTCGTTGTGTTTGATGTTAATTGTGAATAGTGTTGACTTTGATTGGTGTTGGTGTGTTTCATGTTGATTGTGAATAATGTTGGCAGTGATTGGTGTTGGTGTGATTGATGTTGATTGTGAATTGTGTTGGCTATGATTGGTGTTGGTGAGATTGATGTTGATTGTGAATGGTGTTGGCTATGATTGATGTTCGTGTGTTTCATGTTGATTGTGAATGATGTTGGCAATGATTAGTGTTGGTGTGATTGTTGTTGACTGTGAATTGTGTTGGCTATGATTGGTATTATTGTGATTGATATTGATTGTGAATGGTGTTGGCTGTGATTGGTGTTGGTGTGATTAATGATTGTGTATTGTGTTGGCTATGATTGGTGTTGGTGTGATTTATGTTGATTGTGAATGGTGTTGGATTTGATTGCTATTGGTGTGTTTGATGTTGATTGTAAATAGTGTTGACTATGTTTGGTGTTGGTGTGTTTCATGTTGATTGTGAAAGATGTTGGCTGTGATTGGTGTTGATGTGATTGATGTTGATTGTGAATTGTGTTGGCTATGATTGGTGTTGGTGTGATTGATGTTGATGGTGAATGATGTTGGCTATGATTGGTGTTGGTGTGATTGATGTTGATTGCTAATAGTGTTGACTATGATTGGTGTTGGTGTGTTTCATGTTGATTGTGAAAGATGTTGGCTGTGATTGGTGTTGATGTGATTGATGTTGATTGTGAATTGTGTTGGCTATGATTGGTGTTGGTGTGATTGATGTTGATTGTGAAATGTGTTGGCTATGTTTGGTATTGGTGTGTTTAATGTCAATTGTGAATAGTGTTGACGATGATTGGTGTTGGTGTGTTTCATGTTGATTGTGAATAATGTTGGCTGTGATTTGTGTTGTTGTGATTGATGTTGATTGTGAATTGTGGTGGCTATGATTGGTGTTGGTGTGATTGATGTTGATTGTGAATGGTGTTGGCTATGATTGGTGTTCGTGTGTTTCATGTTGATTGTGAATGATGTTGGCAATGATTGGTGTTGGTGTGATTGATGTTGACTGTGAATTGTGTTGGCTATGATTGGTGTTGTTGTGATTGATATTGATTGTGAATGGTGTCGTCAATGATTGGTGTTGGTGTGATTGATGACTGTGAATTGTGTTGGCTATGATTGGTGTTGGTGTGATTTATGTTGATTGTGAATGGTGTTGGATTTGATTGGTGTTGGTGTGTTTGCTGTTGATTGTGAATAGTGTTGACTATGTTTGGTGTTGGTGTGTTTCATGTTGATTGTGAATGATGTTGGCTATGATTGGTGTTGGTGTGATTGATGTTGATTGCTAATTGTGTTGACTATGATTGCTGTTGTTGTGTTTCATGTTGATTGTGAAAGATGTTGGCTGTGATTGGTGTTGATGTGATTGATGTTGATTGTGAATTGTGTTGGCTATGATTGGTGTTGGTGTGATTGATGTTGATTGTGAAATGTGTTGGCTATGTTTGGTGTTGATGTGTTTCAGGTCAATTGTGAATGGTCTTGGCTGTGATTGGTGTTGATGTGATTAATGTTGATTGTGAATGATGTTGGCTATGATTGGTGTTGGTGTGTTTGTTGTTGATTATTAATGGTCTTGGCTGTGATTTGTGTTGTGATTGATGTTGATTGTCAATGGTGTTTGCTCTGATTGATGTTGGTGTGATTGATGTTGATTGTGAATGGTGTTGGCTATGATTAGTGTTGTGATTGATGTTGATTGTCAATGCCGTTGGCTCCGATTGATGTTGGTGTGATTGATGTTGATTGTGATTGGTGTTGGCTGTGATTGGTGTTTGTCTGATTGATGTTGATTGTGAATGCTGTTGGCGACGATTGGTGTTGATGTGATTGATGATTGTGAATTGTGTTGGCTGTGATTGGTGTTGGTGTGATTGATGTTGATTGTGAATAGTGTTGACTATGATTGGTGTTGGTGTGATTGATGTTGATTGTGAATTGTGTTGACTATGATTGCTGTTGTTGTGTTTCATGTTGATTGTAAATGATGTTGGCTATGATTGGTGTTGGTATGATTGATGTTGATTGTGAATTGTGTTGGCTATGATTGGTGTTGGTTTGATAGGTGTTGATTGTGAATGGTGTTGGCTCTGATTGGTGTTGGTGTGTTTGTAGTTGTTTATGAACAGTATTGGCCATGATTGGTGTTGGTATGATTGATGTTGATTGTGAATGGTGTTGGCTATGATTGGTATTGGTGTGATTGATGTTGATTGTCAATGGGGTTGGCTATGATTGGTGTTTGTGTGATTGATGTTGATTGTAATTGGTGTTGGTGTGATTGATGTTGATTGTGAATGGTGTTGGCTATGATTGGTGTTGGTGTGATTGATGTTGATTGTGAATGGTGTTGGCTATGATTGGTGTTGGTGTGATTGATGATTGTGAATTGTGTTGGCTATGATTGGTGTTGGTGTGATTTATGTTGATTGTGAATGCTGTTGGATTTGATTGGTGTTGGTGTGTTTGATGTTGATTGTGAATAGTGTTGACTATGTTTGGTGTTGGTGTGTTTCATGTTGATTGTGAATGATGTTGGCTGTGATTGGTGTTGGTGTGATTGATGTTGATTGTGATTGGTGATGGCTATGATTGTTGTTGGTGTGATTGATGTTGATTGTGAATTATGCTGGCTGTGGTTGGTGTTGGTGGGATTGATGTTGATAGTGAATGGTGTTGGATTTGATTGGTGTTGGTGTGTTTGATGTTGATTGTAAATAGTGTTGACTATGTTTGGTGTTGGTGTGTTTGATGTTGATTGTGAATGATGTTGGCTATGATTGATGTTGGTGTGATTGATGTTGATTGCTAATAGTGTTGACTATGATTGGTGTTGGTGTGTTTCATGTTGATTGTGAAAGATGTTGGCTATGATTGGTTTTGCTGTGATTGATGTTGATTGTGAAATGTGTTGGCTATGTTTGGTATTGGTGTGTTTCATGTCAATTGTGAATGGTCTTGGCTGTGATTGGTGTTGATGTGATTAATGTTGATTGTGAATGATGTTGGCTATGATTGGTGTTGATGTGTTTGTTGTTGATTATTAATGCTATTGGCTGTGATTTGTGTCGTGACTGATGTTGGTTGTCAATGGCGTTGGCTCTGATTGATGTTGGTGTGATTGATGTTGATTGTGAATGGTGTTGGCTATGATTCGTGTTGTGATTGATGTTGATTGTCAATGGCGTTGGCTCCGATTGATGTTGATGTGATTGATGTTGATTGTTATTGGTGTTGGCTGTGATTGGTGTTTGTGTGATTGATGTTGATTGTGAATGCTGCTGTCTATGATTGGTGTTGGTGTGATTTATGTTGATTGTGAATGCTGTTGGCAACGATTGCTGTTGGTGTGATTGATGATTGTGAATTGTGTTGGCTATGATTGGTGTTTTTGTGATTTAAGTTGATTGTGAATTTTGTTGGCTTTGATTGGTGTTGGTGGGATTGATGTTGATTGTGAATGGTGTTGGCTATGATTGGTGTTGGTGTGTTTGATGTTAATTGTGAATAGTGTTGGCTGTGATTGGTGTTGGTGTGATTGGTGTTGATTGTGAATTGTGGTGGCTATGATTGGTGTTGGTGTGATTGATGTTGATTGTGAATGGTGTTGGCTATGATTGGTGTTCGTGTGTTTCATGTTGATTGTCAATGATGTTGGCAATGATTGGTGTTGGTGTGATTGATGTTGACTGTGAACGGTGTCGTCAATGATTGATGTTGGTGTGATTGATGATTGTGAATTGTGTTGGCTATGATTGGTGTTGGTGTGATTTATGTTGATTGTGAATGGTGTTGGATTTGATTGGTGTTGGTGTGTTTGATGTTGATTGTGAATAGTGTTGACTATGTTTGGTGTTGGTGTGTTTCATGTTGATTGTGAATGATGTTGGCTATGATTGGTGTTGGTTTGATTGATGTTGATTGCTAATAGTGTTGACTGTGATTGGTGTTGGTGTGTTTCATGTTGATTGTGAAAGATGTTGGCTGTGATTGGTGTTGGTTTGATTGATGTTGATTGCTAATAGTGTTGACTGTGATTGGTGTTGGTGTGTTTCATGTTGATTGTGAAAGATGTTGGCTGTGATTGGTGTTGATGTGATTGATGTTGATTGTGAATTGTGTTGGCTATGATTGGTGTTGGTGTGATTGATGTTGATTGTGAAATGTGTTGGCTAAGTTTGGTGTTGATGTGTTTCATGTCAATTGTGAATGGTCTTGGCTGTGATTGGTGTTGATGTGATTAATGTTGATTGTGAATGATGTTGGCTATGATTGGTATTGGTGTGATTGATGTTGATTGTCAATGGTGTTGGTTATGATTGGTGTTGGTGTTATTGATGTTGATTGTGAGTAGTGTTGGCTATGATCGGTGTTGATGCGATTGATGTTGATTGTGAATGGTGTTGGCTATGATTGGTGTTGGTGTGATTGATGTTGATTGTGAATTGTGTTTGCTCTGATTGGTGTTGGTGTGATTGATGTTGATTGTGAACGGTGTTGGCTATGATTGGTGTTGTTGTGATTGATGTTGATTGTGAATGGTGTTGGCTATGATTGGTGTTCATGTCATTGATGTTGATTGTGAATGGTGTTGGCTGTGAGCAGTTTTGGTGTGATTGATGTTGATTGTGAATGGTGTTGCCTCTGATTGATGTTGTTGTGTTTCATGTTGAATGTGAATATGATTGGTGTTGGGGTGTTTAATGTTGATTGTGAATGGTGTTGGCTATGATTCGTTTTGGTGTGATTTATGTTGATTTTGAATGGTGTTGCCCATGATTCGTTTTGGTGTGATTGATGTTGATTGTGAATTGTGTTGGCTATGATTGGTGTTGGTGTCATTGATATTGATTGTAATTGGTGTTGGCTATGATTGGTGTGATTGATGTTGATTGTGAATGGTGTTGGCTATGATTGGTGTTGGTGTGATTGATGTTGATTGTTAATGGTGTTGGCTGTGGTTGGTGTTGGTGTGATTGATGTTGATTATGAATGGTGTTGACTATGATTGGTGTTGGTGTGTTTCATGTTGATTGTGAATGGTGTTGGCTATGATTGGTGTTGGTGTGATTGATGTTGATTGTGAAATGTGTTGGCTATGATTGGTGTTGGTGTGTTTCATAGCACTTGTGAATGGTGTTGGCTATGATTGGTGTTGGTGTGATTAATGTTGATTGTGAATGGTGTTGGCTATGATTGGTGTTGGTGTGTTTGTTGGTGATTATTAATGGTATTGGCTGTGATTTGTGTTGTGATTGATGTTGATTGTCAATGGCGTTGGCTCCGATTGATGTTGGTGTGATTGATGTTGATTGTGATTGGTGTTGGCAGTGATTGGAGTTTGTGTGATTGATGTTGATTGTGAATGCTGCTGGCTATGATTGGTGTTGGTGTGATTGATGTTGATTGTGAATGCTGTTGGCGACGATTGGTGTTGGTGTGATTGATGATTGTGAATTTTGTTGGCTTTGATTGGTGTTGGTGTGATTGATGTTGATTGTGAATAGTGTTGACTATGATTGGTGTTGGTGTGATTGATGTTGATTGTGAATTGTGTTGACTATGATTGGTGTTGTTGTGTTTCATGTTGATTGTGAATGATGTTGGCTATGATTGGTGTTGGTGTGATTGATGTTGATTGTGAATAGTGTTGGCTATCATTGGTATTGGTGTGATAGATGTTGATTGTCAATGGCGTTGGCTATGATTGGTGTTGGTGTGATTGATGTTGATTGTGAATTGTGTTGGCTGTGATTGGTGTTGGTGTGATGGATGTTGATTGTGAATGCTGTTGGCTCCGATTCTTATTGGTGTGATTGATGCTGATTGTGAATGGTGTTGGCTATGATTGGTGTTGGTGTGATTGATGTTGATTGTGAATGGTGTTGGCTATGATTGGTATTGTGATTGATGTTGATTGTCAATGGCGTAGGCTATGATTGGTGTTGGTGTGATTGATGTTGATTGTGATTGGTGTTGGCTGTGATTGGTGTTTGTGTGATTGATGTTGATTGTGAATGCTGCTGGCTATGATTTGTGTTGGTGTGATTGATGTTGATTGTGAATGCTGTTGGCGACGATTGGTGCTGGTGTGATTGATGATTGTGAATTTTGTTGGCTTTGATTGGTGTTGGTGTGATTGATGTTGATTGTGAATAGTGTTGACCATGATTGGTGTTGGTGTGATTGATGTTGATTGTGAATTGTGCTGACTATGATTGGTGTTGTTGTGTTTCATGTTGATTGTGAATGATGTTGGCTATGATTGGTGTTGGTGTGTTTGTCGTTAATTATGAACAGTATTGGCCATGATTGGTGTTGGTGTGATTGATGTTGATTGTGAATGGTGTTGGCTATGATTGCTATTGGTGTGATTGATGTTGATTGTCAATGGCGTTGGCTATGATTGGTGTTGGTGTGATAGATGTTGATTGTGACATGTGTTGGCTTTGATTGGTGTTGGTGCGATTGATGTTGATTGTGAATGGTGTTGCCTGTGAGTGGTTTGGTGTGATTGATGCTGATTTTGAATGGTGTTGGCTGTGATTGGATTGGTGTGTTTCATGTTGAATGTGAATGATGTTGGCGATGATTGGTTTTGGTGTGATTGATGATGATTGTGTATTGTGTTGGCTATGATTGGTGTTGGTGTGATTGATGTTGATGGTAATTGGTGTAGGCTATGGTTGGTGTTGGTGTGATTGATGTTGATTGAGAATGCTGTTGGCTATGATTGGTGTTGGTGTGATTGATATTGATTGTGAATGGGGTTGGCTATGATTCGTTTTGGTGTGATTGATGTTGATTTTGAATGGTGTTGGCTATGATTCATTTTGGCGTGATTGATGTTGATTGTGAATGGTGTTGCCTCTGATTGATGTTGTTGTGTTTCATGTTGAATGTGAATATGATTGGTGTTGGGGTGTTTAATGTTGATTGTGAATGGTGTTGGCTATGATTCGTTTTGGTGTGATTTATGTTGATTTTGAATGGTGTTGCCCATGATTCGTTTTGGTGTGATTGATGTTGATTGTGAATTGTGTTGGCTATGATTGGTGTTCGTGTGATTGATATTGATTGTAATTGGTGTTGGCTATGATTGGTGTGATTGATGTTGATTGTGAATGGTGTTGGCTATGATTGGTGTTGGTGTGATTGATGTTGATTGTTAATGGTGTTGGCTGTGGTTGGTGTTGGTGTGATTGATGTTGATTATGAATGGTGTTGACTATGATTGGTGTTGGTGTGTTTCATGTTGATTGTGAATGGTGTTGGCTATGATTGGTGTTGGTGTGATTGATGTTGATTGTGAAATGTGTTGGCTATGATTGGTGTTGGTGTGTTTCATAGCACTTGTGAATGGTGTTGGCTATGATTGGTGTTGGTGTGATTAATGTTGATTGTGAATGGTGTTGGCTATGATTGGTGTTGGTGTGTTTGTTGTTGATTATTAATGGTATTGGCTGTGATTTGTGTTGTGATTGATGTTGATTGTCAATGGCGTTGGCTCCGATTGATGTTGGTGTGATTGATGTTGATTGTGATTGGTGTTGGCAGTGATTGGAGTTTGTGTGATTGATGTTGATTGTGAATGCTGCTGGCTATGATTGGTGTTGGTGTGATTGATGTTGATTGTGAATGCTGTTGGCGACGATTGGTGTTGGTGTGATTGATGATTGTGAATTTTGTTGGCTTTGATTGGTGTTGGTGTGATTGATGTTGATTGTGAATAGTGTTGACTATGATTGGTGTTGGTGTGATTGATGTTGATTGTGAATTGTGTTGACTATGATTGGTGTTGTTGTGTTTCATGTTGATTGTGAATGATGTTGGCTATGATTGGTGTTGGTGTGATTGATGTTGATTGTGAATAGTGTTGGCTATCATTGGTATTGGTGTGATAGATGTTGATTGTCAATGGCGTTGGCTATGATTGGTGTTGGTGTGATTGATGTTGATTGTGAATTGTGTTGGCTGTGATTGGTGTTGGTGTGATGGATGTTGATTGTGAATGCTGTTGGCTCCGATTCTTGTTGGTGTGATTGATGCTGATTGTGAATGGTGTTGGCTATGATTGGTGTTGGTGTGATTGATGTTGATTGTGAATGGTGTTGGCTATGATTGGTATTGTGATTGATGTTGATTGTCAATGGCGTAGGCTATGATTGGTGTTGGTGTGATTGATGTTGATTGTGATTGGTGTTGGCTGTGATTGGTGTTTGTGTGATTGATGTTGATTGTGAATGCTGCTGGCTATGATTTGTGTTGGTGTGATTGATGTTGATTGTGAATGCTGTTGGCGACGATTGGTGCTGGTGTGATTGATGATTGTGAATTTTGTTGGCTTTGATTGGTGTTGGTGTGATTGATGTTGATTGTGAATAGTGTTGACCATGATTGGTGTTGGTGTGATTGATGTTGATTGTGAATTGTGCTGACTATGATTGGTGTTGTTGTGTTTCATGTTGATTGTGAATGATGTTGGCTATGATTGGTGTTGGTGTGTTTGTCGTTAATTATGAACAGTATTGGCCATGATTGGTGTTGGTGTGATTGATGTTGATTGTGAATGGTGTTGGCTATGATTGCTATTGGTGTGATTGATGTTGATTGTCAATGGCGTTGGCTATGATTGGTGTTGGTGTGATAGATGTTGATTGTGACATGTGTTGGCTTTGATTGGTGTTGGTGCGATTGATGTTGATTGTGAATGGTGTTGCCTGTGAGTGGTTTGGTGTGATTGATGCTGATTTTGAATGGTGTTGGCTGTGATTGGATTGGTGTGTTTCATGTTGAATGTGAATGATGTTGGCGATGATTGGTTTTGGTGTGATTGATGATGATTGTGTATTGTGTTGGCTATGATTGGTGTTGGTGTGATTGATGTTGATGGTAATTGGTGTAGGCTATGGTTGGTGTTGGTGTGATTGATGTTGATTGAGAATGCTGTTGGCTATGATTGGTGTTGGTGTGATTGATATTGATTGTGAATGGGGTTGGCTATGATTCGTTTTGGTGTGATTGATGTTGATTTTGAATGGTGTTGGCTATGATTCATTTTGGCGTGATTGATGTTGATTTTGAATGGTGTTGGCTATGATTGGATTGGTGTGTTTCATGTTGAATGTGAGTGGTGTTGGCTATGATTGGTGTTGGTGTGATTGATGTTTATTGTGAATTGTGTTGGCTATGATTGGTGTTTGTGTGATTGATGTTGATTGTGAATACTGTTGGCGACGATTGGTGTTGGTGTGATTGATGATTGTGAATTTTGTTGGCTTTGATTGGTGTTGGTGTGATTGATGTTGATTGTGAATAGTGTTGACTATGATTGGTGTTGGTGTGATTGATGTTGATTGTGAATTGTGCTGACTATGATTGGTGTTGTTGTGTTTCATGTTGATTGTGAATGATGTTGGCTATGATTGGTGTTGGTGTGATTGATGTTGATTGCGAATTGTGTTGGCTATGATTGGTGTTGGTGTGACAGATGTTGATTGTGAATGGTGTTGGCTCTGATTGGTGTTGGTGTGTTTGTAGTTGATTATGAACAGTATTGGCCATGATTGGTGTTGGTGTGATTGATGTTGATTGTGAATGGTGTTGGCTATGATTGCTATTGGTGTGATTGATGTTGATTGTCAATGGCGTTGGCTATGATTGGTGTTGGTGTGATAGATGTTGATTGTGACATGTGTTGGCTTTGATTGGTGTTGGTGCTATTGATGTTGATTGTGAATGGTGTTGCCTGTGAGTGGTTTGCTGTGATTGATGCTGATTTTGAATGGTGTTGGCTGTAATTGGATTGGTGTGTTTCATGTTGAATGTGAATGATGTTGGCGATGATTGGTTTTGGTGTGATTGATGATGATTGTGTATTGTGTTGGCTATGATTGGTGTTGGTGTGATTGATGTTGATTGTAATTGGTGTTGGCTATGGTTGGTGTTGGTGTGATTGATGTTGATTGAGAATGCTGTTGGCTATGATTGGTGTTTGTGTGATTGATGTTGATTGTAATTTGTGTTGGCTATGATTGGTGTCGGTGTGTTTGATGTTAATTGTGAATAGTGTTGACTATGATTGGTGTTGGTGTGTTTCATGTTGATTGTGAATAATGTTGGCAGTGATTGGTGTTGGTGTGATTGATGTTGATTGTGAATTGTGTTGGCTATGATTGGTGTTGGTGAGATTGATGTTGATTGTGAATGGTGGTGGCTATGATTGGTGTTCGTGTGTTTCATGTTGATTGTGAATGATGTTGGCAATGATTAGTGTTGGTGTGATTGTTGTTGACTGTGAATTGTGTTGGCTATGATTGGTATTGTTGTGATTGATATTGATTGTGAATGGTGTTGGCTGTGATTGGTGTTGGTGTGATTGATGATTGTGTATTGTGTTGGCTATGATTGGTGTTGGTGTGATTTATGTTGATTGTGAATGGTGTTGGATTTGATTGCTATTGGTGTGTTTGATGTTGATTGTAAATAGTGTTGACTATGTTTGGTGTTGGTGTGTTTGATGTTGATTGTGAATGATGTTGGCTATGATTGGTGTTGGTGTGATTGATGTTGATTGCTAATAGTGTTGACTATGATTGGTGTTGGTGTGTTTCATGTTGATTGTGAAAGATGTTGGCTGTGATTGGTGTTGATGTGATTGATGTTGATTGTGAATTGTGTTGGCTATGATTGGTGTTGGTGTGATTGATGTTGATTGTGAATAGTGTTGACGATGATTGGTGTTGGTGTGTTTCATGTTGATTGTGAATAATGTTGGCTGTGATTTGTGTTGTTGTGATTGATGTTGATTGTGAATTGTGGTGGCTATGATTGGTGTTGGTGTGATTGATGTTGATTGTGAATGGTGTTGGCTATGATTGGTGTTCGTGTGTTTCATGTTGATTGTGAATGATGTTGGCAATGATTGGTGTTGGTGTGATTGATGTTGACTGTGAATTGTGTTGGCTATGATTGGTGTTGTTGTGATTGATATTGATTGTGAATGGTGTCATCAATGATTGGTGTTGGTGTGATTGATGATTGTGAATTGTGTTGGCTATGATTTGTGTTGGTGTGTTTCATGTTGATTGTGAATGGTGTTGGCTATGATTGGTGTTCGTGTGTTTCATGTTGATTGTCAATGATGTTGGCAATGATTGGTGTTGGTGTGATTGATGTTGACTGTGAACGGTGTCGTCAATGATTGATGTTGGTGTGATTGATGATTGTGAATTGTGTTGGCTATGATTGGTGTTGGTGTGATTTATGTTGATTGTGAATGGTGTTGGATTTGATTGGTGTTGGTGTGTTTGTTGTTGATTGTGAATAGTGTTGACTATGTTTGGTGTTGGTGTGTTTCATGTTGATTGTGAATGATGTTGGCTATGATTGGTGTTGGTTTGATTGATGTTGATTGCTAATAGTGTTGACTGTGATTGGTGTTGGTGTGACAGATGTTGATTGTGAATGGTGTTGGCTCTGATTGGTGTTGGTGTGTTTGTAGTTGATTATGAACAGTATTGGCCATGATTGGTGTTGGTGTGATTGATGTTGATTGTGAATGGTGTTGGCTATGATTGCTATTGGTGTGATTGATGTTGATTGTCAATGGCGTTGGCTATGATTGGTGTTGGTGTGATAGATGTTGATTGTGACATGTGTTGGCTTTGATTGGTGTTGGTGCTATTGATGTTGATTGTGAATGGTGTTGCCTGTGAGTGGTTTGCTGTGATTGATGCTGATTTTGAATGGTGTTGGCTGTAATTGGATTGGTGTGTTTCATGTTGAATGTGAATGATGTTGGCGATGATTGGTTTTGGTGTGATTGATGATGATTGTGTATTGTGTTGGCTATGATTGGTGTTGGTGTGATTGATGTTGATTGTAATTGGTGTTGGCTATGGTTGGTGTTGGTGTGATTGATGTTGATTGAGAATGCTGTTGGCTATGATTGGTGTTTGTGTGATTGATGTTGATTGTAATTTGTGTTGGCTATGATTGGTGTCGGTGTGTTTGATGTTAATTGTGAATAGTGTTGACTATGATTGGTGTTGGTGTGTTTCATGTTGATTGTGAATAATGTTGGCAGTGATTGGTGTTGGTGTGATTGATGTTGATTGTGAATTGTGTTGGCTATGATTGGTGTTGGTGAGATTGATGTTGATTGTGAATGGTGGTGGCTATGATTGGTGTTCGTGTGTTTCATGTTGATTGTGAATGATGTTGGCAATGATTAGTGTTGGTGTGATTGTTGTTGACTGTGAATTGTGTTGGCTATGATTGGTATTGTTGTGATTGATATTGATTGTGAATGGTGTTGGCTGTGATTGGTGTTGGTGTGATTGATGATTGTGTATTGTGTTGGCTATGATTGGTGTTGGTGTGATTTATGTTGATTGTGAATGGTGTTGGATTTGATTGCTATTGGTGTGTTTGATGTTGATTGTAAATAGTGTTGACTATGTTTGGTGTTGGTGTGTTTGATGTTGATTGTGAATGATGTTGGCTATGATTGGTGTTGGTGTGATTGATGTTGATTGCTAATAGTGTTGACTATGATTGGTGTTGGTGTGTTTCATGTTGATTGTGAAAGATGTTGGCTGTGATTGGTGTTGATGTGATTGATGTTGATTGTGAATTGTGTTGGCTATGATTGGTGTTGGTGTGATTGATGTTGATTGTGAATAGTGTTGACGATGATTGGTGTTGGTGTGTTTCATGTTGATTGTGAATAATGTTGGCTGTGATTTGTGTTGTTGTGATTGATGTTGATTGTGAATTGTGGTGGCTATGATTGGTGTTGGTGTGATTGATGTTGATTGTGAATGGTGTTGGCTATGATTGGTGTTCGTGTGTTTCATGTTGATTGTGAATGATGTTGGCAATGATTGGTGTTGGTGTGATTGATGTTGACTGTGAATTGTGTTGGCTATGATTGGTGTTGTTGTGATTGATGTTGATTGTGAATGGTGTTGGCTATGATTGGTGTTCGTGTGTTTCATGTTGATTGTGAATGATGTTGGCAATGATTGGTGTTGGTGTGATTGATGTTGACTGTGAATTGTGTTGGCTATGATTGGTGTTGTTGTGATTGATGATTGTGAATTGTGTTGGCTATGATTTGTGTTGGTGTGTTTCATGTTGATTGTGAATGGTGTTGGCTATGATTGGTGTTCGTGTGTTTCATGTTGATTGTCAATGATGTTGGCAATGATTGGTGTTGGTGTGATTGATGTTGACTGTGAACGGTGTCGTCAATGATTGATGTTGGTGTGATTGATGATTGTGAATTGTGTTGGCTATGATTGGTGTTGGTGTGATTTATGTTGATTGTGAATGGTGTTGGATTTGATTGGTGTTGGTGTGTTTGATGTTGATTGTGAATAGTGTTGACTATGTTTGGTGTTGGTGTGTTTCATGTTGATTGTGAATGATGTTGGCTATGATTGGTGTTGGTTTGATTGATGTTGATTGCTAATAGTGTTGACTGTGATTGGTGTTGGTGTGTTTCATGTTGATTGTGAAAGATGTTGGCTGTGATTGGTGTTGGTTTGATTGATGTTGATTGCTAATAGTGTTGACTGTGATTGGTGTTGGTGTGTTTCATGTTGATTGTGAAAGATGTTGGCTGTGATTGGTGTTGATGTGATTGATGTTGATTGTGAATTGTGTTGGCTATGATTGGTGTTGGTGTGATTGATGTTGATTGTGAAATGTGTTGGCTAAGGTTGGTGTTGATGTGTTTCATGTCAATTGTGAATGGTCTTGGCTGTGATTGGTGTTGATGTGATTAATGTTGATTGTGAATGATGTTGGCTATGATTGGTATTGGTGTGATTGATGTTGATTGTCAATGGTGTTGGTTATGATTGGTGTTGGTGTTATTGATGTTGATTGTGAGTAGTGTTGGCTATGATCGGTGTTGATGCGATTGATGTTGATTGTGAATGGTGTTGGCTATGATTGGTGTTGGTGTGATTGATGTTGATTGTGAAATGTGTTTGCTCTGATTGGTGTTGGTGTGATTGATGTTGATTGTGAACGGTGTTGGCTATGATTGGTGTTGTTGTGATTGATGTTGATTGTGAATGGTGTTGGCTATGATTGGTGTTCATGTCATTGATGTTGATTGTGAATGGTGTTGGCTGTGAGCAGTTTTGGTGTGATTGATGTTGATTGTGAATGGTGTTGCCTCTGATTGATGTTGTTGTGTTTCATGTTGAATGTGAATATGATTGGTGTTGGGGTGTTTAATGTTGATTGTGAATGGTGTTGGCTATGATTCGTTTTGGTGTGATTTATGTTGATTTTGAATGGTGTTGCCCATGATTCGTTTTGGTGTGATTGATGTTGATTGTGAATTGTGTTGGCTATGATTGGTGTTCGTGTGTTTCATGTTGATTGTGAATGATGTTGGCAATGATTGGTGTTGGTGTGATTGATGTTGACTGTGAATTGTGTTGGCTATGATTGGTGTTGTTGTGATTGATATTGATTGTGAATGGTGTCATCAATGATTGGTGTTGGTGTGATTGATGATTGTGAATTGTGTTGGCTATGATTTGTGTTGGTGTGTTTCATGTTGATTGTGAATGGTGTTGGCTATGATTGGTGTTCGTGTGTTTCATGTTGATTGTCAATGATGTTGGCAATGATTGGTGTTGGTGTGATTGATGTTGACTGTGAACGGTGTCGTCAATGATTGATGTTGGTGTGATTGATGATTGTGAATTGTGTTGGCTATGATTGGTGTTGGTGTGATTTATGTTGATTGTGAATGGTGTTGGATTTGATTAGTGTTGGTGTGTTTGTTGTTGATTGTGAATAGTGTTGACTATGTTTGGTGTTGGTGTGTTTCATGTTGATTGTGAATGATGTTGGCTATGATTGGTGTTGGTTTGATTGATGTTGATTGCTAATAGTGTTGACTGTGATTGGTGTTGGTGTGACAGATGTTGATTGTGAATGGTGTTGGCTCTGATTGGTGTTGGTGTGTTTGTAGTTGATTATGAACAGTATTGGCCATGATTGGTGTTGGTGTGATTGATGTTGATTGTGAATGGTGTTGGCTATGATTGCTATTGGTGTGATTGATGTTGATTGTCAATGGCGTTGGCTATGATTGGTGTTGGTGTGATAGATGTTGATTGTGACATGTGTTGGCTTTGATTGGTGTTGGTGCTATTGATGTTGATTGTGAATGGTGTTGCCTGTGAGTGGTTTGCTGTGATTGATGCTGATTTTGAATGGTGTTGGCTGTAATTGGATTGGTGTGTTTCATGTTGAATGTGAATGATGTTGGCGATGATTGGTTTTGGTGTGATTGATGATGATTGTGTATTGTGTTGGCTATGATTGGTGTTGGTGTGATTGATGTTGATTGTAATTGGTGTTGGCTATGGTTGGTGTTGGTGTGATTGATGTTGATTGAGAATGCTGTTGGCTATGATTGGTGTTTGTGTGATTGATGTTGATTGTAATTTGTGTTGGCTATGATTGGTGTCGGTGTGTTTGATGTTAATTGTGAATAGTGTTGACTATGATTGGTGTTGGTGTGTTTCATGTTGATTGTGAATAATGTTGGCAGTGATTGGTGTTGGTGTGATTGATGTTGATTGTGAATTGTGTTGGCTATGATTGGTGTTGGTGAGATTGATGTTGATTGTGAATGGTGGTGGCTATGATTGGTGTTCGTGTGTTTCATGTTGATTGTGAATGATGTTGGCAATGATTAGTGTTGGTGTGATTGTTGTTGACTGTGAATTGTGTTGGCTATGATTGGTATTGTTGTGATTGATATTGATTGTGAATGGTGTTGGCTGTGATTGGTGTTGGTGTGATTGATGATTGTGTATTGTGTTGGCTATGATTGGTGTTGGTGTGATTTATGTTGATTGTGAATGGTGTTGGATTTGATTGCTATTGGTGTGTTTGATGTTGATTGTAAATAGTGTTGACTATGTTTGGTGTTGGTGTGTTTGATGTTGATTGTGAATGATGTTGGCTATGATTGGTGTTGGTGTGATTGATGTTGATTGCTAATAGTGTTGACTATGATTGGTGTTGGTGTGTTTCATGTTGATTGTGAAAGATGTTGGCTGTGATTGGTGTTGATGTGATTGATGTTGATTGTGAATTGTGTTGGCTATGATTGGTGTTGGTGTGATTGATGTTGATTGTGAATAGTGTTGACGATGATTGGTGTTGGTGTGTTTCATGTTGATTGTGAATAATGTTGGCTGTGATTTGTGTTGTTGTGATTGATGTTGATTGTGAATTGTGGTGGCTATGATTGGTGTTGGTGTGATTGATGTTGAATGTGAATGGTGTTGGCTATGATTGGTGTTCGTGTGTTTCATGTTGATTGTGAATGATGTTGGCAATGATTGGTGTTGGTGTGATTGATGTTGACTGTGAATTGTGTTGGCTATGATTGGTGTTGTTGTGATTGATGTTGATTGTGAATGGTGTTGGCTATGATTGGTGTTCGTGTGTTTCATGTTGATTGTGAATGATGTTGGCAATGATTGGTGTTGGTGTGATTGATGTTGACTGTGAATTGTGTTGGCTATGATTGGTGTTGTTGTGATTGATGATTGTGAATTGTGTTGGCTATGATTTGTGTTGGTGTGTTTCATGTTGATTGTGAATGGTGTTGGCTATGATTGGTGTTCGTGTGTTTCATGTTGATTGTCAATGATGTTGGCAATGATTGGTGTTGGTGTGATTGATGTTGACTGTGAACGGTGTCGTCAATGATTGATGTTGGTGTGATTGATGATTGTGAATTGTGTTGGCTATGATTGGTGTTGGTGTGATTTATGTTGATTGTGAATGGTGTTGGATTTGATTGGTGTTGGTGTGTTTGATGTTGATTGTGAATAGTGTTGACTATGTTTGGTGTTGGTGTGTTTCATGTTGATTGTGAATGATGTTGGCTATGATTGGTGTTGGTTTGATTGATGTTGATTGCTAATAGTGTTGACTGTGATTGGTGTTGGTGTGTTTCATGTTGATTGTGAAAGATGTTGGCTGTGATTGGTGTTGGTTTGATTGATGTTGATTGCTAATAGTGTTGACTGTGATTGGTGTTGGTGTGTTTCATGTTGATTGTGAAAGATGTTGGCTGTGATTGGTGTTGATGTGATTGATGTTGATTGTGAATTGTGTTGGCTATGATTGGTGTTGGTGTGATTGATGTTGATTGTGAAATGTGTTGGCTAAGGTTGGTGTTGATGTGTTTCATGTCAATTGTGAATGGTCTTGGCTGTGATTGGTGTTGATGTGATTAATGTTGATTGTGAATGATGTTGGCTATGATTGGTATTGGTGTGATTGATGTTGATTGTCAATGGTGTTGGTTATGATTGGTGTTGGTGTTATTGATGTTGATTGTGAGTAGTGTTGGCTATGATCGGTGTTGATGCGATTGATGTTGATTGTGAATGGTGTTGGCTATGATTGGTGTTGGTGTGATTGATGTTGATTGTGAAATGTGTTTGCTCTGATTGGTGTTGGTGTGATTGATGTTGATTGTGAACGGTGTTGGCTATGATTGGTGTTGTTGTGATTGATGTTGATTGTGAATGGTGTTGGCTATGATTGGTGTTCATGTCATTGATGTTGATTGTGAATGGTGTTGGCTGTGAGCAGTTTTGGTGTGATTGATGTTGATTGTGAATGGTGTTGCCTCTGATTGATGTTGTTGTGTTTCATGTTGAATGTGAATATGATTGGTGTTGGGGTGTTTAATGTTGATTGTGAATGGTGTTGGCTATGATTCGTTTTGGTGTGATTTATGTTGATTTTGAATGGTGTTGCCCATGATTCGTTTTGGTGTGATTGATGTTGATTGTGAATTGTGTTGGCTATGATTGGTGTTGGTGTGATTGATATTGATGTAATTGGTGTTGGCTATGATTGGTGTGATTGATGTTGATTGTGAATGGTGTTGGCTATGATTGGTGTTGGTGTGATTGATGTTGATTGTTAATGGTGTTGGCTGTGGTTGGTGTTGGTGTGATTGATGTTGATTATGAATGGTGTTGACTATGATTGGTGTTGGTGTGTTTCATGTTGATTGTGAATGGTGTTGGCTATGATTGGTGTTGGTGTGATTGATGTTGATTGTGAAATGTGTTGGCTATGATTGGTGTTGGTGTGTTTCATAGCACTTGTGAATGGTGTTGGCTATGATTGGTGTTGGTGTGATTAATGTTGATTGTGAATGGTATTGGCTATGATTGGTGTTGGTGTGTTTGTTGTTGATTATTAATGGTATTGGCTGTGATTTGTGTTGTGATTGATGTTGATTGTCAATGGCGTTGGCTCCGATTGATGTTGGTGTGATTGATGTTGATTGTGATTGGTGTTGGCAGTGATTGGAGTTTGTGTGATTGATGTTGATTGTGAATGCTGCTGGCTATGATTGGTGTTGGTGTGATTGATGTTGATTGTGAATGCTGTTGGCGACGATTGGTGTTGGTGTGATTGATGATTGTGAATTTTGTTGGCTTTGATTGGTGTTGGTGTGATTGATGTTGATTGTGAATAGTGTTGGCTATGATTGGTGTTGGTGTGATTGATGTTGATTGTGAATTGTGTTGACTATGATTGGTGTTGTTGTGTTTCATGTTGATTGTGAATGATGTTGGCTATGATTGGTGTTGGTGTGATTGATGTTGATTGTTAATAGTGTTGGCTATCATTGGTATTGGTGTGATAGATGTTGATTGTCAATGGCGTTGGCTATGATTGGTGTTGGTGTGATTGATGTTGATTGTGAATTGTGTTGGCTGTGATTGGTGTTGGTGTGATGGATGTTGATTGTGAATGCTGTTGGCTCCGATTCTTGTTGGTGTGATTGATGCTGATTGTGAATGGTGTTGGCTATGATTGGTGTTGGTGTGATCGATGTTGATTGTGAATGGTGTTGGCTATGATTGGTATTGTGATTGATGTTGATTGTCAATGGCGTAGGCTATGATTGGTGTTGGTGTGATTGATGTTGATTGTGATTGGTGTTGGCTGTGATTGGTGTTTGTGTGATTGATGTTGATTGTGAATGCTGCTGGCTATGATTTGTGTTGGTGTGATTGATGTTGATTGTGAATGCTGTTGGCGACGATTGGTGCTGGTGTGATTGATGATTGTGAATTTTGTTGGCTTTGATTGGTGTTGGTGTGATTGATGTTGATTGTGAATAGTGTTGACCATGATTGGTGTTGGTGTGATTGATGTTGATTGTGAATTGTGCTGACTATGATTGGTGTTGTTGTGTTTCATGTTGATTGTGAATGATGTTGGCTATGATTGGTGTTGGTGTGTTTGTCGTTAATTATGAACAGTATTGGCCATGATTGGTGTTGGTGTGATTGATGTTGATTGTGAATGGTGTTGGCTATGATTGCTATTGGTGTGATTGATGTTGATTGTCAATGGCGTTGGCTATGATTGGTGTTGGTGTGATAGATGTTGATTGTGACATGTGTTGGCTTTGATTGGTGTTGGTGCGATTGATGTTGATTGTGAATGGTGTTGCCTGTGAGTGGTTTGGTGTGATTGATGCTGATTTTGAATGGTGTTGGCTGTGATTGGATTGGTGTGTTTCATGTTGAATGTGAATGATGTTGGCGATGATTGGTTTTGGTGTGATTGATGATGATTGTGTATTGTGTTGGCTATGATTGGTGTTGGTGTGATTGATGTTGATGGTAATTGGTGTAGGCTATGGTTGGTGTTGGTGTGATTGATGTTGATTGAGAATGCTGTTGGCTATGATTGGTGTTGGTGTGATTGATATTGATTGTGAATGGGGTTGGCTATGATTCGTTTTGGTGTGATTGATGTTGATTTTGAATGGTGTTGGCTATGATTCATTTTGGCGTGATTGATGTTGATTTTGAATGGTGTTGGCTATGATTGGATTGGTGTGTTTCATGTTGAATGTGAGTGGTGTTGGCTATGATTGGTGTTGGTGTGATTGATGTTTATTGTGAATTGTGTTGGCTATGATTGGTGTTTGTGTGATTGATGTTGATTGTGAATACTGTTGGCGACGATTGGTGTTGGTGTGATTGATGATTGTGAATTTTGTTGGCTTTGATTGGTGTTGGTGTGATTGATGTTGATTGTGAATAGTGTTGACTATGATTGGTGTTGGTGTGATTGATGTTGATTGTGAATTGTGCTGACTATGATTGGTGTTGTTGTGTTTCATGTTGATTGTGAATGATGTTGGCTATGATTGGTGTTGGTGTGATTGATGTTGATTGCGAATTGTGTTGGCTATGATTGGTGTTGGTGTGACAGATGTTGATTGTGAATGGTGTTGGCTCTGATTGGTGTTGGTGTGTTTGTAGTTGATTATGAACAGTATTGGCCATGATTGGTGTTGGTGTGATTGATGTTGATTGTGAATGGTGTTGGCTATGATTGCTATTGGTGTGATTGATGTTGATTGTCAATGGCGTTGGCTATGATTGGTGTTGGTGTGATAGATGTTGATTGTGACATGTGTTGGCTTTGATTGGTGTTGGTGCTATTGATGTTGATTGTGAATGGTGTTGCCTGTGAGTGGTTTGCTGTGATTGATGCTGATTTTGAATGGTGTTGGCTGTAATTGGATTGGTGTGTTTCATGTTGAATGTGAATGATGTTGGCGATGATTGGTTTTGGTGTGATTGATGATGATTGTGTATTGTGTTGGCTATGATTGGTGTTGGTGTGATTGATGTTGATTGTAATTGGTGTTGGCTATGGTTGGTGTTGGTGTGATTGATGTTGATTGAGAATGCTGTTGGCTATGATTGGTGTTTGTGTGATTGATGTTGATTGTAATTTGTGTTGGCTATGATTGGTGTCGGTGTGTTTGATGTTAATTGTGAATAGTGTTGACTATGATTGGTGTTGGTGTGTTTCATGTTGATTGTGAATAATGTTGGCAGTGATTGGTGTTGGTGTGATTGATGTTGATTGTGAATTGTGTTGGCTATGATTGGTGTTGGTGAGATTGATGTTGATTGTGAATGGTGGTGGCTATGATTGGTGTTCGTGTGTTTCATGTTGATTGTGAATGATGTTGGCAATGATTAGTGTTGGTGTGATTGTTGTTGACTGTGAATTGTGTTGGCTATGATTGGTATTGTTGTGATTGATATTGATTGTGAATGGTGTTGGCTGTGATTGGTGTTGGTGTGATTGATGATTGTGTATTGTGTTGGCTATGATTGGTGTTGGTGTGATTTATGTTGATTGTGAATGGTGTTGGATTTGATTGCTATTGGTGTGTTTGATGTTGATTGTAAATAGTGTTGACTATGTTTGGTGTTGGTGTGTTTGATGTTGATTGTGAATGATGTTGGCTATGATTGGTGTTGGTGTGATTGATGTTGATTGCTAATAGTGTTGACTATGATTGGTGTTGGTGTGTTTCATGTTGATTGTGAAAGATGTTGGCTGTGATTGGTGTTGATGTGATTGATGTTGATTGTGAATTGTGTTGGCTATGATTGGTGTTGGTGTGATTGATGTTGATTGTGAATAGTGTTGACGATGATTGGTGTTGGTGTGTTTCATGTTGATTGTGAATAATGTTGGCTGTGATTTGTGTTGTTGTGATTGATGTTGATTGTGAATTGTGGTGGCTATGATTGGTGTTGGTGTGATTGATGTTGATTGTGAATGGTGTTGGCTATGATTGGTGTTCGTGTGTTTCATGTTGATTGTGAATGATGTTGGCAATGATTGGTGTTGGTGTGATTGATGTTGACTGTGAATTGTGTTGGCTATGATTGGTGTTGTTGTGATTGATATTGATTGTGAATGGTGTCATCAATGATTGGTGTTGGTGTGATTGATGATTGTGAATTGTGTTGGCTATGATTTGTGTTGGTGTGTTTCATGTTGATTGTGAATGGTGTTGGCTATGATTGGTGTTCGTGTGTTTCATGTTGATTGTCAATGATGTTGGCAATGATTGGTGTTGGTGTGATTGATGTTGACTGTGAACGGTGTCGTCAATGATTGATGTTGGTGTGATTGATGATTGTGAATTGTGTTGGCTATGATTGGTGTTGGTGTGATTTATGTTGATTGTGAATGGTGTTGGATTTGATTAGTGTTGGTGTGTTTGTTGTTGATTGTGAATAGTGTTGACTATGTTTGGTGTTGGTGTGTTTCATGTTGATTGTGAATGATGTTGGCTATGATTGGTGTTGGTTTGATTGATGTTGATTGCTAATAGTGTTGACTGTGATTGGTGTTGGTGTGACAGATGTTGATTGTGAATGGTGTTGGCTCTGATTGGTGTTGGTGTGTTTGTAGTTGATTATGAACAGTATTGGCCATGATTGGTGTTGGTGTGATTGATGTTGATTGTGAATGGTGTTGGCTATGATTGCTATTGGTGTGATTGATGTTGATTGTCAATGGCGTTGGCTATGATTGGTGTTGGTGTGATAGATGTTGATTGTGACATGTGTTGGCTTTGATTGGTGTTGGTGCTATTGATGTTGATTGTGAATGGTGTTGCCTGTGAGTGGTTTGCTGTGATTGATGCTGATTTTGAATGGTGTTGGCTGTAATTGGATTGGTGTGTTTCATGTTGAATGTGAATGATGTTGGCGATGATTGGTTTTGGTGTGATTGATGATGATTGTGTATTGTGTTGGCTATGATTGGTGTTGGTGTGATTGATGTTGATTGTAATTGGTGTTGGCTATGGTTGGTGTTGGTGTGATTGATGTTGATTGAGAATGCTGTTGGCTATGATTGGTGTTTGTGTGATTGATGTTGATTGTAATTTGTGTTGGCTATGATTGGTGTCGGTGTGTTTGATGTTAATTGTGAATAGTGTTGACTATGATTGGTGTTGGTGTGTTTCATGTTGATTGTGAATAATGTTGGCAGTGATTGGTGTTGGTGTGATTGATGTTGATTGTGAATTGTGTTGGCTATGATTGGTGTTGGTGAGATTGATGTTGATTGTGAATGGTGGTGGCTATGATTGGTGTTCGTGTGTTTCATGTTGATTGTGAATGATGTTGGCAATGATTAGTGTTGGTGTGATTGTTGTTGACTGTGAATTGTGTTGGCTATGATTGGTATTGTTGTGATTGATATTGATTGTGAATGGTGTTGGCTGTGATTGGTGTTGGTGTGATTGATGATTGTGTATTGTGTTGGCTATGATTGGTGTTGGTGTGATTTATGTTGATTGTGAATGGTGTTGGATTTGATTGCTATTGGTGTGTTTGATGTTGATTGTAAATAGTGTTGACTATGTTTGGTGTTGGTGTGTTTGATGTTGATTGTGAATGATGTTGGCTATGATTGGTGTTGGTGTGATTGATGTTGATTGCTAATAGTGTTGACTATGATTGGTGTTGGTGTGTTTCATGTTGATTGTGAAAGATGTTGGCTGTGATTGGTGTTGATGTGATTGATGTTGATTGTGAATTGTGTTGGCTATGATTGGTGTTGGTGTGATTGATGTTGATTGTGAATAGTGTTGACGATGATTGGTGTTGGTGTGTTTCATGTTGATTGTGAATAATGTTGGCTGTGATTTGTGTTGTTGTGATTGATGTTGATTGTGAATTGTGGTGGCTATGATTGGTGTTGGTGTGATTGATGTTGATTGTGAATGGTGTTGGCTATGATTGGTGTTCGTGTGTTTCATGTTGATTGTGAATGATGTTGGCAATGATTGGTGTTGGTGTGATTGATGTTGACTGTGAATTGTGTTGGCTATGATTGGTGTTGTTGTGATTGATGTTGATTGTGAATGGTGTTGGCTATGATTGGTGTTCGTGTGTTTCATGTTGATTGTGAATGATGTTGGCAATGATTGGTGTTGGTGTGATTGATGTTGACTGTGAATTGTGTTGGTTATGATTGGTGTTGTTGTGATTGATGATTGTGAATTGTGTTGGCTATGATTTGTGTTGGTGTGTTTCATGTTGATTGTGAATGGTGTTGGCTATGATTGGTGTTCGTGTGTTTCATGTTGATTGTCAATGATGTTGGCAATGATTGGTGTTGGTGTGATTGATGTTGACTGTGAACGGTGTCGTCAATGATTGATGTTGGTGTGATTGATGATTGTGAATTGTGTTGGCTATGATTGGTGTTGGTGTGATTTATGTTGATTGTGAATGGTGTTGGATTTGATTGGTGTTGGTGTGTTTGATGTTGATTGTGAATAGTGTTGACTATGTTTGGTGTTGGTGTGTTTCATGTTGATTGTGAATGATGTTGGCTATGATTGGTGTTGGTTTGATTGATGTTGATTGCTAATAGTGTTGACTGTGATTGGTGTTGGTGTGTTTCATGTTGATTGTGAAAGATGTTGGCTGTGATTGGTGTTGGTTTGATTGATGTTGATTGCTAATAGTGTTGACTGTGATTGGTGTTGGTGTGTTTCATGTTGATTGTGAAAGATGTTGGCTGTGATTGGTGTTGATGTGATTGATGTTGATTGTGAATTGTGTTGGCTATGATTGGTGTTGGTGTGATTGATGTTGATTGTGAAATGTGTTGGCTAAGATTGGTGTTGATGTGTTTCATGTCAATTGTGAATGGTCTTGGCTGTGATTGGTGTTGAAGTGATTAATGTTGATTGTGAATGATGTTGGCTATGATTGGTATTGGTGTGATTGATGTTGATTGTCAATGGTGTTGGTTATGATTGGTGTTGGTGTTATTGATGTTGATTGTGAGTAGTGTTGGCTATGATCGGTGTTGATGCGATTGATGTTGATTGTGAATGGTGTTGGCTATGATTGGTGTTGGTGTGATTGATGTTGATTGTGAATTGTGTTTGCTCTGATTGGTGTTGGTGTGATTGATGTTGATTGTGAACGGTGTTGGCTATGATTGGTGTTGTTGTGATTGATGTTGATTGTGAATGGTGTTGGCTATGATTGGTGTTCATGTCATTGATGTTGATTGTGAATGGTGTTGGCTGTGAGCAGTTTTGGTGTGATTGATGTTGATTGTGAATGGTGTTGCCTCTGATTGATGTTGTTGTGTTTCATGTTGAATGTGAATATGATTGGTGTTGGGGTGTTTAATGTTGATTGTGAATGGTGTTGGCTATGATTCGTTTTGGTGTGATTTATGTTGATTTTGAATGGTGTTGCCCATGATTCGTTTTGGTGTGATTGATGTTGATTGTGAATTGTGTTGGCTATGATTGGTGTTGGTGTGATTGATATTGATTGTAATTGGTGTTGGCTATGATTGGTGTGATTGATGTTGATTGTGAATGGTGTTGGCTATGATTGGTGTTGGTGTGATTGATGTTGATTGTTAATGGTGTTGGCTGTGGTTGGTGTTGGTGTGATTGATGTTGATTATGAATGGTGTTGACTATGATTGGTGTTGGTGTGTTTCATGTTGATTGTGAATGGTGTTGGCTATGATTGGTGTTGGTGTGATTGATGTTGATTGTGAAATGTGTTGGCTATGATTGGTGTTGGTGTGTTTCATAGCACTTGTGAATGGTGTTGGCTATGATTGGTGTTGGTGTGATTAATGTTGATTGTGAATGGTGTTGGCTATGATTGGTGTTGGTGTGTTTGTTGTTGATTATTAATGGTATTGGCTGTGATTTGTGTTGTGATTGATGTTGATTGTCAATGGCGTTGGCTCCGATTGATGTTGGTGTGATTGATGTTGATTGTGATTGGTGTTGGCAGTAATTGGAGTTTGTGTGATTGATGTTGATTGTGAATGCTGCTGGCTATGATTGGTGTTGGTGTGATTGATGTTGATTGTGAATGCTGTTGGCGACGATTGGTGTTGGTGTGATTGATGATTGTGAATTTTGTTGGCTTTGATTGGTGTTGGTGTGATTGATGTTGATTGTGAATAGTGTTGACTATGATTGGTGTTGGTGTGATTGATGTTGATTGTGAATTGTGTTGACTATGATTGGTGTTGTAGTGTTTCATGTTGATTGTGAATGATGTTGGCTATGATTGGTGTTGGTGTGATTGATGTTGATTGTGAATAGTGTTGGCTATCATTGGTATTGGTGTGATAGATGTTGATTGTCAATGGCGTTGGCTATGATTGGTGTTGGTGTGATTGATGTTGATTGTGAATTGTGTTGGCTGTGATTGGTGTTGGTGTGATGGATGTTGATTGTGAATGCTGTTGGCTCCGATTCTTGTTGGTGTGATTGATGCTGATTGTGAATGGTGTTGGCTATGATTGGTGTTGGTGTGATTGATGTTGATTGTGAATGGTGTTGGCTATGATTGGTATTGTGATTGATGTTGATTGTCAATGGCGTAGGCTATGATTGGTGTTGGTGTGATTGATGTTGATTGTGATTGGTGTTGGCTGTGATTGGTGTTTGTGTGATTGATGTTGATTGTGAATGCTGCTGGCTATGATTTGTGTTGGTGTGATTGATGTTGATTGTGAATGCTGTTGGCGACGATTGGTGCTGGTGTGATTGATGATTGTGAATTTGGTTGGCTTTGATTGGTGTTGGTGTGATTGATGTTGATTGTGAATAGTGTTGACCATGATTGGTGTTGGTGTGATTGATGTTGATTGTGAATTGTGCTGACTATGATTGGTGTTGTTGTGTTTCATGTTGATTGTGAATGATGTTGGCTATGATTGGTGTTGGTGTGTTTGTCGTTAATTATGAACAGTATTGGCCATGATTGGTGTTGGTGTGATTGATGTTGATTGTGAATGGTGTTGGCTATGATTGCTATTGGTGTGATTGATGTTGATTGTCAATGGCGTTGTCTATGATTGGTGTTGGTGTGATAGATGTTGATTGTGACATGTGTTGGCTTTGATTGGTGTTGGTGCGATTGATGTTGATTGTGAATGGTGTTGCCTGTGAGTGGTTTGGTGTGATTGATGCTGATTTTGAATGGTGTTGGCTGTGATTGGATTGGTGTGTTTCATGTTGAATGTGAATGATGTTGGCGATGATTGGTTTTGGTGTGATTGATGATGATTGTGTATTGTGTTGGCTATGATTGGTGTTGGTGTGATTGATGTTGATTGTAATTGGTGTAGGCTATGGTTGGTGTTGGTGTGATTGATGTTGATTGAGAATGCTGTTGGCTATGATTGGTGTTGGTGTGATTGATATTGATTGTGAATGGGGTTGGCTATGATTCGTTTTGGTGTGATTGATGTTGATTTTGAATGGTGTTGGCTATGATTCATTTTGGCGTGATTGATGTTGATTTTGAATGGTGTTGGCTATGATTGGATTGGTGTGTTTCATGTTGAATGTGAGTGGTGTTGGCTATGATTGGTGTTGGTGTGATTGATGTTGATTGTGAATTGTGTTGGCTATGATTGGTGTTTGTGTGATTGATGTTGATTGTGAATACTGTTGGCGACGATTGGTGTTGGTGTGATTGATGATTGTGAATTTTGTTGGCTTTGATTGGTGTTGGTGTGATTGATGTTGATTGTGAATAGTGTTGACTATGATTGGTGTTGGTGTGATTGATGTTGATTGTGAATTGTGCTGACTATGATTGGTGATGTTGTGTTTCATGTTGATTGTGAATGATGTTGGCTATGATTGGTGTTGGTGTGATTGATGTTGATTGCGAATTATGTTGGCTATGATTGGTGTTGGTGTGACAGATGTTGATTGTGAATGGTGTTGGCTCTGATTGGTGTTGGTGTGTTTGTAGTTGATTATGAACAGTATTGGCCATGATTGGTGTTGGTGTGATTGATGTTGATTGTGAATGGTGTTGGCTATGATTGCTATTGGTGTGATTGATGTTGATTGTCAATGGCGTTGGCTATGATTGGTGTTGGTGTGATAGATGTTGATTGTGATATGTGTTGGCTTTGATTGGTGTTGGTGCTATTGATGTTGATTGTGAATGGTGTTGCCTGTGAGTGGTTTGCTGTGATTGATGCTGATTTTGAATGGTGTTGGCTGTAATTGGATTGGTGTGTTTCATGTTGAATGTGAATGATGTTGGCTATGATTGGTGTTGGTGTGATTGATGTTGATTGTGAATGGTGTTGGCTATGATTGGTATTGTGATTGATGTTGATTGTCAATGGCGTAGGCTATGATTGGTGTTGGTGTGATTGATGTTGATTGTGATTGGTGTTGGCTGTGATTGGTGTTTGTGTGATTGATGTTGATTGTGAATGCTGCTGGCTATGATTTGTGTTGGTGTGATTGATGTTGATTGTGAATGCTGTTGGCGACGATTGGTGCTGGTGTGATTGATGATTGTGAATTTTGTTGGCTTTGATTGGTGTTGGTGTGATTGATGTTGATTGTGAATAGTGTTGACCATGATTGGTGTTGGTGTGATTGATGTTGATTGTGAATTGTGCTGACTATGATTGGTGTTGTTGTGTTTCATGTTGATTGTGAATGATGTTGGCTATGATTGGTGTTGGTGTGTTTGTCGTTAATTATGAACAGTATTGGCCATGATTGGTGTTGGTGTGATTGATGTTGATTGTGAATGGTGTAGGCTATGATTGCTATTGGTGTGATTGATGTTGATTGTCAATGGCGTTGGCTATGATTGGTGTTGGTGTGATAGATGTTGATTGTGACATGTGTTGGCTTTGATTGGTGTTGGTGCGATTGATGTTGATTGTGAATGGTGTTGCCTGTGAGTGGTTTGGTGTGATTGATGCTGATTTTGAATGGTGTTGGCTGTGATTGGATTGGTGTGTTTCATGTTGAATGTGAATGATGTTGGCGATGATTGGTTTTGGTGTGATTGATGATGATTGTGTATTGTGTTGGCTATGATTGGTGTTGGTGTGATTGATGTTGATTGTAATTGGTGTAGGCTATGGTTGGTGTTGGTGTGATTGATGTTGATTGAGAATGCTGTTGGCTATGATTGGTGTTGGTGTGATTGATATTGATTGTGAATGGGGTTGGCTATGATTCGTTTTGGTGTGATTGATGTTGATTTTGAATGGTGTTGGCTATGATTCATTTTGGCGTGATTGATGTTGATTTTGAATGGTGTTGGCTATGATTGGATTGGTGTGTTTCATGTTGGATGTGAGTGGTGTTGGCTATGATTGGTGTTGGTGTAATTGATGTTTATTGTGAATTGTGTTGGCTATGATTGGTGTTTGTGTGATTGATGTTGATTGTGAATACTGTTGGCGACGATTGGTGTTGGTGTGATTGATGATTGTGAATTTTGTTGGCTTTGATTGGTGTTGGTGTGATTGATGTTGATTGTGAATAGTGTTGACTATGATTGGTGTTGGTGTGATTGATGTTGATTGTGAATTGTGCTGACTATGATTGGTGTTGTTGTGTTTCATGTTGATTGTGAATGATGTTGGCTATGATTGGTGTTGGTGTGATTGATGTTGATTGCGAATTGTGTTGGCTATGATTGGTGTTGGTGTGACAGATGTTGATTGTGAATGGTGTTGGCTCTGATTGGTGTTGGTGTGTTTGTAGTTGATTATGAACAGTATTGGCCATGATTGGTGTTGGTGTGATTGATGTTGATTGTGAATGGTGTTGGCTATGATTGCTATTGGTGTGATTGATGTTGATTGTCAATGGCGTTGGCTATGATTGGTGTTGGTGTGATAGATGTTGATTGTGACATGTGTTGGCTTTGATTGGTGTTGGTGCTATTGATGTTGATTGTGAATGGTGTTGCCTGTGAGTGGTTTGCTGTGATTGATGCTGATTTTGAATGGTGTTGGCTGTAATTGGATTGGTGTGTTTCATGTTGAATGTGAATGATGTTGGCGATGATTGGTTTTGGTGTGATTGATGATGATTGTGTATTGTGTTGGCTATGATTGGTGTTGGTGTGATTGATGTTGATTGTAATTGGTGTTGGCTATGGTTGGTGTTGGTGTGATTGATGTTGATTGAGAATGCTGTTGGCTATGATTGGTGTTTGTGTGATTGATGTTGATTGTAATTTGTGTTGGCTATGATTGGTGTCGGTGTGTTTGATGTTAATTGTGAATAGTGTTGACTATGATTGGTGTTGGTGTGTTTCATGTTGATTGTGAATAATGTTGGCAGTGATTGGTGTTGGTGTGATTGATGTTGATTGTGAATTGTGTTGGCTATGATTGGTGTTGGTGAGATTGATGTTGATTGTGAATGGTGGTGGCTATGATTGGTGTTCGTGTGTTTCATGTTGATTGTGAATGATGTTGGCAATGATTAGTGTTGGTGTGATTGTTGTTGACTGTGAATTGTGTTGGCTATGATTGGTATTGTTGTGATTGATATTGATTGTGAATGGTGTTGGCTGTGATTGGTGTTGGTGTGATTGATGATTGTGTATTGTGTTGGCTATGATTGGTGTTGGTGTGATTTATGTTGATTGTGAATGGTGTTGGATTTGATTGCTATTGGTGTGTTTGATGTTGATTGTAAATAGTGTTGACTATGTTTGGTGTTGGTGTGTTTGATGTTGATTGTGAATGATGTTGGCTATGATTGGTGTTGGTGTGATTGATGTTGATTGCTAATAGTGTTGACTATGATTGGTGTTGGTGTGTTTCATGTTGATTGTGAAAGATGTTGGCTGTGATTGGTGTTGATGTGATTGATGTTGATTGTGAATTGTGTTGGCTATGATTGGTGTTGGTGTGATTGATGTTGATTGTGAATAGTGTTGACGATGATTGGTGTTGGTGTGTTTCATGTTGATTGTGAATAATGTTGGCTGTGATTTGTGTTGTTGTGATTGATGTTGATTGTGAATTGTGGTGGCTATGATTGGTGTTGGTGTGATTGATGTTGATTGTGAATGGTGTTGGCTATGATTGGTGTTCGTGTGTTTCATGTTGACTGTGAATTGTGTTGGCTATGATTGGTGTTGTTGTGATTGATATTGATTGTGAATGGTGTCGTCAATGATTGGTGTTGGTGTGATTGATGATTGTGAATTGTGTTGGCTATGATTGGAGTTGGTGTGATTTATGTTGATTGTGAATGGTGTTGGATTTGATTGGTGTTGGTGTGTTTGATGTTGATTGTGAATAGTGTTGACTATGTTTGGTGTTGGTGTGTTTCATGTTGATTGTGAATGATGTTGGCTATGATTGGTGTTGGTGTGATTGATGTTGATTGCTAATTGTGTTGACTATGATTGGTGTTGTTGTGTTTCATGTTGATTGTGAAAGATGTTGGCTGTGATTGGTGTTGATGTGATTGATGTTGATTGTGAATTGTGTTGGCTATGATTGGTGTTGGTGTGATTGATGTTGATTGTGAAATGTGTTGGCTATGTTTGGTGTTGATGTGTTTCAGGTCAATTGTGAATGGTCTTGGCTGTGATTTGTGTTGTGATTGATGTTGATTGTCAATGGTGTTTGCTCTGATTGATGTTGGTGTGATTGATGTTGATTGTGAATGGTGTTGGCTATGATTGGTGTTGTGATAGATGTTGATTGACAATGCCGTTGGCTCCGATTGATGTTGGTGTGATTGATGTTGATTGTGATTGGTGTTGGCTGTGATTGGTGTTTGTCTGATTGATGTTGATTGTGAATGCTGTTGGTGACGATTGGTGTTGATGTGATTGATGATTGTGAATTGTGTTGGCTGTGATTGGTGTTGGTGTGATTGATGTTGATTGTGAATAGTGTTGACTATGATTGTTGTTGGTGTGATTGATGTTGATTGTGAATTGTGTTGACTATGATTGCTGTTGTTGTGTTTCATGTTGATTGTAAATGATGTTGGCTATGATTGGTGTTGGTATGATTGATGTTGATTGTGAATTGTGTTGGCTATGATTGGTGTTGGTTTGATAGGTGTTGATTGTGAATGGTGTTGGCTCTGATTGGTGTTGGTGTGTTTGTAGTTGTTTATGAACAGTATTGGCCATGATTGTTGTTGGTGTGATTGATGTTGATTGTGAATGGTGTTTGCTATGATTGGTATTGGTGTGATTGATGTTGATTGTCAATGGGGTTGGCTATGATTGGTGTTTGTGTGATTGATGTTGATTATAATTGGTGTTGGTGTGATTGATGTTGATTGTGAATGGTGTTGGCTATGATTGGTGTTGGTGTGATTGATGTTGATTGTGAATGGTGTTGGCTATGATTGGTGTTCGTGTGTTTCATGTTGATTGTGAATGATGTTGGCTGTGATTGGTGTTGCTGTGATTGATGTTGACTGTGAATTGTGTTGGCTATGATTGGTGTTGTTGTGATTGATGTTGATTGTGAATGGTGTTGGCTATGATTGGTGTTGGTGTGATTGATTGTGAATTGTGTTGGCTATGATTGGTGTTGGTGTGATTTATGTTGATTGTGAATGGTGTTGGATTTGATTGGTGTTGGTGTGTTTGATGTTGATTGTGAATAGTGTTGACTATGTTTGGTGTTGGTGTGTTTCATGTTGATTGTGAATAATGTTGGCAGTGATTGGTGTTGATGTGATTGATGTTGATTGTGAATTGTGTTGGCTAAGATTGGAGTTGGTGTGATTGATGTTGATTGTGATTGGTGATGGCTATGATTGTTGTTGGTGTGATTGATGTTGATTGTGAATTATGCTGGCTGTGGTTGGTGTTGGTGGGATTGATGTTGATTGTGAATGGTGTTGGATTTGATTGGTGTTGGTGTGTTTGATGTTGATTGTAAATATTGTTGACTATGTTTGGTGTTGGTGTGTTTGATGTTGATTGTGAATGGTGTTGGCTTTGATTGGTGTTGGTGTGATTGATGTTGATTGCTAATAGTGTTGACTATGATTGGTGTTGGTGTGTTTCATGTTGATTGTGAAAGATGTTGGCTGTGATTGGTGTTGATGTGATTGATGATTGTGAATTGTGTTGGCTATGATTGGTTTTGGTGTGATTGATGTTGATTGTGAAATGTGTTGGCTATGTTTGGTATTGGTGTGTTTCATGTCAATTGTGAATGGTCTTGGCTGTGATTGGTGTTGATGTGATTAATGTTGATTGTGAATGATGTTGGCTATGATTGGTGTTGATGTGTTTGTTATTGATTATTAATGGTATTGGCTGTGATTTGTGTCGTGATTGATGTTGGTTGTCAATGGCGTTGGCTCTGATTGATGTTGGTGTGATTGATGTTGATTGTGAATGGTGTTGGCTATGATTCGTGTTGTGATTGATGTTGATTGTCAATGGCGTTGGCTCCGATTGATGTTGATGTGATTGATGTTGATTGTTATTGGTGTTGGCTGTGATTGGTGTTTGTGTGATTGATGTTGATTGTGAATGCTGCTGTCTATGATTGGTGTTGGTGTGATTGATGTTGATTGTGAATTGTGTTGGCTATGATTGGTGTTTTTGTGATTTAAGTTGATTGTGAATTTTGTTGGCTTTGATTGGTGTTGGTGGGATTGATGTTGATTGTGAATGGTGTTGGCTATGATTGGTGTTGGTGTGATTTATGTTGATTGTGAATGGTGTTGGATTTGATTGGTGTTGGTGTGTTTGATGTTGATTGTGAATAGTGTTGAATATGTTTGGTGTTGGTGTGTTTCATGTTGATTGTGAATGTTGTTGGCTGTGATTGGTGTTGATGTGATTGATGTTGATTGTGAATCGTGTTGACTATGATTGGTGTTGGTGTGTTTCATGTTGAGTGTGAAAGATGTTGGCTGTGATTGGTGTTGATGTGATTGATGTTGATTGTGAATTGTGTTGGCTATGATTGGTGTTGATGTGATTGATGTTGATTGTGAATTGTGTTGGCTATGATTGGTGTTGGTGTGATTGATGTTGATTGTGATTGGTGATGGCTATGATTGGTGTTGGTGTGATTGATCTTGATTGTGAATTATGCTGGCTGTGGTTGGTGTTGGTGGGATTGATGTTGATTATGAATGGTGTTGGCTATGATTGGTGTTGGTGTGTTTCATGTTGATTGTGAATGGTGTTGGGTATGATTGGTGTTGGTGTGTTTCATGTCAATTGTGAATGGTTTTGGCTATGATTGGTGTTGGTGTGATGTATGTTGATTGTGAATGGTGTTGGCTATGATTGGTGTTGGTGTGTTTAATGTTGTTTGTGAGTTGTATTGGCTATGATTTGTGTTGGTGTGATTGATGCTGATTGTGTATGGTGTTGGCTGTCATTGGTGTTGGTGTGATTGATGTTGATTGTGAATGCTGTTGGCTATGATTGGTGATGGTGTGATTGATGTTCGTTGTGAATGGTGTTGGGTGCGATTGGTGTTGCTGTGATTGATGTTGGTTGTGAATGGTGTTCGGCTATGATCGGTGTTTAGTGATTGATGTTGATTGTGAATGGTTGTGGCTATGATTGGTGTTGGTGTGATTGATGTTGATTGTGAATGGTGTTGGCCGTGATTGGTGTTGGTGTGATTGATGTTGATTGTGAATAGTGTTGACTATGATTGTTGTTGGTGTGATTGATGTTGATTGTGAATTGTGTTGACTATGATTGCTGTTGTTGTGTTTCATGTTGATTGTAAATGATGTTGGCTATGATTGGTGTTGGTATGATTGATGTTGATTGTGAATTGTGTTGGCTATGATTGGTGTTGGTTTGATAGGTGTTGATTGTGAATGGTGTTGGCTCTGATTGGTGTTGGTGTGTTTGTAGTTGTTTATGAACAGTATTGGCCATGATTGTTGTTGGTGTGATTGATGTTGATTGTGAATGGTGTTGGCTATGATTGGTGTTGGTTTGATTGATGTTGATTGTGAATTGTGTTGGCTATGATTGGTGTTGTTGTGAATGGTGTTGGCTATGATTGGTGTTGGTTTGATTGATGTTGATTGTGAATTGTGTTGGCTATGATTGGTGTTGTTGTGAACGGTGTTGGCTATGATTGGTGTTGGTGTGATTGATGTTTTTTGTGAATGGTGTTAGCTATGATTGGTGTTGGTGTGTTTGATGTTGATTGTGAATGGTGTTGGCTATGATTGGTGTTGGTGTAATTGATGTTTATTGTGAATTGTGTTGGCTATGATTGGTGTTGGTGTGATTGATGTTGATTGCAAATCGTGTTGGCTATGATTGGTGTTGGTGTGATTGATGTTGATTGTGAATGGTGTTGGCTATGATTGGTGTTGTGATTGATGTTGATTGTCAATGGCGTTGGCTCCGATTGATGTTGGTCTGATTGATGTTGATTGTGATTGGTGTTGGTTGTGACTGGTGTTTGTGTGATTGATGTTGATTGTGACTGCTGCTGGCGATGATTGGTGTTGGTGTGATTGATGTTGATTGTGAATGCTGTTGATGACGATTGGTGTTGGTGTGATTGATGATTGTGAATAGTGTTGACTATGATTGGTGTTGGTGTGATTGATGTTGATTGTGAATAGTGTTGACTATGATTGGTGTTGTTGTGTTTCATGTTGATGGTGAATGATGTTGGCTATGATTGGTGTTGGTGTGATTGATGTTGATTGCGAATTGTGTTGGCTATGATTGGTGTTGGTGTGACAGATGTTGATTGTGAATGGTGTTGGCTATGATTGGTATTGGTGTGATTGATGTTGATTGTCAATGGCGTTGGCTATGATTGGTGTTGGTGTGATAGATGTTGATTGTGACATGTGTTGGCTATGATTGGTGTTGGTGCGATTGATGTTGATGGTGAATGGTGGTGGCTATGATTGGTGTTGTTGTGATTGATGTTCATTTTGATTTGTGTTGGCTGTGATTGGTATTGATGTGATTGATGTTGATTGTGAATGGTGTTGCCTGTGAGTGGTTTTGGTGTGATTGATGCTGATTTTGAATGGGGTTGGCTATGATTGCTGTTGGTGTGATTGATGTTGATTGTGAATAGTGTTGGCTATGATTGGTGTTGTTGTGTTTCATGTTGAATGTGAATATGATTGGTGTTGTTGTGTTTCATGTTGATTGTGAATGGGTTTGGCTATGATTCGTTTTGGTGTGATTGATGTTGATTTTGAATGGTTTTGGCTATGATTCGTTTTGGTGTGATTGATGTTGATTTTGAATGGTGTTGGCTATGATTGGATTGGTGTGTTTCATGTTGAATGTGAGAGGTGTTGGCTATGATTGGTGTTGGTGTGATTGATGTTTATTGTGACATGTGTTGGCTATGATTCGTTTTTGTGTGATTGATGTTGATTTTGAATGGTGTTGGCTATGATTGGATTGGTGTGTTTCATGTTGAATGTGAGTGGTGTTGGCTATGATTGGTGTTTGTGTGATTGATGTTGATTGTAATTGGTTTTGGCTGTGATTGGTGTTGGTGTGATTGATGTTGATTGTGAATGGTGTTGGCTATGATTGGTGTTGGTGTGCTTCATGTTGATTGTGAATGGATTTGGCTATGATTGGAGTTGCTGTGATTGATGTTGATTGTGAAATGTGTTGGCTATGATTGGTGTTGGTGTGTTTGTTGTTGATTATTAATGGTATTTCCTGCGATGGTGTTGGTGTGCTTGATGTTGATGATGAATGGTGTTGGCAATGATTGGTGTTGTGATTGATGTTGATTGTCAATGGCGTTGGCTCTGATTGGTGTTGGTGTGATTGATGTTGATTGTGAATGATGTTGGCTATGATTGGTGTTGGTGTGATTGATGTTGATTGCGAATTGTGTTGGCTATGATTGGTGTTGGTGTGACAGATGTTGATTGTGAATGGTGTTGGCTCTGATAGGTGTTGGTGTGTTTGTAGTTGATTATGAACAGTATTGGCCATGATTGGTGTTGGTGTGATTGATGTTGATTGTGAATGGTGTTGGCTATGATTGGTATTGGTGTGATTGATGTTGATTGTCAATGGCGTTGGCTATGATTGGTGTTGGTGTGATAGATGTTGATTGTGACATGTGTTGGCTATGATTGGTGTTGGTGCGATTGATGTTGATGATGAATGGTGGTGGCTATGATTGGTGTTCTTGTGATTGATGTTCATTGTGATTTGTGTTGGCTATGATTGGTATTCATGTGATTGATGTTGATTGTGAATGGTGTTGCCTATGAGTGGTTTTGGTGTGATTGATGCTGATTTTGAATGGTGTTGGCTATGATTGGATTGGTGTGTTTCATGTTGAATGTGAATGATGTTGGCTATGATTGGTTTTGGTCTGATTGATGATGATTGTGAATTGTGTTGGCTATGATTGGTGTTGGTGTGATTGATGTTGATTGTAATTGGTGTTCGCTATGATTGGTGTTGTTGTGTTTCATGTTGAATGTGAATATGATTGGTGTTGGTGTGTTTCATGTTGATTGTGAATGGGGTTGGCTATGATTCGTTTTGGTGTGATTGATGTTGATTTTGAATGGTGTTGGCTATGATTCGTTTTGGTGTGATTGATGTTGATTTTGAATGGTGTTGGCTATGATTGGATTGGTGTGTTTCATGTTGAATGTGAGAGGTGTTGGCTATGATTGGTGTTGGTGTGATTGATGTTGATTGTGAATTGTGTTGGCTATGATTGGTGTTTGTGTGATTGATGTTGATTGTAATTGGTTTTGGCTAAGATTGGAGTTGGTGTGATTGATGTTGATTGTGAAATGTGTTGGCTATGATTGGTGTTGGTGTGTTTGTTGTTGATTATTAATGGTATTTCCTGCGATGGTTTTGGTGTGATTGATGTTAATGGTGAATGGTGTTGGCGATGATTGGTGTTGTGATTGATGTTGATTGTCAATGGCGTTGGCTCTGATTGATGTTGGTGTGATTGATGTTCATTGTGATTGATGTTGGCTATGATTGGTGTTGATGTGATTGATGTTGATTGTGAATGGTGTCGGCTATGATTGGTGTTGGTGTGATTGATGTTAATTGTGAATGGTGTTGGCTTTGTTTGCTGTTGCTGTCTTTGATGTTGATTGTCAATGGCGTTGGCTATGATTGGTGCTGTTGTGATTGATGTTGATTGTGAATTGTGTTGCCTATGATTGGAGTTGGTGTGATTGATGTTGATTGTAAATCGTGTTGGCTATGATTGGTGTTGATCTGATTGATGTTGATTGTGAATGGTGTTGGTTATGATTGGTGTTGGTGTGATTGATGTTGATTGTGAATGGTGTTGGCTATGATTGGTTTTGGTGTGTTTGATGTTGATTGTGAATAGTGTTGACTATGATTGGTGTTGTTGTGTTTCATGTTGATGGTGAATGATGTTGGCTATGATTGGTGTTGGTGTGATTGATGTTGATTGCGAATTGTGTTGGCTATGATTGGTGTTGGTGTGACAGATGTTGATTGTGAATGGTGTTGGCTATGATTGGTATTGGTGTGATTGATGTTGATTGTCAATGGCGTTGGCTATGATTGGTGTTGGTGTGATAGATGTTGATTGTGACATGTGTTGGCTATGATTGGTGTTGGTGCGATTGATGTTGATGGTGAATGGTGGTGGCTATGATTGGTGTTGTTGTGATTGATGTTCATTTTGATTTGTGTTGGCTGTGATTGGTATTGATGTGATTGATGTTGATTGTGAATGGTGTTGCCTGTGAGTGGTTTTGGTGTGATTGATGCTGATTTTGAATGGGGTTGGCTATGATTGCTGTTGGTGTGATTGATGTTGATTGTGAATAGTGTTGGCTATGATTGGTGTTGTTGTGTTTCATGTTGAATGTGAATATGATTGGTGTTGTTGTGTTTCATGTTGATTGTGAATGGGTTTGGCTATGATTCGTTTTGGTGTGATTGATGTTGATTTTGAATGGTTTTGGCTATGATTCGTTTTGGTGTGATTGATGTTGATTTTGAATGGTGTTGGCTATGATTGGATTGGTGTGTTTCATGTTGAATGTGAGAGGTGTTGGCTATGATTGGTGTTGGTGTGATTGATGTTTATTGTGACATGTGTTGGCTATGATTCGTTTTTGTGTGATTGATGTTGATTTTGAATGGTGTTGGCTATGATTGGATTGGTGTGTTTCATGTTGAATGTGAGTGGTGTTGGCTATGATTGGTGTTTGTGTGATTGATGTTGATTGTAATTGGTTTTGGCTGTGATTGGTGTTGGTGTGATTGATGTTGATTGTGAATGGTGTTGGCTATGATTGGTGTTGGTGTGCTTCATGTTGATTGTGAATGGATTTGGCTATGATTGGAGTTGCTGTGATTGATGTTGATTGTGAAATGTGTTGGCTATGATTGGTGTTGGTGTGTTTGTTGTTGATTATTAATGGTATTTCCTGCGATGGTGTTGGTGTGCTTGATGTTGATGATGAATGGTGTTGGCAATGATTGGTGTTGTGATTGATGTTGATTGTCAATGGCGTTGGCTCTGATTGGTGTTGGTGTGATTGATGTTGATTGTGAATGATGTTGGCTATGATTGGTGTTGGTGTGATTGATGTTGATTGCGAATTGTGTTGGCTATGATTGGTGTTGGTGTGACAGATGTTGATTGTGAATGGTGTTGGCTCTGATAGGTGTTGGTGTGTTTGTAGTTGATTATGAACAGTATTGGCCATGATTGGTGTTGGTGTGATTGATGTTGATTGTGAATGGTGTTGGCTATGATTGGTATTGGTGTGATTGATGTTGATTGTCAATGGCGTTGGCTATGATTGGTGTTGGTGTGATAGATGTTGATTGTGACATGTGTTGGCTATGATTGGTGTTGGTGCGATTGATGTTGATGATGAATGGTGGTGGCTATGATTGGTGTTCTTGTGATTGATGTTCATTGTGATTTGTGTTGGCTATGATTGGTATTCATGTGATTGATGTTGATTGTGAATGGTGTTGCCTATGAGTGGTTTTGGTGTGATTGATGCTGATTTTGAATGGTGTTGGCTATGATTGGATTGGTGTGTTTCATGTTGAATGTGAATGATGTTGGCTATGATTGGTTTTGGTCTGATTGATGATGATTGTGAATTGTGTTGGCTATGATTGGTGTTGGTGTGATTGATGTTGATTGTAATTGGTGTTCGCTATGATTGGTGTTGTTGTGTTTCATGTTGAATGTGAATATGATTGGTGTTGGTGTGTTTCATGTTGATTGTGAATGGGGTTGGCTATGATTCGTTTTGGTGTGATTGATGTTGATTTTGAATGGTGTTGGCTATGATTCGTTTTGGTGTGATTGATGTTGATTTTGAATGGTGTTGGCTATGATTGGATTGGTGTGTTTCATGTTGAATGTGAGAGGTGTTGGCTATGATTGGTGTTGGTGTGATTGATGTTGATTGTGAATTGTGTTGGCTATGATTGGTGTTTGTGTGATTGATGTTGATTGTAATTGGTTTTGGCTAAGATTGGAGTTGGTGTGATTGATGTTGATTGTGAAATGTGTTGGCTATGATTGGTGTTGGTGTGTTTGTTGTTGATTATTAATGGTATTTCCTGCGATGGTTTTGGTGTGATTGATGTTAATGGTGAATGGTGTTGGCGATGATTGGTGTTGTGATTGATGTTGATTGTCAATGGCGTTGGCTCTGATTGATGTTGGTGTGATTGATGTTCATTGTGATTGATGTTGGCTATGATTGGTGTTGATGTGATTGATGTTGATTGTGAATGGTGTCGGCTATGATTGGTGTTGGTGTGATTGATGTTAATTGTGAATGGTGTTGGCTTTGTTTGCTGTTGCTGTCTTTGATGTTGATTGTCAATGGCGTTGGCTATGATTGGTGCTGTTGTGATTGATGTTGATTGTGAATTGTGTTGCCTATGATTGGAGTTGGTGTGATTGATGTTGATTGTAAATCGTGTTGGCTATGATTGGTGTTGATCTGATTGATGTTGATTGTGAATGGTGTTGGTTATGATTGGTGTTGGTGTGATTGATGTTGATTGTGAATGGTGTTGGCTATGATTGGTTTTGGTGTGTTTGATGTTGATTGTGAATGTTGTTGACTTTGATTGGTGTTGGTTTGTTTGATGTTGATTGTGAATGGTGTAGGCTATGATTGGTGTTGGTGTGTTTGATGTTGTTTGTGAATTGTGTTGGCTATGATTGGTGTTTTTGTGATTTATGTTGATTGTGAATTTTCTTGGCATTGATTGGTGTTGGTGTGATTGATGTTGATTGTGAATAGTGTTGACTATGATTGGTGTTGGTGTGATTGATGTTGATTGTGAATAGTGTTGACTATGATTGGTGTTGTTGTGTTTCATGTTGATGGTGAATGATGTTGGCTATGATTGGTGTTGGTGTGATTGATGTTGATTGCGAATTGTGTTGGCTATGATTGGTGTTGCTGTGACAGATGTTGATTGTGAATGGTGTTGGCTCTGATTGGTGTTGGTGTGTTTGTAGTTGATTATGAACAGTATTGGCCATGATTGGTGTTGGTGTGATTGATGTTGATTGTGAATGGTGTTGGCTATGATTGGTATTGGTGTGATTGATGTTGATTGTCAATGGCGTTGGCTATGATTGGTGTTGGTGTGATAGATGTTGATTGTGACATGTGTTGGCTATGATTGGTGTTGGTGCGATTGATGTTGATGGTGAATGGTGGTGGCTATGATTGGTGTTGTTGTGATTGATGTTCATTTTGATTTGTGTTGGCTGTGATTGGTATTGATGTGATTGATGTTGATTGTGAATGGTGTTGCCTGTGAGTGGTTTTGGTGTGATTGATGCTGATTTTGAATGGGGTTGGCTATGATTGCTGTTGGTGTGATTGATGTTGATTGTGAATAGTGTTGGCTATGATTGGTGTTGTTGTGTTTCATGTTGAATGTGAATATGATTGGTGTTGTTGTGTTTCATGTTGATTGTGAATGGGTTTGGCTATGATTCGTTTTGGTGTGATTGATGTTGATTTTGAATGGTTTTGGCTATGATTCGTTTTGGTGTGATTGATGTTGATTTTGAATGGTGTTGGCTATGATTGGATTGGTGTGTTTCATGTTGAATGTGAGAGGTGTTGGCTATGATTGGTGTTGGTGTGATTGATGTTTATTGTGACATGTGTTGGCTATGATTCGTTTTTGTGTGATTGATGTTGATTTTGAATGGTGTTGGCTATGATTGGATTGGTGTGTTTCATGTTGAATGTGAGTGGTGTTGGCTATGATTGGTGTTTGTGTGATTGATGTTGATTGTAATTGGTTTTGGCTGTGATTGGTGTTGGTGTGATTGATGTTGATTGTGAATGGTGTTGGCTATGATTGGAGTTGCTGTGATTGATGTTGATTGTGAAATGTGTTGGCTATGATTGGTGTTGGTGTGTTTGTTGTTGATTATTAATGGTATTTCCTGCGATGGTGTTGGTGTGCTTGATGTTGATGATGAATGGTGTTGGCTATGATTGGTGTTGTGATTGATGTTGATTGTCAATGGCGTTGGCTCTGATTGGTGTTGGTGTGATTGATGTTGATTGTGATTGGTGTTGGCTATGATTGGTGTTGGTGTGATTGATGTTGATTGTGAATGGTGTAGGCTATGATTGGTGTTGGTGTGATTGATGTTAATTGTGATTTGTGTTGGCTATGATTGGTATTCATGTGATTGATGTTGATTGTGAATGGTGTTGCCTGTGAGTGGTTTTGGTGTGATTGATGTTGATTTTGAATGGTGTTGGCTATGATTGGATTGGTGTGTTTCCTGTTGAATTTGAATGATGTTGGCTATGATTGGTTTTGGTGTGATTGATGATGATTGTGAATTGTGTTGGCTCTGATTGGTGTTGTTGTGTTTCATGTTGAATGTGAATATGATTGGTGTTGGTGTGTTTCATGTTGATTGTGAATGGTGTTGGCTATGATTGGAGTTGGTGTGATTGATGTTGATTGTGAAATGTGTTGGCTCTGATTGGTGTTGGTGTGTTTGTTGTTGATTATTAATGGTATTTCCTGCGATGGTGTTGGTGTGATTGATGTTGATGGTGAATGGTTTTGGCTATGATTGGTGTTGGCGTGATTGATGTTGATTATGAATGGTGTTGGCTATGATTGGTGTTGGTGTGCTTCATGTTGATTGTGAATGGTGTTGGCTATGATTGGAGTTGGTGTGATTGATGTTGATTGTGAAATGTGTTGGCTCTGATTGGTGTTGGTGTGTTTGTTGTTGATTATTAATGGTATTTCCTGCGATGGTGTTGGTGTGATTGATGTTGATGGTGAATGGTTTTGGCTATGATTGGTGTTGGCGTGATTGATGTTGATTATGAATGGTGTTGGCTATGATTGGTGTTGGTGTGATTGCTGTTGATTGTGAATGGTTTTGGCTATGATTGGTGTTGGCGTGATTGATGTTGACTGTGAATGCTGTTGGATATGATTGGTGTGATTGTTAATTATGAATTGTGTTGGCTATGATTGGTGTTGATGTGTTTCATGTTGATTATGAATGGTGTTGGCTATGATTGGTGTTGATGTGTTTAATGTTGATTGTGAATGGTGTTGGCTATGATTGGTGTTGGCATGATTGATGTTGATTGTGAATGTTGTTGGCTTTGATTGGTGTTGGTGTGTTTGATGTTGATTGTGAATGTTGTTGGCTTTGTTTGGTGTTGGTGTGTTTGATGTTGATTGTGAATGGTGTTGGCTGTGATTGGTGTTGGTATGTTTGATGTTGATTGTGAATTGTGTTGGCTATGTTTGGTGTTGATGTGTTTCATGTTGATTATGAATGGTGTTGGCTATGATTGGTGTTGGCGTGATTGATGTTGATTGTGAATGTTGTTGGCTTTGATTGGTGTTGGTGTGTTTGATGTTGATTGTGAATGTTGTTGGCTTTGTTTGGTGTTGGTGTGTTTGATGTTGATTGTGAATGGTGTTGGCTGTGATTGGTGTTGGTATGTTTGATGTTGATTTTGAATGGTGTTGGCTATGATTCGTTTTGGTGTGATTGATGTTGATTTTGAATGGTGTTGGCTATGATTGGATTGGTGTGTTTCATGTTGAATGTGAGAGGTGTTGGCTATGATTGGTGTTGGTGTGATTGATGTTGATTGTGAATTGTGTTGGCGATGATTGGTGTTTGTGTGATTGATGTTGATTGTAATTGGTTTTGGCTAAGATTGGAGTTGGTGTGATTGATGTTGATTGTGAAATGTGTTGGCTATGATTGGTGTTGGTGTGTTTGTTGTTGATTATTAATGGTATTTCCTGCGATGGTTTTGGTGTGATTGATGTTAATGGTGAATGGTGTTGGCGATGATTGGTGTTGTGATTGATGTTGATTGTCAATGGCGTTGGCTCTGATTGATGTTGGTGTGATTGATGTTCATTGTGATTGATGTTGGCTATGATTGGTGTTGATGTGATTGATGTTGATTGTGAATGGTGTCGGCTATGATTGGTGTTGGTGTGATTGATGTTAATTGTGAATGGTGTTGGCTTTGTTTGCTGTTGCTGTCTTTGATGTTGATTGTCAATGGCGTTGGCTATGATTGGTGCTGTTGTGATTGATGTTGATTGTGAATTGTGTTGCCTATGATTGGTGTTGGTGTGATTGATGTTGATTGTAAATCGTGTTGGCTATGATTGGTGTTGGTGTGATTGATGTTGATTGTGAATGGTGTTGGCTATGATTGGTTTTGGTGTGTTTGATGTTGATTGTGAATGTTGTTGACTTTGATTGGTGTTGGTGTGTTTGATGTTGATTGTGAATGGTGTAGGCTATGATTGGTGTTGGTGTGTTTGATGTTGTTTGTGAATTGTGTTGGCTATGATTGGTGTTTTTGTGATTTATGTTGATTGTGAATTTTCTTGGCATTGATTGGTGTTGGTGTGATTGATGTTGATTGTGAATAGTGTTGACTATGATTGGTGTTGGTGTGATTGATGTTGATTGTGAATAGTGTTGACTATGATTGGTGTTGTTGTGTTTCATGTTGATGGTGAATGATGTTGGCTATGATTGGTGTTGGTGTGATTGATGTTGATTGCGAATTGTGTTGGCTATGATTGGTGTTGGTGTGACAGATGTTGATTGTGAATGGTGTTGGCTCTGATTGGTGTTGGTGTGTTTGTAGTTGATTATGAACAGTATTGGCCATGATTGGTGTTGGTGTGATTGATGTTGATTGTGAATGGTGTTGGCTATGATTGGTATTGGTGTGATTGATGTTGATTGTCAATGGCGTTGGCTATGATTGGTGTTGGTGTGATAGATGTTGATTGTGACATGTGTTGGCTATGATTGGTGTTGGTGCGATTGATGTTGATGGTGAATGGTGGTGGCTATGATTGGTGTTGTTGTGATTGATGTTCATTTTGATTTGTGTTGGCTGTGATTGGTATTGATGTGATTGATGTTGATTGTGAATGGTGTTGCCTGTGAGTGGTTTTGGTGTGATTGATGCTGATTTTGAATGGGGTTGGCTATGATTGCTGTTGGTGTGATTGATGTTGATTGTGAATAGTGTTGGCTATGATTGGTGTTGTTGTGTTTCATGTTGAATGTGAATATGATTGGTGTTGGTGTGTTTCATGTTGATTGTGAATGGGTTTGGCTATGATTCGTTTTGGTGTGATTGATGTTGATTTTGAATGGTTTTGGCTATGATTCGTTTTGGTGTGATTGATGTTGATTTTGAATGGTGTTGGCTATGATTGGATTGGTGTGTTTCATGTTGAATGTGAGAGGTGTTGGCTATGATTGGTGTTGGTGTGATTGATGTTTATTGTGACATGTGTTGGCTATGATTCGTTTTTGTGTGATTGATGTTGATTTTGAATGGTGTTGGCTATGATTGGATTGGTGTGTTTCATGTTGAATGTGAGTGGTGTTGGCTATGATTGGTGTTTGTGTGATTGATGTTGATTGTAATTGGTTTTGGCTGTGATTGGTGTTGGTGTGATTGATGTTGATTGTGAATGGTGTTGGCTATGATTGGTGTTGGTGTGCTTCATGTTGATTGTGAATGGATTTGGCTATGATTGGAGTTGCTGTGATTGATGTTGATTGTGAAATGTGTTGGCTATGATTGGTGTTGGTGTGTTTGTTGTTGATTATTAATGGTATTTCCTGCGATGGTGTTGGTGTGCTTGATGTTGATGATGAATGGTGTTGGCTATGATTGGTGTTGTGATTGATGTTGATTGTCAATGGCGTTGGCTCTGATTGGTGTTGGTGTGATTGATGTTGATTGTGATTGGTGTTGGCTATGATTGGTGTTGGTGTGATTGATGTTGATTGTGAATGGTGTAGGCTATGATTGGTGTTGGTGTGATTGATGTTAATTGTGATTTGTGTTGGCTATGATTGGTATTCATGTGATTGATGTTGATTGTGAATGGTGTTGCCTGTGAGTGGTTTTGGTGTGATTGATGTTGATTTTGAATGGTGTTGGCTATGATTGGATTGGTGTGTTTCCTGTTGAATTTGAATGATGTTGGCTATGATTGGTTTTGGTGTGATTGATGATGATTGTGAATTGTGTTGGCTCTGATTGGTGTTGTTGTGTTTCATGTTGAATGTGAATATGATTGGTGTTGGTGTGTTTCATGTTGATTGTAATTGGTTTTGGCTATGATTGGTGTTGGTGTGATTGATGTTGATTGTGAATGGTGTTGGCTATGATTGGTGTTGGTGTGCTTCATGTTGATTGTGAATGGTGTTGGCTATGATTGGAGTTGGTGTGATTGATGTTGATTGTGAAATGTGTTGGCTCTGATTGGTGTTGGTGTGTTTGTTGTTGATTATTAATGGTATTTCCTGCGATGGTGTTGGTGTGATTGATGTTGATGGTGAATGGTTTTGGCTATGATTGGTGTTGGCGTGATTGATGTTGATTATGAATGGTGTTGGCTATGATTGGTGTTGGTGTGATTGCTGTTGATTGTGAATGGTTTTGGCTATGATTGGTGTTGGCGTGATTGATGTTGACTGTGAATGCTGTTGGATATGATTGGTGTGATTGGTAATTATGAATTGTGTTGGCTATGATTGGTGTTGATGTGTTTCATGTTGATTATGAATGGTGTTGGCTATGATTGGTGTTGATGTGTTTAATGTTGATTGTGAATGGTGTTGGCTATGATTGGTGTTGGCATGATTGATGTTGATTGTGAATGTTGTTGGCTTTGATTGGTGTTGGTGTGTTTGATGTTGATTGTGAATGTTGTTGGCTTTGTTTGGTGTTGGTGTGTTTGATGTTGATTGTGAATGGTGTTGGCTGTGATTGGTGTTGGTATGTTTGATGTTGATTGTGAATTGTGTTGGCTATGTTTGGTGTTGATGTGTTTCATGTTGATTATGAATGGTGTTGGCTATGATTGGTGTTGGCGTGATTGATGTTGATTGTGAATGTTGTTGGCTTTGATTGGTGTTGGTGTGTTTGATGTTGATTGTGAATGTTGTTGGCTTTGTTTGGTGTTGGTGTGTTTGATGTTGATTGTGAATGGTGTTGGCTATGTTTGGTGTTGGTGTGATTGATGTTGATTGTGAATGATGTTGGCTGTAATTGGTGTTTGACTGATTGATGTTGGTAACGAAGTGTTTTGAATATGATTGATGTTGATAGTGAATGGTGCTGGCTATGATTGGTGTTGGTGTGATTGATGTTGATTATGAATGGTGTTGGCTATGATTGGTGTTGGTGTGATTGATGTTGATTGTGAATGGTGTTGGCTATGATTGGTGTTGGTGTGCTTCATGTTGATTGTGAATGGATTTGGCTATGATTGGAGTTGCTGTGATTGATGTTGATTGTGAAATGTGTTGGCTATGATTGGTGTTGGTGTGTTTGTTGTTGATTATTAATGGTATTTCCTGTGATGGTGTTGGTGTGCTTGATGTTGATGATGAATGGTGTTGGCTATGATTGGTGTTGTGATTGATGTTGATTGTCAATGGCGTTGGCTCTGATTGGTGTTGGTGTGATTGATGTTGATTGTGATTGGTGTTGGCTATGATTGGTGTTGGTGTGATTGATGTTGATTGTGAATGGTGTAGGCTATGATTGGTGTTGGTGTGATTGATGTTAATTGTGATTTGTGTTGGCTATGATTGGTATTCATGTGATTGATGTTGATTGTGAATGGTGTTGCCTGTGAGTGGTTTTGGTGTGATTGATGTTGATTTTGAATGGTGTTGGCTATGATTGGATTGGTGTGTTTCCTGTTGAATTTGAATGATGTTGGCTATGATTGGTTTTGGTGTGATTGATGATGATTGTGAATTGTGTTGGCTCTGATTGGTGTTGTTGTGTTTCATGTTGAATGTGAATATGATTGGTGTTGGTGTGTTTCATGTTGATTGTAATTGGTTTTGGCTATGATTGGTGTTGGTGTGATTGATGCTGATTGTGAATGGTGTTGGCTATGATTGGTGTTGGTGTGCTTCATGTTGATTGTGAATGGTGTTGGCTATGATTGGAGTTGGTGTGATTGATGTTGATTGTGAAATGTGTTGGCTCTGATTGGTGTTGGTGTGTTTGTTGTTGATTATTAATGGTATTTCCTGCGATGGTGTTGGTGTGATTGATGTTGATGGTGAATGGTTTTGGCTATGATTGGTGTTGGCGTGATTGATGTTGATTATGAATGGTGTTGGCTATGATTGGTGTTAGTGTGATTGCTGTTGATTTTGAATGGTTTTGGCTATGATTGGTGTTGGCGTGATTGATGTTGACTGTGAATGCTGTTGGATATGATTGGTGTGATTGTTAATTATGAATTGTGTTGGCTATGATTGGTGTTGATGTGTTTCATGTTGATTATGAATGGTGTTGGCTATGATTGGTGTTGATGTGTTTAATGTTGATTGTGAATGGTGTTGGCTATGATTGGTGTTGGCATGATTGATGTTGATTGTGAATGTTGTTGGCTTTGATTGGTGTTGGTGTGTTTGATGTTGATTGTGAATGTTGTTGGCTTTGTTTGGTGTTGGTGTGTTTGATGTTGATTGTGAATGGTGTTGGCTGTGATTGGTGTTGGTATGTTTGATGTTGATTGTGAATTGTGTTGGCTATGTTTGGTGTTGATGTGTTTCATGTTGATTATGAATGGTGTTGGCTATGATTGGTGTTGGCGTGATTGTTGTTGATTGTGAATGTTGTTGGCTTTGATTGGTGTTGGTGTGTTTGATGTTGATTGTGAATGTTGTTGGCTTTGTTTGGTGTTGGTGTGTTTGATGTTGATTGTGAATGGTGTTGGCTGTGATTGGTTTTGGTGTGATTGATGTTGATTTTGAATGGTGTTGGCTATGATTGGATTGGTGTGTTTCATGTTGAATGTGAGAGGTGTTGGCTATGATTGGTGTTGGTATGTTTGATGTTGATTGTGAATTGTGTTGGCTATGTTTGGTGTTGATGTGTTTCATGTTGATTATGAATGGTGTTGGCTATGATTGGTGTTGGCGTGATTGATGTTGATTGTGTATGTTGTTGGCTTTGTTTGGTGTTGGTGTGTTTGATGTTGTTTGTGAATGGTGTAGACTATGATTGGTGTTGGTGTGTTTGATGTTGATTGTGAATTGTGTTGTCCATGATTGGTTTTGGTGTGATTGATGTTGATTGTGAATGGTGTTGGCTATGATTGATGTTGGCGTGATTGATGTTGATTGTGAATGCTGTTGGCTATGATTGGAGTTGGTGTGATTGATGATGATTGTGAATGGTGTTGGCTATGATTGGTGTTGGTGTGCTTCATGTTGATTGTGAATGGTGTTGGCTATGATTGGAGTTGGTGTGATTGATGTTGATTGTGAAATGCGTTGGCTATGATTGGTGTTGGTGTGTTTGTTGTTGATTATTAATGGTATTTCCTGCGATGGTGTTGGTGTGATTGATGTTGATGGTGAATGGTGTTGGCTATGATTGGTGTTGTGATTGATGTTGATTGTCAATGGCGTTGGCTCTGATTGATGTTGGTGTGATTGATGTTGATTGTGATTGGTGTTGGCTATGATTGGTGTTGGTGTGATTGATGTTGATTGTGAATGGTGTAGGCTATGATTGGTGTTGGTGTGATTGATGTTAATTGTGAATGGTGTTGGCTATGTTTGGTGTTGCTGTGTTTGATGCTGATTGTCAATGGCGTTGGCTATGATTGGTGTTGATGTGTTTAATGTTGATCGTAAATCGTGTTGGCTATGATAGGTTTTGGTGTGATTGATGTTGAATGTGAATGGTGTTGGCGATGATTGGTGTTGGTGTGATTGATGTTGATTGTGAACGGTGTTGGCGATGATTGGTGTTGGTGTGATTGATGTTGATTGTGAATTGTGTTGGCGATGATTGGGTTTGGTGTGATTTATGTTGATTGTGAAAGTTGTTGGCTTTGATTGGTGTTGGTGTGTTTAATGTTGATTGTGAATGTTGTTGACTTTGATTGGTGTTGGTGTGTTTGATGTTGATTGTGAATGGTGTAGGCTATGATTGGTGTTGGTGTGTTTGATGTTGTTTGTGAATGATGTTGGCTGTGATTGGTGTTGGTGTGATTGATGTTGATTGTCAATGGTGTTGACTGTGATTGGTGTTGCTGTGATTGATGTTGGTTGTGAATGGTGTTGGCTGTGATTGGTGTTTAGTGATTGATGTTGATTGTGATTGCTGCTGGCTATGATTGGTGTTGGTATGATAGTTGTTGATTGAGAATGGTGTTGGCTTTGATTGTTGTTGGTTAGATTGATGTTGGTTGTGAATTGTGTTGGCGATGATTGGTGTTGGTGTGATTGATGTTGATTGTGAATGGTGTTGGCTGTGATTGGTATTGCTGTGCTTCATGTTGATTGTGAACGGTGTTGGCTATGATTGGTGTTGGTGTCATTGATGTTGATTGTGAATTGTGTTGCCTATGATTTGTGTTGGTGTGATTGATGTTGATTGTAAATCATGTTGGCTGTGATTGGTGTTGGTGTGATTGATGTTGATTGTGTATTGTGTTGGCTATGATTGGTGTTGGTGGAATTGATGTTGATTGTGAATGGTGTTGGCTATGATTTGTGTTGATGTGTTTGATGTTGATTGTGAATGTTGTTGGCTTTTATTGGTGTTGGTGTGTTTGATGTTGATTGTGAATGGTGTTGGCTGTGATTGGTGTTGGTATGTTTGATGTTGATTGTGAATTGTGTTGGCTATGTTTGGTGTTGGTGTGATTGATGTTGATTGTGAATGATGTTGGCTGTAATTGGTGTTTGACTGATTGATGTTGGTAACGAAGGGTTTTGAATATGATTGATGTTGATAGTGAATGGTGCTGGCTATGATTGGTGTTGGTGTGATTGATGTTGATTATGAATGGTGTTGGCTATGATTGGTGTTGGTGTGATTGCTTTTGATTGTGAATGGTTTTGGCTATGATTGGTGTTGGCGTGATTGATGTTGACTGTGAATGCTGTTGGATATGATTGGTGTGATTGTTAATTATGAATTGTGTTGGCTATGATTGGTGTTGATGTGTTTCATGTTGATTATGAATGGTGTTGGCTATGATTTGTGTTGATGTGTTTAATGTTGATTGTGAACGGTGTTGGCTATGATGGTGTTGGCGTGATTGATGTTGATTGTGAATGTTGTTGGCTTTGATTGGTGTTGGTGTGTTTGATGTTGATTGTGAATGTTGTTGGCTTTGTTTGGTGTTGGTGTGTTTGATGTTGTTTGTGAATGGTGTAGGCTATGATTGGTGTTGGTGTGTTTGATGTTGATTGTGAATTGTGTTGTCCATGATTGGTTTTGGTGTGATTGATGTTGATTGTGAATGTTGTTGGCTTTTATTGGTGTTGGTGTGTTTGATGTTGATTGTGAATGGTGTTGGCTGTGATTGGTGTTGGTATGTTTGATGTTGATTGTGAATTGTGTTGGCTATGTTTGGTGTTGGTGTGATTGATGTTGATTGTGAATGATGTTGGCTGTAATTGGTGTTTGACTGATTGATGTTGGTAACGAAGGGTTTTGAATATGATTGTTGTTGATAGTGAATGGTGCTGGCTATGATTGGTGTTGGTGTGATTGATGTTGATTATGAATGGTGTTGGCTATGATTGGTGTTGGTGTGATTGATGTTGATTATGAATGGTGTTGGCTATGATTGGTGTTGGTGTGATTGCTGTTGATTGTGAATGTTGTTGGCTTTGTTTGGTGTTGGTGTGTTTGATGTTGTTTGTGAATGGTGTTGGCTTTGTTTGGTGTTGGTGTGTTTGATGTTGTTTGTGAATGGTGTAGGCTGTGATTGGTGTTGGTGTGTTTGATGTTGATTGTGTATTGTATTGTCCATGATTGGTTTTGGTGTGATTGATGTTGATTGTGAATGGTGTTGGCTATGATTGGTATTGGTGTGATTGATGTTGATTGTGAATGGTGTTGGCTATGATTGGTGTTGGTGTGCTTCATGTTGATTGTGAATGGTGTTGGCTATGATTGGAGTTGGTGTGATTGATGTTGATTGTGAAATGTGTTGGCTATGATTGGTGTTGGTGTGTTTGTTGTTGATTATTAATGGTATTTCCTGCGATGGTGTTGGTGTGATTGATGTTGATGGTGAATGGTGTTGGCTATGATTGGTGTTGTGATTGATGTTGATTGTCAATGGCGTTGGCTCTGATTGATGTTGGTGTGATTGATGTTGATTGTGATTGGTGTTGGCTATGATTGGTGTTGGTGTGATTGATGTTGATTGTGAATGGTGTAGGCTATGATTGGTGTTGGTGTGATTGATGTTAATTGTGAATGGTGTTGGCTATGTTTGGTGTTGCTGTGTTTGATGTTGATTGTGAATTGTGTTGTCCATGATTGGTTTTGGTGTGATTGATGTTGATTGTGAATGGTGTTGGCTATGATTGATGTTGGCGTGATTGATGTTGATTGTGAATGGTGTTGGCTATGATTGGTGTTGGTGTGAATGATGTTGATTGTGAATGGTGTTGGCTTTGATTGATGTTGGCGTGATTGATGTTGATTGTGAATGGTGTTGGCTATGATTGGTGTTGGTGTGATTGTTGATTGTGAAAGGTGTTGGGTATGATTGGTGTTGGCTGTGCTTGATGTTGATTGTGAAAGGTTTTGAATATGATTGATGTTGATTGTGAATGGTGCTGGCTCTGATTGGTGTTGGTGTGATTGATGTTGATTGTGAATGGTGTTAGCTATGATTGGTGTTGGTGTGATTGATGTTGATTGTGAAGTGTGTTGGCTATGATTGATGTTGGCGTGATTGATGTTGATTGTGAATGGTGTTGGCTGTGATTGGTCTTGGTTTGATTGATGTTGATTGTGAATTGTATTGGCTCTGATTGGTGTTGGTGTGATTGTTGATTGTGAAAGGTGTTGGCTATGATTGGTCTTGGTTTGATTGATGTTGATTGTGAATTGTATTGGCTATGATTGGTGTTGGCTGTGATTGATGTTCATTGTGAATGGTGTTGGCTATGATTGGTCTTGGTTTGATTGATGTTGATTGTGAATTGTATTGGCTCTGATTGGTTTTGGTGTGATTGATGTTGATTGTGAATGGTGTTGGCTGTGATTGGTATTGCTGTGTTTCATGTTGATTGTGAACGGTGTTGGCTATGATTGTTGTTGGTGTGATTGATGTTGATTGTGCATGGTGTTTGCTATGATTGGTGTTGGTGTGTTTGATGTTGATTGTCAATTACGTTAGTTATGATTGGTGTTGATGTAATTGATGTTGATTGTGAATTGTGTTGGCTATGATTGCTGTTGGTGTGATTGATGTTGATTTTAAATCGTGTTGGCTGTGATTGGTGTTGGTGTTATTGATGTTGATTGTGAATGGTGTTGGCTATGATTGGTGTTGGTGTGTTTCATGTTGATTGTGAATGGTGTTGGCTATGATTGGTGTTGGTGTGATTGATGTTGATTGTGAAATGTGTTGGCTATGATTGGCGTTGTTGTGATTGATGTTGATTATGAATAGTGTTGACTATGATTGGTGTTTTTGTGTTTCATGTTGATTGTGAATGATGTTGGCTATGATTGATTTTGGTGTGATTGATGTTGATTGTGAATTGTGTTGGCTTTGATTGGTGTTGGTGTGATTGTTGTTGATTGCGAATGTTGTTGGTTTTGATTGGTGTTTGTATGATTGATGTTGATTGTGAATGTTGTTGGCTTTGATTGGTGTTGGTGTGTTTCACGTTGATTATGAATGGTGTTGGCTGTGATTGGTGTTGGTGTGATTGATGTTGTTTGTGAATGCTGTTGGCTCTGATTGGTGTTGGTGTGTTTCACGTTGATTATGAATGGTGTTGGCTGTGATTGGTGTTGGTGTGATTGATGTTGATTGTGAATCGTGTTGGCTATGATTGGTGCTGTTGTGTTTCATGTTGATTGTGAATTGTGTTGGCTATGATTGGTGTTGTTGTGATTGATGTTGATTGTGATTGGTGTTGGCTATGATTGGTGTTGGTGTGATTGATGTTGATTGTGAATGGATTTTTCTATGATTGGTGTTGGCGTGATTGATGTTGATTGTGAATAGTGTTGGCTGTGATTGGTGTTGGTGTGATTGATGTTGTTTGTGAATGCTGTTGGCTCTGATTGGTGTTGGTGTGATTGATGTTGATTGTGAATCGTGTTGGCTATGATTGGTGCTGTTGTGTTTCATGTTGATTGTGAATTGTGTTGGCTATGATTGGTGTTGTTGTGATTGATGTTGATTGTGATTGGTGTTGGCTATGATTGGTGTTGGCGTGATTGATGTTGATTGTGAATAGTGTTGGCTGTGATTGGTGTTGGTGTGATTGATGTTGATTGTGAATGGTGTTTTCTATGATTGGTGTTGCTGTGATTGATGTTGATTGTGAATGGTGTTGGCTGTGATTGGTGTTGGTGTGATTGATGTTGATTGTGAATGGTGTTTTCTATGATTGGTGTTGCTGTGATTGATGTTGATTGTGAATGGTGTTGGCTTTGATTGGTGCAGGTGTGATTGGCGTTTGTTCTGATTGCCCCCATGATGGCAAAATATGAAAAGATATCGGTACATAGGAACAGGAGTAGCCCTTTCCGACCCTCATGCTTGTTCTGTTAAGCTGTTAGATCATACAGCTCTTCAAGCCTTTTCCGTCATTCAATTAGATCATGACTGATCATCTCCGTTTATTTGCCTTGATTTTGTAAACCTTAATACCCTTGCCTAACAACAATCTATTGATCACAATTTGCAAGTGCTTCACAAACCACTGACCACCTCCAGGCGCTTACCCATTGTCTCTTGAGACAAGGAGGCCAAAGAAGATAATTGAGGTTTTCAGATAATTAAAGGGTTTGATAGGGTAGATAGAGAAGAACCATTTCCTCTAGTGGGATAGTCTAGAGCTTTACTCAAAGGGTAATGGAAATCTGGAACTCTCCCCAGAAAAGCTGTTGAGACTGGGGGGGTCAACTGAAAATTTCTAAACTGAGATTGATAGATTTTTGTTCGGCAAAGAAAAGAAAGGATATGGAACCAGGTTGGGTAAATGGAGTTAATCAGTCATGACCTAATTGAATGGTGGAACAGACCCGAGGAGCTAAATAACATACTTATATTCCTTTGAGATCAAAATTTGGTCTCACAGTACTGTATCCCAGACTGAGATCAGAATGTAAATCTGGAATTATAATGGCTTCTTAATGCTTAATTATGGAGGAAGAAACTAATCAAAAACCAGATGCAGTTAAAAGTCCCATTTCAAGGCCCTCTGTCCTTCTAATCCTGGTGCTTTCAGTATTTTGTGAAATGCCCAAACAATTTACTTTTTTAGCCTGTTGGCTTGTCGCTTTTGCTGAATAAGAAAAGATTATGAAATGTCAATGTCTCTGTTCTACTGAATATTACGTCCTCGTGACTGACTTCTGATCTGCATGTTGATAGACAGGGGATCAGATAAGGTGCTGTGTATCTTTGTCAATGTTAGCAGGTCAAGAATGTGACTGTACATAGTGTTACTTACAAATCAAAGCCAATATTCCTTTTCCTGAAATCTATTTTGATCAATTTCCTGTTTTGTGCTGAACCATGTGTGCCAACGCACTTTCATTGTCACAGGAAAGTTTCAGGATGAACAAGAAATTGTGTCTGAAAATGTAAAAGAAAATGTTCCTTGTTGATAATTTTTGGAATATATTTTCTTTTAGGTTAAATTTCTGTGCTCTGCTGGGTGAGATAGAACACATCCATATAAAGAAAGAGTTTGCATTTATATAGCATCTTTCACAACCTCAGGATGTCTCAAATGCTTCATAACCAATGAAGTACTTCTAAAGTGCAGTCATTGTTGTAATGTAAAACATATGGCTGCCAAATTTGTGCTCATCAAGATCCCACAACCAGCAATGAGATAAAGACTAGATAATCTGTATTAGGTGTCAGTTCTGGGATTGAATACTGGCCACTGGGGACAGCAAGCCTGTTCTTTGAATAGTGGCCACAGGATCTTTTACCTCCACCTGAGAAGGCAGTTGGGGCCTCCATTTAATGTCTTATCTGAAAGATGGAACCTCTGTGCAGTGTTCCTTCAGTACTCCACTGAAGTGCCAGCCTAGATTATGGGTTCATGTCTCTGAAGTGACGCTTCAACATAGAACCTTCTGACTTGGAAGTGAGAGTGCCACCACTGAGTCAAGGCTACCACGGACTAATAACAGGGACCTCTAAGTGAGAGACTGTGCCAATGCTTGAACCTCCGAACAGCACCATTACTGCACCAGTGTGACCCACAACTACCACACTCTGGCCTTTGAGTGACGTGGCCATCTTAGGCCCGTTGTAGTTGGAGTGAAAACATGTTGTGATGGAGGTTGAAAGCACGGTCAAATTATTCTTCTGTGTTCTGCTCCAATCTGAGGATTCCTGTCCCTTTGAAAATAGATTAATGAACATTTATGAAAAGTGAGTCATAATTTCATTTTTTTTACTTGTTGATGAAGACCTTATACAACATTTCACAACTGCACAATCAAATGCAATAGTTCAGCACTTTACTCTGAGCCAGCCCTGGAGTTTTCATGTAAAAGGACTGAAAAGGTCATCCAGATTTGGCACAGTGCAAAAGCAGAGCGAGGTCTGCCTGAATTTCCTGACTTTTAGTCGCCTGTTCCACTCTGGCAACACCAGCTGTGGTGATGGGAAAACTTGGTCTACCTCCTACCACGATTTCCCTGCAGTGTGTGGATCTGTGCTGGTGAATGCTTCAAGACACACCTCTGGGTCTTAGGCACAGCTGTAGTACACTGGGTGATTCCTGCTTAGTGAAAATTCATCACTGATATGATTTTGTGAGCCCCGATGAACGGGGTTGGATCTCAGTGGCAGAAGACATTAGCATAAAATCAGTCAATTCTGAGCATCTGTGACACAAATTTCGGGGTCAGATTGAAACTGTGCGACTGGCCTTATCTAAATTGTATAATTATTTAATTATGGGCTGTGCCAGCTTTCATGACTATGGGCAAGATTCTCTCCCTGCAACCCTCACCACTCTTCCACCCCACCCCCCCCCCCCCCCCCAGCGTTTACCTCTCTGATATAAAATATGTACATGACTGCTAAAAAGGCTAGACCTCCTTTGGGTTACTTCTTTCCTCTGTTGTTCTTGAAGTGTACTTTTTTATTGCCTGGGAATATTTATTTATTTCTGCATTGAAAACCTTGCAAGCTTCCATTTCCTTCTTTAATTCTGCCTTTTTGCAACAGTCTTCCTTTTGCAGAACCACAGAGTCCTCAATTCTCTCCTCTTACTGCTGCTGTAATAACTGCGCCTAAAAAGGCTGTTCCCAAAGTGTCACATGATTTGGATGCAGCAGACCATTCTATGAGGGAACAACATCCTTCTATCCAAAGGTACCTCAAGGAGATGAATTTGATCTCAACATTAGCCATAGACCCATGTTAAACAAATACTCCTGCTTAGACCTGTTCTTGCCACTTCCGCTTCATGCTGATAGGTTTAAGGAACAGGGACTACTTACTTTAGAGCAGCATACACTTAGAGGCAATCCTATTTATTTATAAAGTAATGAAAGGGCTGGATGGCGTGCCTATTCTGAATTATTCCTGTTTAAAAGATTGGGTAGGACAAGGGAACGTGCATTTTAAACTTCACTGTAGTATGAATTGGCTGGATGTTAGATGGTGGTTTTTTTCCCAGAGAGCCACGAGCCTCTGGAGTACATTGCCGGCTGGTGTGGTGGGTGCTGACTCTCTTCAAGAGTGAGTTGGACCAGATCTTGTCTGGGGCAGAGATTACATCAGATAGAAGGTAACACTTTAACCATGTTATGTCCTGAACTGGTTTCGATCACCTGAGAGTGACAGAGAGGAATTTCTCAATATTTTTTCTTGATTGGCACTGGACTTTCTTTTACAGTTTTTTTTATGCCTCCCAGAAGATAAATGGCTGCAGGGAGAGGGGTGAGGCTGGGTGGGGTAGCAAGTGTCCTGTCATGATGATCAAGGCATCATGAGTGTGTGGCAGGCTTGACAGACCAGTTGATCTTTTGCTGTCCTTCATTTTTGTATGACTGCCTGAGTTATGCCAGCTGCTGCAGGCTGACGTACAGACGGCTCAAAGGCTGGGAAGGCTCTTTCAATAGCTCTCAAGGTCACTGAGGCATTGAGAGCTTTTGTGCAACATTATGCTTCAAGCCCACTGCAAGGAACATCTACCAAATAACCTACTGCCAAACCACCTGCTATTCAGAACAAGTGACTGATGCCAGGTTTGCCAGTGAAACAGCTTTGCCACTTTTCCAGTGGAAAGGTAATCACCAACTGGAGATTGCATTGAACTTCTACTGGCTGGCAGGCTTTCTAAAGACTTTAGGGCATTAGATATGGCCATCCAGATTCCACACGCGTGGCATCCAGATCCCACACGCAAACCCCAACATTTTCATAAACAGGGAGCGATATCATTCCATAACGCACAGGTGCTGTCCAACCACAGAGATGTGATCCTGCATTTCAACTCTTGTTATCCCAGAAGCATCTATGACACCTTAACTCTACAGGAGTCCACAGGATTCCATGCATTATTTGATGGACAAAACCGATGGCCATTCTGAGACTGAGGCTACCCTTTGAAAATATGATCCTCCCAATTAGAGACCACCATGCAACAACAGGACACAGATACAATGAAGCCCAAGCCACCAACTGATCTACTTGTGAGAACACCATGAAGAAATTGGAAGCAACAATTCTGTTGCTTGAATCACTCGGGTGGCATGTTCCTGCACAGTCCAACCAAAGTCTGTAATCTAGTCATTGTCTGCTAAACACTGCACTAATTTGCCATCAGGAAATGAATGAGCAGGGTGATAAGGAGGCCTAGGGCCAGCAAGTCAGCGAGGAAGGGGAGGAATGTGATGTTCAAACAGGGAGAACTGGTGCAGAGCTCTGCGATTGAGAATTACTTCCAGTAATGGACACATCCATCCACTAGGAATATTTTTGATCTTTGAAATGCAGCATATTGTCAACCTCAGAACAACACATTCCCTCTACCTAAGATGCTGTATACTCCCAGCAGAAAGCCATTCCATCACCTCACCCAACAAACATATTTCCACAGTACCATTACATGTTCCATTGTGAAACAACTTGTTCTATGGTGCAACCATCTGCTCTATGGTTCTATCACATGTTTTATGGTGTGACCACCTGCTCTATGGTTCCACCAGCTGTTCTACCACCTGTCCTTTGGTGAAATCACCTTATCCTTTGTGCAACCAACTCTTCCATGGTGCCAGCACCTGCTCAAAGGTTCTGCCACTTGGTCAAAGGTGCAACAACCTGTCCAATGATGCAACTAATGTTCGATGGTTCTACCACCTGTTCTATGGTGAGCTATCTGTTTGTTAGTGCAACTACCTTTTCAATTGTCCATCACCTATTTATGTCACTATTACTATTCCATCACATTTCAATTACATTATTCCCATGCCCCTGCTAGCTCTTCTGTGCCATGCCAGTTGTGTGCCAATTTTGACTTTAAATATTGGAGCAGTGGGAACTAAGTCAAGCTGATTTGGTGAGTGGCTATTCTCCCTGCTTGAACATCACATTCTTCCCCTTCCTTGTTGACGTGCAAAAAACCTGCAAAACTCTTCTCTTTTCACTTACCTCTTTGCTATCTTTTCTCCATATTGGTAGACAATTACTTTGCATATGTACTATCCTTAACAATTGCTACTGTCCATTATAAAAAGATCAGAAATAGGAGCAGAAGGCCATTCGTCCATTTGAGCCTGCTCTACCATTCAATAAGATCTTGGCTGATCTTCCACCTCAGTTACACCTCTCACACTATCCCTATATAAGTGTGCCCTGTGTTGGGTTCAGTGCATATTTAGGGTTGGGTTCAGTGTGTGTCCCGGGTTGAGTTCAGTGCATGTTTAGGGTTGGGTTCAGTGTGTGTCCCAGGTTGGGTTCAGTGCATGTTTAGGGTTGGGTTCAGTGTGTGTCCCGGGTTGGGTTCAGTGCATGTTTAGGGTTGGGTTCAGTGTGTGTCCCAGGTTGTGTTCAGTGCGTGTCCCGGGTTGGGTTCAGTGTGTGTCCCGGGTTGTGTTCAGTGCGTGTCCCGGGTTGGGTTCAGTGCATGTCCTGGGTTGGGTTCAGTGCATATTTAGGGTTGGGTTCAGAGTGTGTCCCGGGTTGAGTTCAGTGTATGTTTAGGGTTGGGTTCAGTGTGTGTCGCAGGTTGTGTTCAGTGCATGTTTAGGATTGGGTTCAGTGTGTGCCCCAGGTTGGGTTCAGTGCATGTTTAGGGTTGGGTTCAGTGCGTGTCCTGGGTTGGGTTCAGTGTATATTTAGGGTTGGGTTCAGTGTGTGTCCCGGGTTGAGTTCAGTGCATATTTAGGGTTGGGTTCAGTGTGTGTCCCAGGTTGAGTTCAGTGCATGTTTCGGGTTGGGTTCAGTGCATGTTTAGGATTGGGTTCAGTGTGTGCCCCAGGTTGGGTTCAGTGCATGTTTAGGGTTGGGTTCAGTGCGTGTCCTGGGTTGGGTTCAGTGTATATTTAGGGTTGGGTTCAGTGTGTGTCCCGGGTTGAGTTCAGTGCATATTTAGGGTTGGGTTCAGTGTGTGTCCCAGGTTGGGTTCAGTGCATGTCCTGGGTTGGGTTCAGTGCATATTTAGGGTTGGGTTCAGAGTGTGTCCCGGGTTGAGTTCAGAGTGTGTCCCGGGTTGAGTTCAGTGCGTGTCCCGGGTTGAGTTCAGAGTGTGTTCCGGGTTGAGTTCAGTGCGTGTCCCGGGTTGAGTTCAGAGTGTGTCCCGGGTTGAGTTCAGTGCGTGTCCCGGGTTGGGTTCAGAGCGTGTGGCAAGGTTTGCTGGCTAATATTTTTATACTGGAGTACACAATTAAAGTGACCATTTCAATGATATTGTGCTATTATTGATCACATGGGTATCGTTATCGTAGCCTAATGGCTCTATCATTGCAGTAGCAACGTGGGAATGGTAATTAGGCCCCCTCCTGCCTTTTACAGGAGCCTCAGCTATGCCTTGAATTATGCATTTTAAAATTTAAAAGGATGGGAATGGGTTTGGTTGTGGGTTCGGTTTCCTGATCCTGGGTTATTTTAACCAATCCCTGACCCTCTCATGCCCATTGGGAGTTGATGGGGGGTGGGTTTGTGGGGGTGAAAGGCTTAAAATCGCGACCCATGAGTTCAATTGCCCCAATGGTATGTTACGAAATTATTTTAATTTGTGAAATGTACAAATACTGTGAAGTGATTTTGCTGACAGACCAAACAAAGTTTCCAGACCTCCTGTGGGAATGTTAGCGTATCACATACGCAGCCCTTCCACTTACATCATGGGCCGCGCTCAGCCAAGATATGCAGAAAAACACAACGGGAAAGCTTTCCCGTCCAGTAACTATTGGCATAATTTGTGAGGTCTCCACAACTCAATCAAAGAACGTGGGATGGTTCATTTTATGATGAATTACCCTCCACTTTGAAATGTACCGTATGTTTGCAGTAAACATGTAGGTAGTGATTGATTAAAAATGAATGTGGATTCCAACAACAACTCATTAGATAGCATCTTTAATGTAGTAAAATATCCCGAGGTGCTTCATAGGAGGGATTATCAAACAAAATTTAACAATGAACCACATAAGGAGACATTAAAGATTGGTCAAAGAGTTAGGCTCTAAGGAGCAGGTGACACAGGTAGAGAGGTGGAAAAGTTTCAGGAGTAAATTTCAGAGCTTAGGACCATGGCTGACAGTTGTGGAGCAACGGAATCAAGGGGTGTGCTTTAAGTCAGAATTGGAGGAATTTAGAGATCTCAGAGAACTGACTTTGCAGAGTGAGCCCATCAAAATAGACAGTCATCTGGTCTCCCCCCTGAGCAGAAAATACCTCATCCCACATGGTCTTCCTGTGCCCTGCATCCTCTCTGTGCTGTGAACACATCTCGAACTTTCACTCCTCCTTTTTCAATGACCTCCTTTTTCCTGAACCGAGGATTTCCCCCCACTGTGGTTGACAGGGCCCTCAACCGTGTCCGACCCATTCCCCGCACCTCTACCCTCACCCCTTCCTCTCCCTCCCAGAACCGTGACAGGGTTCCCCTTGTCCTCACTTTTCATCCCACCAGCCTCCATATCCAAAGGATCATCCTCCGCCATTTTCGCCACCTCCAGCGTGATGCCACTACCAGTCGCATCTTCCCCTCCCTTCCCCTGTCAGCATTCCGAAGGGATCGTTCCCTCCGCGACACCCTGCTCCACTCCTCCATTACCCCCACCACCTCGTCCCCTTCCCCTGCAATCGCAGGAGGTGTAATATCTGCCCATTTACCTCCTCTCTCCTCACTATCCCAGGCCCCAAACACTCCTTTCAGGTGAAGCAGCGATTTACTTGTACTTCTTTCAATGTAGTATACTGTATTCGCTGCTCACAGTGTGGTCTCCTCTACATTGGGGAGACCAAGCGCAGACTGGGTGACCGCTTTGCGGAACATCTCCGCTCAGTCCGCAAGCAGGACCATGAGCTTCCGGTTGCTTGCCATTTCAACACTCCCCCCTGCTCTCATGCTCACATCTCTGTCCTGGGATTGCTGCAGTGTTCCAGTGAACATCAACGCAAGCTCGAGGAACAGCATCTCATCCACCGATTAGGCACACTACAGCCTGCCGGACTGAACATTGAGTTCAATAATTTCAGAGCATGACAGCCCCCCATTTTACTTTCATTTTTAGTTATTTTTTCTTCCTTTTTTTTACATTCTTTTTTACATTTTTTACAATCCTTTTTTTTGCATTTATTTCATTTCATCTTAGTTTGTTCAGTTTGCTTACCCACTGTTTTTTTTTTCAGGTTTGCACTTGCTGCTGTTCAATATTCAGTGTATTTACACCTAATCTGTACTAATGCTTTGTCTTTCAACACACCATTAACATATTGTTTGCCTTTGCTCCGTGACCTTTTGGTCAGCTATGTGGCCTGGTCCAATCTGCACCTTCTCCTTTGTTATCTCTTGCCCCACCCCCACCTCACTTGCTTATAATCTGTGACTTTTCTAATATTTGTCAGTTCCGAAGAAGGGTCACTGACCCGAAACGTTAACTCTGCTTCTCTTTCCACAGATGCTGCCAGACCTGCTGAGTGATTCCAGCATTTCTTGTTTTTATTTCGAACTTTCACTCACTCCTCTCCAGCTTCAATGAACTGTAGTGTTCTTTAAGCTCATTGCTTCTCTGTGGGTTTATCTCTTTCATTGTGCTTAGTTCTTGCTGGGACTTTAACAGAAGGAGCCTGATTACTAACAGGCTGTTCTTCATGGTTGTTAAGAGTGGCAAAGCACATGATGTAATGGAAACTCCTGCCCGAACATTCAAGATTTTATTTTTTGAAATACTACTTCAGTGCTCTTCAACGCGAGCAATCTTAGTGCTGGGGAATGGAGCACTTTCCACTTCAGGCACCTGATGGGACTTCGTTGTCCCCATTTTACAAGGTCCAATTTCAGGGACTACCATCCTACATGGACCCAAAGGACACCCGGAAAAAATGTCTAGTGCAAAATTGGACAGGCCAGTTTCCAGACATCCACGGTGGCTGCCTAAAGCAGGCGTTAGGCTGCTTGCATGTGCTAATGAAGGGCCTATCACCTGTTTTAGGACCCCTGAAGGAAATTGGGTTGCCCTGAATAGAACAAGCATTGGGCTCTCTAGGTGTGGATGCGGCCTAATCAGCAGCCGCAACCGAAAAGGTAATTTACAGGAGGAGCAGGTGTGTGATCGGTTGAACACCACTGTCCTATCCAACAACTCATCCACCCCACAAGGACTTACCTAAGGGCTGCTGATGACGAGGAAGGTAGACAGAAATTAACCTCTTCAGCCGGGTGAGATGCGCTCACCCCAATTATTTGGATTATGAGGATCAATTACTCATGATCCTCGGGCCTCTGCCTTTGAACTTTTGGAATATTCCCTGCAACTGTTGTATGGTTAGGCACTGGCCAAGGCCATAATGTTGGAATCAAGCATTAGAGTCAGACAAAGCATGATTGGTTGCAGATTAAAGCTCACTCTGTTCCACCACAACAAAACACATCAGCTCAACCTCAGAAGAATGCCCCGTAACCTGTCTGATATTTTCCCATTTTCCAAACCAGCCATCGTCTGGCCTCTTTGAGAGAAATTTCCAAGTTAATGCTGAATTAACGGACAGTTTTGTACTTATTGAGGAGTTGAACTGGCATTCATCACTTTACAAACCTTACACGTGGCACACACAACAGATTTTCATCCCCAGCTTGGATTTGAAACCTTATTCCAGAAGCGAAATCCCAGTCTCTGACTCAGAGAATTTTAGTTTTGTGAAGTCTGACACACCCAGCAATCCCAGTAACTGAGTCTCTGACACACCCAACGATCCCAGTAACTGAGTCTCTGACACACCCAGCGATCCCAGTAACTGAGTCTCTGACACACCCAGCGATCCCAGTAACTGAGTCTCTGACACACCCGGTGATCCCAGTAACTGAGTCTCTGACACACACAGCGATCCCAGTAACTGAGTCTCTGACACACCCAGCGATCCCAGTAACTGAGTCTCTGGCACACCCAGCGATCCCAGTAACTGAGTCTCTGGCACACCCAGCGATCCCAGTAACTGAGTCTCTGACACACCCAGCAATCCCAGTAACTGAGTCTCTGACACACCTAGCGATCCCAGTAACTGAGTCTCTGACACACCCAGCGATCCCAGTAACTGAGTCTCTGGCACACCCAGCGATCCTAGTAACTGAGTCTCTGACACACCCGGTGATCCCAGTAACTGAGTCTCTGACACACACAGCGATCCCAGTAACTGAGTCTCTGACACACCCGGTGATCCCAGTAACTGAGTCTCTGACACACCCAGCAATCCCAGTAACTGAGTCTCTGACACACCCAGCGATCCCAGTAACTGAGTCTCTGACACACCCAGCGATCCCAGTAACTGAGTCTCTGACACACCTGGTGATCCCAGTAACTGAGTCTTTGACACACACAGCGATCCCAGTAACTGAGTCTCTGACACACCCGGTGATCCCAGTAACTGAGTCTCTGACACACACAGCAATCCCAGTAACTGAGTCTCTGACACACACAGCGATCCCAGTAACTGAGTCTCTGACACACCCGGTGATCCCAGTAACTGCGTCTCTGACACACCCAGCGATCCCAGTAACTGAGTCTCTGACACACACAGCGATCCCAGTAACTGAGTCTCTGACACACACAGCGATCCCAGTAACTGAGTCTCTGGCACACCCAGCGATCCCAGTAACTGAGTCTCTGACACGCCCAGCGATCCCAGTAACTGAGTCTCTGGCACACCCAGCGATCCCAGTAACTGAGTCTCTGACACGCCCAGCGATCCCAGTAACTGAGTCTCTGACACACCCAGCGATCTGAGTAACTGAGTCTCTGACACACCCGGCGATCCCAGCAACTGCGTCTCTGACACACCCAGCGATCCCAGTAACTGAGTCCCTGGCACACCCAGCGATCCCAGTAACTGAGACTCTGACACACCCAGTAATCCCAGTAACTGAGTCTCTGGCAGACCCGGCGATCCCAGTAACTGAGTCTCTGACACACCCAGCGATCCCAGTAACTGAGTCTCTGGCACACCCGGCGATCCCAGCAACTGCGTCTCTGACACACCCAGCGATCCCAGTAACTGAATCTCTGGCACACCAAGCGATCCCAGTAACTGAGTCTCTGGCACACCCGACGATCCCAGTAGCTGAGTTTCTGACACACCCAGCGATCCCAGTAACAGAATCTCTGGCACACCAAGCGATCCCAGTAACTGAGTCTCTGACACACCCGGCGATCCCATTAACTGAGTCTCTGGCACACCCAGCGAACACAGTAACTGCGTCTCTGACACACCCGGCGATCCCAGTAACTCCGTCTCTGACACACCCAGCGATCCCAGTAACTGCGTCTCTGACACACCCAGCGATCCCAGTAACTGCGTCTCTGACACACCCAGCGATCTGAGTAACTGAGTCTCTGACACACCCGCCGATACCAGTAACTGAGTCTCTGGCATACCCGGCGATCCCAGTAACTGAGTCTCTGACACACCCGGCGATCCCAGTAACTGAGTCTCTGCCACACCAAGCGATCCCAGTAACTGAGTCTCTGACACACCCGGCGATCCCAGCAACTGAGTCTCTGGCACACCCAGCGAACACAGTAACTGAGTCTCTGACACACGCGGCGATCCCAGAAACTGAGTCTCTGGCACACCCGGCGATCCCAGTAACTCCGTCTCTGACACACCCGGCGATCCCAGTAACTGCGTCTCTGACACACCCAGCGATCCCAGTAACTGCGTCTCTGACACACCCGGCGATCTGAGTAACTGAGTCTCTGACACACCCGGCGATACCAGTAACTGAGTCTCTGGCATACCCGGCGATCCCAGTAACTGAGTCTCTGACACACCCGGAGATCCCAGTAACTGAGTCTCTGACACACCCAGCGATCCCAGTAACTGAGTCTCTGACACACCCGGTGATCCCAGTAACTGAGTCTCTGACACACCCGGCGATCTCAGTAACTGAGTCTCTGACACACCCGGCGATCTGAGTAACTGAGTCTCTGACACACCCAGCGATCCCAGTAACTGAGTCACTGGCACACCCAGCGATCCCAGTAACTAAGTCTCTGACACACCCAGTGATCCCAGTAACTGAGTCTCTGGCACACCCAGCGATCCCAGTAAATGAGTCTCTGACACACCCAGCGATCTGAGTAACTGAGTCTCTGACACACCCGGAGATCCCAGTAACTGAGTCTCTGACACAGCCAGCGATCCCAGTAACTGAGTCTCTGACACACCCGGCGATCCCAGTAACTGAGTCTCTGACACACCCAGCGATCCCAGCAACTGAGTCTCTGACATAGCCGGCGATCCCAGGAACTGAGTCTCTGACACGCCCAGCGATCCCAGTAACTGACTCTCTGACACACCCAGCGATCCCAGTAACTGAGTCTGTGACACACCAAGCGATCTGAGTAACTGAGTCTCTGACACACCCAGCAATCCCAGTAACTGAGTCTCTGGCACACCCAGCGATCTGAGTAACTGAGTCTCTGACACACCCAGCGATCCCAGTAACTGTGTCCCTGACACACCCGGCGATCTGAGTAACTGAGTCTCTGACACACCCAGCGATCCCAGTAACTGCGTCACTGACACACCCAGCGATCCCAGTAACTGAGTCTCTGACACACCAGGCGATCCCAGTAACCGCGTCTCTGACACACCCAGCGATCCCAGTAACTGAATCTCTGGCACACTAAGCGATCCCAGTAACTGAGTCTCTGGCACACCCGACGATCCCAGTAGCTGCGTCTCTGACACACCCAGCGATCCCAGTAACAGAATCTCTGCCACACCAAGCGATCCCAGGAACTGAGTCTCTGACACACCCGGCGATCCCAGCAACTGAGTCTCTGGCACACCCAGCGAACACAGTAACTGCGTCTCTGACACACGCGGCGATCCCAGAAACTGAGTCTCTGACACACCCGGCGATCCCAGTAACTCCGTCTCTGACACACCCGGCGATCCCAGTAACTGCGTCTCTGACACACCCAGCGATCCCAGTAACTGCGTCTCTGACACACCCGGCGATCTGAGTATCTGAGTCTCTGACACACCCGGCGATACCAGTAACTGAGTCTCTGGCATACCCGGCGATCCCAGTAACTGAGTCTCTGACACACCCGGCGATCCCAGTAACTGAGTCTCTGACACACCCAGCGATCCCAGTAACTGAGTCTCTGATACACCCAGCGATCCCAGTAACTGAGTCTCTGACACACCCAGCGATCCCAGTAACCGCGTCTCTGACACACCCAGCGATCCCAGTAACTGAATCTCTGGCACACCAAGCGATCCCAGTAACTGAGTCTCTGGCACACCCGACGATCCCAGTAGCTGCGTCTCTGACACACCCAGCGATCCCAGTAACAGAATCTCTGCCACACCAAGCGATCCCAGTAACTGAGTCTCTGACACACCCGGCGATCCCAGCAACTGAGTCTCTGGCACACCCAGCGAACACAGTAACTGCGTCTCTGACACACGCGGCGATCCCAGAAACTGAGTCTCTGACACACCCGGCGATCCCAGTAACTCCGTCTCTGACACACCCGGCGATCCCAGTAACTGCATCTCTGACACACCCAGCGATCCCAGTAACTGCGTCTCTGACACACCCGGCGATCTGAGTATCTGAGTCTCTGACACACCCGGCGATACCAGTAACTGAGTCTCTGGCATACCCGGCGATCCCAGTAACTGAGTCTCCGACACACCCGGCGATCCCAGTAACTGAGTCTCTGACACACGCGGCGATCCCAGTAACTGAGTCACTGGCACACCCAGCGATCCCAGTAACTAAGTCTCTGACACACCCAGCGATCTGAGTAACTGAGTCTCTGACACACCCTGCGATCCCAGTAACTGAGTCTCTGACACACACAGCGATCCCAGTAACTGAGTCTCTGACACACCCGGCGATCCCAGTAACTGAGTCTCTGACACACCCAGCGATCCCAGCAACTGAGTCTCTGACACAGCCGGCGATCCCAGTAACTGAGTCTCTGACACACCCAGCGATCCCAGTAACTGACTGTCTGACACACCCAGCGATCCCAGTAACTGAGTCTGTGACACACCCAGCGATCTGAGTAACTGAGTCTCTGACACACCCAGCAATCCCAGTAACTGAGTCTCTGTCACACCCAGCGATCTGAGTAACTGAGTCTCTGACACACCCAGCGATCCCAGTAACTGAGACTCTGACACACCCGGCGATCTGAGTAACTGAGTCTCTTACACACCCAGCGATCCCAGTAACTGAGTCCCTGACACACCCGGCGATCTGAGTAACTGAGTCTCTGACACACCCAGCGATCCCAGTAACTGCGTCACTGACACACCCAGCGATCCCAGTAACTGAGTCTCTGGCACACCCAGCGATCCCAGTAACTGCGTCTCTGGCACACCCGGCGATCCCAGTAACTGAGTCTCTGGCACACCCGGCGATCCCAGTAACTGAATCTCTGGCATACCCACCGATCCCAGTAACTGAGTCTCTGGCACACCCGGCGATCCCAGTAACTGAGTCTCTGACACACCCAGCGATCCTAGTAACTGAGTCTCTGGCACACCCAGCGATCCCAGTAACTGAGTCTCTGGCACACCCGGCGATCCCAGTAACTGGGTCTCTGACACACCCAGCGATCCCAGTAACTGAGTCTCTGACACACCCAGGGATCCCAGCAACTGAGTCTCTGACACACCCAGCGATCCCAGTAACTGAGTCTCTGACACACCCAGCGATACCAGTAACTGAGTCTCTGGCACACCCGGCGATCCCAGTAACTGAGTCTCTGACACACCCAGCGATCCCAGTAACTGAGTCTATGACACACCCAGCGATCCCAGTAACTGAGTCTCTGACACACCCAGCGATCCTAGCAACTGAGTCACTGACACACCCAGCGATCCCAGCAACTGAGTCTTTGACACACCAAGCGATCCCAGTAACTGAGTCTCTGGCACACCCAGCGATCCCAGTAACTGAGTCTCTGGCACACCCAAATATCCCAGTAACTGAGTCTCTGGCACACCCGGCGATCCCAGTATCTGAGTCCCTGACACACCCAGCGATCCCAGTAACTGAGTCTCTGGCACACCCAACGATCCCAGTAACTGAGTCTCTGGCACACCCAGCGATCCCAGTAACTGAGTCTCTGGAACACCCAGTGATCCCAGTAACTGAGTCTCTGACACACCCGGCGATCCCAGCAACTGCGTCTCTGACACACCCAGCGATCCCCGTAACTGAGTCTCTGGCACACCCAGCGATCCCAGTAACTGAGTCTCTGACACACCCAGTAATCCCAGTAACTGAGTCTCTGGCAGACCCGGCGATCCCAGTAACTGAGTCTCTGACACACCCAGCGATCTGAGTAACTGAGTCTCTGGCACACCCGGCGATCCCAGCAACTGCGTCTCTGACACACCCAGCGATCCCAGTAACTGAGTCTCTGGCACACCCAGCGATCCCAGTAACTGAGTCTCTGACACACCCAGTAATCCCAGTAACTGAGTCTCTGGCAGACCCGGTGATCCCAGTAACTGAGTCCCTGACAGACCCAGCGATCCCAGTAACTGAGTCTCTGACACACCCAGTGATCCCAGTAACTGAGTCTCTGACACACCCAGCGATCCCAGTAACTGCGTCTTTGACACACCCAGCGATCCCAGTAACTGAATCTCTGGCACACCAAGCGATCCCAGTAACTGAGTCTCTGGCACACCCGACGAACCCAGTAGCTGAGTCTCTGACACACCCAACGATCCCAGTAACAGAATCTCTGGCACACCAAGCGATCCCAGTAACTGAGTCTCTGACACACCCGGCGATCCCAGCAACTGTGTCTCTGGCACACCCTGCGAACACAGTAACTGCGTCTCTGACACACCCAGCGATCCGAGAAACTGTGTCTCTGACACACCCGCGATCCCAGTAACTCCGTCTCTGACACACCCGGCGATCCCAGTAACTGAGTCTCTGACACACCCAGCGATCCCAGTAACTGCGTCTCTGACACACCCGGCGATCTGAGTAACTGAGTCTCTGACACACCCGGCGATACCAGTAACTGAGTCTCTGGCATACCCGGCGATCCCAGTAACTGAGTCTCTGACACACCCGGCGATCTGAGTAACTGAGTCTCTGACACACCCGGCGATACCAGTAACTGAGTCTCTGGCATACCCGGCGATCCCAGTAACTGAGTCTCTGACACACCCGGCGATCCCAGTAACTGAGTCTCTGACACACCCAGCGATCCCAGGAACTGAGTCTCTGACACACCCGGTGATCCCAGTAACTGAGTCTCTGACACACCCGGCGATCCCAGTAACTGAGTCTCTGACACACCCGGCGATCTGAGTAACTGATTCTCTGACACACACAGCGATCCCAGTAACTGAGTCTCTGACACACCCGGCGATCCCAGTAACTGAGTCTCTGACACATGCGGCGATCCCAGTAACTGAGTCACTGGCACACCCAGTGATCCCAGTAACTAAGTCTCTGACACACCCAGTGATCCCAGTAACTGAGTCTCTGGCACACCCAGCGATCCCAGTAAATGAGTCTCTGACACACGCAGCGATCTGAGTAACTGAGTCTCTGACACACCCGGCGATCCCAGTAACTGAGTCTCTGACACACCCAGCGATCCCAGTAACTGCGTCTCTGGCACACCCGGCGATCCCATTAACTGAGTCTCTGGCACACCCGGCGATCCCAGTAACTGAATCTCTGGCATACCCACCGATCCCAGTAACTGAGTCTCTGGCACACCCGGCGATCCCAGTAACTGAGTCTCTGACACACCCAGCGATCCTAGTAACTGAGTCTCTGGCACACCCAGCGATCCCAGTAACTGAGTCTCTGACACACCCAGCGATCCCAGTAACTGAGTCTCTGACACACCCAGGGATCCCAGCGACTGAGTCTCTGACACACCCAGCGATCCCAGTAACTGAGTCTCTGACACACCCAGCGATACCAGTAACTGAGTCTCTGGCACACCCGGCGATCCCAGTAACTGAGTCTCTGACACACCCAGCGATCCCAGTAACTGAGTCTATGACACACCCAGCGATCCCAGTAACTGAGTCTCTGACACACCCAGCGATCCTAGCAACTGAGTCTCTGACACACCAAGCGATCCCAGTAACTGAGTCTCTGGCACACCCAGCGATCCCAGTAACTGAGTCTCTGGCACACCCAAATATCCCAGTAACTGAGTCTCTGGCACACCCGGCGATCCCAGTATCTGAGTCTCTGACACACCCAGCGATCCCAGTAACAGAATCTCTGGCACACCAAGCGATCCCAGTAACTGAGTCTCTGACACACCCCGCGATACCAGCAACTGTGTCTCTGGTACACCCTGCGAACACAGTAACTGCGTCTCTGACACACCCAGCGATCCGAGAAACTGTGTCTCTGACACACCCGGCGATCCCAGTAACTCCGTCTCTGACACACCCGGCGATCCCAGTAACTGAGTCTCTGACACACCCAGCGATCCCAGTAACTGCGTCTCTGACACACCCGGCGATCTGAGTAACTGAGTCTCTGACACACCCGACGATACCAGTAACTGAGTCTCTGGCATACCCGGCGATCCCAGTAACTGAGTCTCTGACACACCCGGCGATCCCAGTAACTGAGTCTCTGACACACCCGGTGATCCCAGTAACTGAGTCTCTGACACACCCGGCGATCCCAGTAACTGAGTCTCTGACACACCCGGCGATCTGAGTAACTGAGTCTCTGACACACACAGCGATCCCAGTAATTGAGTCTCTGACACACCCGGCGATCCCAGTAACTAAGTCTCTGACACACCCAGTGATCCCAGTAACTGAGTCTCTGGCACACCCAGCGATCCCAGTAAATGAGTCTCTGACACACGCAGCGATCTGAGTAACTGAGTCTCTGGCACATCCGGCGATCCCAGTAACTGAGTCTCTGGCACACCCGGCGATCCCAGTAACTGAATCTCTGGCATACCCACTGATCCCAGTATCTGATTCTCTGACACACCCAGCGATCCTCGTAACTGAGTCTCTGGCACACCCAGCGATCCCAGTAACTGAGTCTCTGGCACACCCGGCGATCCCAGCAACTGGGTCTCTGACACACCCAGCGATCCCAGTAACTGAGTCTCTGACACACCCAGGGATCCCAGCAACTGAGTCTCTGACACACCCAGCGATCCCAGTAACTGAGTCTCTGACACACCCAGCGATACCAGTAACTGAGTCTCTGGCACACCCGGCGATCCCAGTAACTGAGTCTCTGACACACCCAGCGATCCCAGTAACTGAGTCTTTGAAACACCCAGCGATCCCAGTAACTGAGTCTCTGACACACCCAGCGATCCTAGCAACTGAGTCTCTGACACACCCAGCGATCCCAGCAACTGAGTCTTTGACACACCAAGCGATCCCAGTAACTGAGTCTCTGGCACACCCAGCGATCCCAGTAACTGAGTCTCTGGCACACCCAAATGTCCCAGTAACTGAGTCTCTGGCACACCCGGCGATCCCAGTATCTGAGTCTCTGACACACCCAGCGATCCCAGTAACTGAGTCTCTGGCACACCGAACGATCCCAGTAACTGAGTCTCTGGCACACCCAGCGATCCCAGTAACTGAGTCTCTGGAACACCCAGTGATCCCAGTAACTGAGTCTCTGACACACCCGGCGATCCCAGCAACTGCGTCTCTGACACACCCAGCGATCCCAGTAACTGAGTCTCTGGCACACCCAGCGATCCCAGTAACTGAGTCTCTGACACACCCAGTAATCCCAGTAACTGAGTCTCTGGCAGACCCGGCGATCCCAGTAACTGAGTCTCTGACACACCCAGCGATCTGAGTAACTGAGTCTCTGGCACACCCGGCGATCCCAGCAACTGCGTCTCTGACACACCCAGCGATCCCAGTAACTGAGTCTCTGGCACACCCAGCGATCCCAGTAACTGAGTCTCTGACACACCCAGTAATCCCAGTAACTGAGTCTCTGGCAGACCCGGTGATCCCAGTAACTGAGTCCCTGACAGACCCAGCGATCCCAGTAACTGAGTCTCTGACACACCCAGTGATCCCAGTAACTGAGTCTCTGACACACCCAGCGATCCCAGTAACTGCGTCTTTGACACACCCAGCGATCCCAGTAACTGAATCTCTGGCACACCAAGCGATCCCAGTAACTGAGTCTCTGGCACACCCGACGAACCCAGTAGCTGAGTCTCTGACACACCCAGCGATCCCAGTAACAGAATCTCTGGCACACCAAGCGATCCCAGTAACTGAGTCTCTGACACACCCGGCGATCCCAGCAACTGTGTCTCTGGCACACCCTGCGAACACAGTAACTGCGTCTCTGACACACCCAGCGATCCGAGAAACTGTGTCTCTGACACACCCGCGATCCCAGTAACTCCGTCTCTGACACACCCGGCGATCCCAGTAACTGAGTCTCTGACACACCCAGCGATCCCAGTAACTGCGTCTCTGACACACCCGGCGATCTGAGTAACTGAGTCTCTGACACACCCGGCGATACCAGTAACTGAGTCTCTGGCATACCCGGCGATCCCAGTAACTGAGTCTCTGACACACCCGGCGATCTGAGTAACTGAGTCTCTGACACACCCGGCGATACCAGTAACTGAGTCTCTGGCATACCCGGCGATCCCAGTAACTGAGTCTCTGACACACCCGGCGATCCCAGTAACTGAGTCTCTGACACACCCAGCGATCCCAGGAACTGAGTCTCTGACACACCCGGTGATCCCAGTAACTGAGTCTCTGACACACCCGGCGATCCCAGTAACTGAGTCTCTGACACACCCGGCGATCTGAGTAACTGAGTCTCTGACACACACAGCGATCCCAGTAACTGAGTCTCTGACACACCCGGCGATCCCAGTAACTGAGTCTCTGACACATGCGGCGATCCCAGTAACTGAGTCACTGGCACACCCAGTGATCCCAGTAACTAAGTCTCTGACACACCCAGTGATCCCAGTAACTGAGTCTCTGGCACACCCAGCGATCCCAGTAAATGAGTCTCTGACACACGCAGCGATCTGAGTAACTGAGTCTCTGACACACCCGGCGATCCCAGTAACTGAGTCTCTGACACACCCAGCGATCCCAGTAACTGCGTCTCTGGCACACCCGGCGATCCCAGTAACTGAGTCTCTGGCACACCCGGCGATCCCAGTAACTGAATCTCTGGCATACCCACCGATCCCAGTAACTGAGTCTCTGGCACACCCGGCGATCCCAGTAACTGAGTCTCTGACACACCCAGCGATCCTAGTAACTGAGTCTCTGGCACACCCAGCGATCCCAGTAACTGAGTCTCTGACACACCCAGCGATCCCAGTAACTGAGTCTCTGACACACCCAGGGATCCCAGCGACTGAGTCTCTGACACACCCAGCGATCCCAGTAACTGAGTCTCTGACACACCCAGCGATACCAGTAACTGAGTCTCTGGCACACCCGGCGATCCCAGTAACTGAGTCTCTGACACACCCAGCGATCCCAGTAACTGAGTCTATGACACACCCAGCGATCCCAGTAACTGAGTCTCTGACACACCCAGCGATCCTAGCAACTGAGTCTCTGACACACCAAGCGATCCCAGTAACTGAGTCTCTGGCACACCCAGCGATCCCAGTAACTGAGTCTCTGGCACACCCAAATATCCCAGTAACTGAGTCTCTGGCACACCCGGCGATCCCAGTATCTGAGTCTCTGACACACCCAGCGATCCCAGTAACAGAATCTCTGGCACACCAAGCGATCCCAGTAACTGAGTCTCTGACACACCCCGCGATACCAGCAACTGTGTCTCTGGTACACCCTGCGAACACAGTAACTGCGTCTCTGACACACCCAGCGATCCGAGAAACTGTGTCTCTGACACACCCGGCGATCCCAGTAACTCCGTCTCTGACACACCCGGCGATCCCAGTAACTGAGTCTCTGACACACCCAGCGATCCCAGTAACTGCGTCTCTGACACACCCGGCGATCTGAGTAACTGAGTCTCTGACACACCCGACGATACCAGTAACTGAGTCTCTGGCATACCCGGCGATCCCAGTAACTGAGTCTCTGACACACCCGGCGATCCCAGTAACTGAGTCTCTGACACACCCGGTGATCCCAGTAACTGAGTCTCTGACACACCCGGCGATCCCAGTAACTGAGTCTCTGACACACCCGGCGATCTGAGTAACTGAGTCTCTGACACACACAGCGATCCCAGTAATTGAGTCTCTGACACACCCGGCGATCCCAGTAACTAAGTCTCTGACACACCCAGTGATCCCAGTAACTGAGTCTCTGGCACACCCAGCGATCCCAGTAAATGAGTCTCTGACACACGCAGCGATCTGAGTAACTGAGTCTCTGGCACATCCGGCGATCCCAGTAACTGAGTCTCTGGCACACCCGGCGATCCCAGTAACTGAATCTCTGGCATACCCACTGATCCCAGTAACTGATTCTCTGGCACACCCGGCGATCCCAGTAACTGAGTCTCTGACACACCCAGCGATCCTCGTAACTGAGTCTCTGGCACACCCAGCGATCCCAGTAACTGAGTCTCTGGCACACCCGGCGATCCCAGCAACTGGGTCTCTGACACACCCAGCGATCCCAGTAACTGAGTCTCTGACACACCCAGGGATCCCAGCAACTGAGTCTCTGACACACCCAGCGATCCCAGTAACTGAGTCTCTGACACACCCAGCGATACCAGTAACTGAGTCTCTGGCACACCCGGCGATCCCAGTAACTGAGTCTCTGACACACCCAGCGATCCCAGTAACTGAGTCTTTGAAACACCCAGCGATCCCAGTAACTGAGTCTCTGACACACCCAGCGATCCTAGCAACTGAGTCTCTGACACACCCAGCGATCCCAGCAACTGAGTCTTTGACACACCAAGCGATCCCAGTAACTGAGTCTCTGGCACACCCAGCGATCCCAGTAACTGAGTCTCTGGCACACCCAAATGTCCCAGTAACTGAGTCTCTGGCACACCCGGCGATCCCAGTATCTGAGTCTCTGACACACCCAGCGATCCCAGTAACTGAGTCTCTGGCACACCGAACGATCCCAGTAACTGAGTCTCTGGCACACCCAGCGATCCCAGTAACTGAGTCTCTGGAACACCCAGTGATCCCAGTAACTGAGTCTCTGACACACCCGGCGATCCCAGCAACTGCGTCTCTGACACACCCAGCGATCCCAGTAACTGAGTCTCTGGCACACCCAGCGATCCCAGTAACTGAGTCTCTGACACACCCAGTAATCCCAGTAACTGAGTCTCTGGCAGACCCGGCGATCCCAGTAACTGAGTCTCTGACACACCCAGCGATCTGAGTAACTGAGTCTCTGGCACACCCGGCGATCCCAGCAACTGCGTCTCTGACACACCCAGCGATCCCAGTAACTGAGTCTCTGGCACACCCAGCGATCCCAGTAACTGAGTCTCTGACACACCCAGTAATCCCAGTAACTGAGTCTCTGGCAGACCCGGTGATCCCAGTAACTGAGTCCCTGACAGACCCAGCGATCCCAGTAACTGAGTCTCTGACACACCCAGTGATCCCAGTAACTGAGTCTCAACACACCCAGCGATCCCAGTAACTGCGTCTCTGACACACCCAGCGATCCCAGTAACTGAATCTCTGGCACACCAAGCGATCCCAGTAACTGAGTCTCTGGCACACCCGACGATCCCAGTAGCTGAGTCTCTGACACACCCAGCGATCCCAGTAACAGAATCTCTGGCACACCAAGCGATCCCAGTAACTGAGTCTCTGACACACCCGGCGATCCCAGCAACTGTGTCTCTGGCACACCCTGCGAACACAGTAACTGCGTCTCTGACACACCCAGCGATCCGAGAAACTGTGTCTCTGACACACCCGGCGATCCCAGTAACTCCGTCTCTGACACACCCGGCGATCCCAGTAACTGAGTCTCTGACACACCCAGCGATCCCAGTAACTGCGTCTCTGACACACCCGGCGATCTGAGTAACTGAGTCTCTGACACACCCGGCGATACCAGTAACTGAGTCTCTGGCATACCCGGCGATCCCAGTAACTGAGTCTCTGACACACCCGGCGATCCCAGTAACTGAGTCTCTGACACACCCAGCGATCCCAGTAACTGAGTCTCTGACACACCCGGCGATCTGAGTAACTGAGTCTCTGACACACACAGCGATCCCAGTAACTGAGTCTCTGACACACCCGGCGATCCCAGTAACTGAGTCTCTGACACACGCGGCGATCCCAGTAACTGAGTCACTGGCACACCCAGCGATCCCAGTAACTAAGTCTCTGACACACCCAGTGATCCCAGTAACTGAGTCTCTGGCACACCCAGCGATCCCAGTAAATGAGTCTCTGGCATACGCAGCGATCTGAGTAACTGAGTCTCTGACACACCCAGCGATCCCAGTAACTGCGTCTCTGGCACACCCGGCGATCCCAGTAACTGAGTCTCTGGCACACCCGGCTATCCCAGTAACTGAATCTCTGGCATACCCACCGATCCCAGTAACTGAGTCTCTGGCACACCCGGCGATCCCAGTAACTGAGTCTCTGACACACCCAGCGATCCTAGTAACTGAGTCTCTGGCACACCCAGCGATCCCAGTAACTGAGTCTCTGGCACACCCGGCGATCCCAGTAACTGGGTCTCTGACACACCCAGCGATCCCAGTAACTGAGTCTCTGACACACCCAGCGATCCCAGCAACTGAGTCTCTGACACACCCAGCGATCCCAGTAACTGAGTCTCTGACACACCCAGCGATACCAGTAACTGAGTCTCTGGCACACCCGGCGATCCCAGTAACTGAGTCTCTGACACACCCAGCGATCCCAGTAACTGAGTCTATGACACACCCAGCGATCCCAGTAACTGAGTCTCTGACACACCCAGCGATCCTAGCAACTGAGTCTCTGACACACCCAGCGATCCCAGCAACTGAGTCTTTGACACACCAAGCGATCCCAGTAACTGAGTCTCTGGCACACCCAGCGATCCCAGTAACTGAGTCTCTGGCACACCCAAATATCCCAGTAACTGAGTCTCTGGCACACCCGGCGATCCCAGTATCTGAGTCTCTGACACACCCAGCGATCCCAGTAACTGAGTCTCTGGCACACCCAACGATCCCAGTAACTGAGTCTCTGGCACACCCAGCGATCCCAGTAACTGAGTCTCTGGAACACCCAGTGATCCCAGTAACTGAGTCTCTGACACACCCGGCGATCCCAGCAACTGCGTCTCTGACACACCCAGCGATCCCAGTAACTGAGTCTCTGGCACACCCAGCGATCCCAGTAACTGAGTCTCTGACACACCCAGTAATCCCAGTAACTGAGTCTCTGGCAGAACCGGCGATCCCAGTAACTGAGTCTCTGACACACCCAGCGATCTGAGTAACTGAGTCTCTGGCACACCCGGCGATCCCAGCAACTGCGTCTCTGACACACCCAGCGATCCCAGTAACTGAGTCTCTGGCACACCCAGCGATCCCAGTAACTGAGTCTCTGACACACCCAGTAATCCCAGTAACTGAGTCTCTGGCAGACCCGGTGATCCCAGTAACTGAGTCCCTGACAGACCCAGCGATCCCAGTAACTGAGTCTCTGACACACCCAGTGATCCCCGTAACTGAGTCTCTGACACACCCAGCGATCCCAGTAACTGCGTCTCTGACACACCCAGCGATCCCAGTAACTGAATCTCTGGCACACCAAGCGATCCCAGTAACTGAGTCTCTGGCACACCCGACGATCCCAGTAGCTGAGTCTCTGACACACCCAGCGATCCCAGTAACAGAATCTCTGGCACACCAAGCGATCCCAGTAACTGAGTCTCTGACACACCCGGCGATCCCAGCAACTGTGTCTCTGGCACACCCTGCGAACACAGTAACTGCGTCTCTGACACACCCGGCGATCCCAGTAACTCCGTCTCTGACACACCCGGCGATCCCAGTAACTGAGTCTCTGACACACCCAGCGATCCCAGTAACTGCGTCTCTGACACACCCGGCGATCTGAGTAACTGAGTCTCTGGCATACCCGGCGATCCCAGTAACTGAGTCTCTGACACACCCGGCGATCCCAGTAACTGAGTCTCTGACACACCCAGCGATCCCAGTAACTGAGTCTCTGACACACCCGGTGATCCCAGTAACTGAGTCTCTGACACACCCGGCGATCCCAGTAACTGAGTCTCTGACACACCCAGCGATCCCAGTAACTGAGTCTCTGACACACCCGGTGATCCCAGTAACTGAGTCTCTGACACACCCGGCGATCCCAGCAACTGTGTCTCTGGCACACCCTGCGAACACAGTAACTGCGTCTCTGACACACCCAGCGATCCGAGAAACTGTGTCTCTGACACACCCGGCGATCCCAGTAACTCCGTCTCTGACACACCCGGCGATCCCAGTAACTGAGTCTCTGACACACCCAGCGATCCCAGTAACTGCGTCTCTGACACACCCGGCGATCCCAGTAACTGAGTCTCTGGCATACCCGGCGATCCCAGTAACTGAGTCTCTGACACACCCGGCGATCCCAGTAACTCCGTCTCTGACACACCCAGCGATCCCAGTAACTGAGTCTCTGACACACCCGGTGATCCCAGTAACTGAGTCTCTGACACACCTGGCGATCCCAGTAACTGAGTCTCTGACACACCCGGCGATCTGAGTAACTGAGTCTCTGACACACACAGCGATCCCAGTAACTGAGTCTCTGACACACCCGGCGATCCCAGTAACGGAGTCTCTGACACACGCAGCGATCCCAGTAACTGAGTCACTGGCACACCCAGCGATCCCAGTAACTAAGTCTCTGACACACCCAGTGATCCCAGTAACTGAGTCTCTGGCACACCCAGCGATCCCAGTAAATGAGTCTCTGACACACGCAGCGATCCCAGTAACTGAGTCTCTGACACACCCGGCGATCCCAGCAACTGAGTCTCTGACACACCCAGCGATCCCAGCAACTGAGTCTCTGACATAGCCGGCGATCCCAGTCACTGAGTCTCTGACACACCCAGCGATCTGAGTAACTGAGTCTCTGACACACCCAGCAATCCCAGTAACTGAGTCTCTGGCACACCCAGCGATCTGAGTAACTGAGTCTCTGACACACCCAGCGATCCCAGTAACTGAGTCTCTGACACACCCGGCGATCTGAGTAACTGAGTCTCTGACACACCCAGCGATGCAATAACTGAGTCTCTGACACACCCGGCGATCTGAGTAACTGAGTCTCTGACACACCCGGCGATCCCAGTAACTGCGTCTCTGACACACCCAGTAATCCCAGTAACTGAGTCTCTGGCAGACCCGGCGATCCCAGTAACTGAGTCTCTGACACACCCAGCGATCTGAGTAACTGAGTCTCTGGCACACCCGGCGATCCCAGCAACTGCGTCTCTGACACACCCAGCGATCCCAGTAACTGAGTCTCTGGCACACCCAGCGATCCCAGTAACTGAGTCTCTGACACACCCAGTAATCCCAGTAACTGAGTCTCTGGCAGACCCGGTGATCCCAGTAACTGAGTCCCTGACAGACCCAGCGATCCCAGTAACTGAGTCTCTGACACACCCAGTGATCCCAGTAACTGAGTCTCTGACACACCCAGCGATCCCAGTAACTGCGTCTCTGACACACCCAGCGATCCCAGTAACTGAATCTCTGGCACACCAAGCGATCGCAGTAACTGAGTCTCTGGCTCACCCGACGATCCCAGTAGCTGAGTCTCTGACACACCCAGCGATCCCAGTAACAGAATCTCTGGCACACCAAGCGATCCCAGTAACTGAGTCTCTGACACACCCAGCGATCCCAGTAACTGAGTCTTTGAAACACCCAGCGATCCCAGTAACTGAGTCTCTGACACACCCAGCGATCCTAGCAACTGAGTCTCTGACACACCCAGCGATCCCAGCAACTGAGTCTTTGACACACCAAGCGATCCCAGTAACTGAGTCTCTGGCACACCCAGCGATCCCAGTAACTGAGTCTCTGGCACACCCAAATGTCCCAGTAACTGAGTCTCTGGCACACCCGGCGATCCCAGTATCTGAGTCTCTGACACACCCAGCGATCCCAGTAACTGAGTCTCTGGCACACCGAACGATCCCAGTAACTGAGTCTCTGGCACACCCAGCGATCCCAGTAACTGAGTCTCTGGAACACCCAGTGATCCCAGTAACTGAGTCTCTGACACACCCGGCGATCCCAGCAACTGCGTCTCTGACACACCCAGCGATCCCAGTAACTGAGTCTCTGGCACACCCAGCGATCCCAGTAACTGAGTCTCTGACACACCCAGTAATCCCAGTAACTGAGTCTCTGGCAGACCCGGCGATCCCAGTAACTGAGTCTCTGACACACCCAGCGATCTGAGTAACTGAGTCTCTGGCACACCCGGCGATCCCAGCAACTGCGTCTCTGACACACCCAGCGATCCCAGTAACTGAGTCTCTGGCACACCCAGCGATCCCAGTAACTGAGTCTCTGACACACCCAGTAATCCCAGTAACTGAGTCTCTGGCAGACCCGGTGATCCCAGTAACTGAGTCCCTGACAGACCCAGCGATCCCAGTAACTGAGTCTCTGACACACCCAGTGATCCCAGTAACTGAGTCTCAACACACCCAGCGATCCCAGTAACTGCGTCTCTGACACACCCAGCGATCCCAGTAACTGAATCTCTGGCACACCAAGCGATCCCAGTAACTGAGTCTCTGGCACACCCGACGATCCCAGTAGCTGAGTCTCTGACACACCCAGCGATCCCAGTAACAGAATCTCTGGCACACCAAGCGATCCCAGTAACTGAGTCTCTGACACACCCGGCGATCCCAGCAACTGTGTCTCTGGCACACCCTGCGAACACAGTAACTGCGTCTCTGACACACCCAGCGATCCGAGAAACTGTGTCTCTGACACACCCGGCGATCCCAGTAACTCCGTCTCTGACACACCCGGCGATCCCAGTAACTGAGTCTCTGACACACCCAGCGATCCCAGTAACTGCGTCTCTGACACACCCGGCGATCTGAGTAACTGAGTCTCTGACACACCCGGCGATACCAGTAACTGAGTCTCTGGCATACCCGGCGATCCCAGTAACTGAGTCTCTGACACACCCGGCGATCCCAGTAACTGAGTCTCTGACACACCCAGCGATCCCAGTAACTGAGTCTCTGACACACCCGGCGATCTGAGTAACTGAGTCTCTGACACACACAGCGATCCCAGTAACTGAGTCTCTGACACACCCGGCGATCCCAGTAACTGAGTCTCTGACACACGCGGCGATCCCAGTAACTGAGTCACTGGCACACCCAGCGATCCCAGTAACTAAGTCTCTGACACACCCAGTGATCCCAGTAACTGAGTCTCTGGCACACCCAGCGATCCCAGTAAATGAGTCTCTGGCATACGCAGCGATCTGAGTAACTGAGTCTCTGACACACCCAGCGATCCCAGTAACTGCGTCTCTGGCACACCCGGCGATCCCAGTAACTGAGTCTCTGGCACACCCGGCTATCCCAGTAACTGAATCTCTGGCATACCCACCGATCCCAGTAACTGAGTCTCTGGCACACCCGGCGATCCCAGTAACTGAGTCTCTGACACACCCAGCGATCCTAGTAACTGAGTCTCTGGCACACCCAGCGATCCCAGTAACTGAGTCTCTGGCACACCCGGCGATCCCAGTAACTGGGTCTCTGACACACCCAGCGATCCCAGTAACTGAGTCTCTGACACACCCAGCGATCCCAGCAACTGAGTCTCTGACACACCCAGCGATCCCAGTAACTGAGTCTCTGACACACCCAGCGATACCAGTAACTGAGTCTCTGGCACACCCGGCGATCCCAGTAACTGAGTCTCTGACACACCCAGCGATCCCAGTAACTGAGTCTATGACACACCCAGCGATCCCAGTAACTGAGTCTCTGACACACCCAGCGATCCTAGCAACTGAGTCTCTGACACACCCAGCGATCCCAGCAACTGAGTCTTTGACACACCAAGCGATCCCAGTAACTGAGTCTCTGGCACACCCAGCGATCCCAGTAACTGAGTCTCTGGCACACCCAAATATCCCAGTAACTGAGTCTCTGGCACACCCGGCGATCCCAGTATCTGAGTCTCTGACACACCCAGCGATCCCAGTAACTGAGTCTCTGGCACACCCAACGATCCCAGTAACTGAGTCTCTGGCACACCCAGCGATCCCAGTAACTGAGTCTCTGGAACACCCAGTGATCCCAGTAACTGAGTCTCTGACACACCCGGCGATCCCAGCAACTGCGTCTCTGACACACCCAGCGATCCCAGTAACTGAGTCTCTGGCACACCCAGCGATCCCAGTAACTGAGTCTCTGACACACCCAGTAATCCCAGTAACTGAGTCTCTGGCAGAACCGGCGATCCCAGTAACTGAGTCTCTGACACACCCAGCGATCTGAGTAACTGAGTCTCTGGCACACCCGGCGATCCCAGCAACTGCGTCTCTGACACACCCAGCGATCCCAGTAACTGAGTCTCTGGCACACCCAGCGATCCCAGTAACTGAGTCTCTGACACACCCAGTAATCCCAGTAACTGAGTCTCTGGCAGACCTGGTGATCCCAGTAACTGAGTCCCTGACAGACCCAGCGATCCCAGTAACTGAGTCTCTGACACACCCAGTGATCCCCGTAACTGAGTCTCTGACACACCCAGCGATCCCAGTAACTGCGTCTCTGACACACCCAGCGATCCCAGTAACTGAATCTCTGGCACACCAAGCGATCCCAGTAACTGAGTCTCTGGCACACCCGACGATCCCAGTAGCTGAGTCTCTGACACACCCAGCGATCCCAGTAACAGAATCTCTGGCACACCAAGCGATCCCAGTAACTGAGTCTCTGACACACCCGGCGATCCCAGCAACTGTGTCTCTGGCACACCCTGCGAACACAGTAACTGCGTCTCTGACACACCCGGCGATCCCAGTAACTCCGTCTCTGACACACCCGGCGATCCCAGTAACTGAGTCTCTGACACACCCAGCGATCCCAGTAACTGCGTCTCTGACACACCCGGCGATCTGAGTAACTGAGTCTCTGGCATACCCGGCGATCCCAGTAACTGAGTCTCTGACACACCCGGCGATCCCAGTAACTGAGTCTCTGACACACCCAGCGATCCCAGTAACTGAGTCTCTGACACACCCGGTGATCCCAGTAACTGAGTCTCTGACACACCCGGCGATCCCAGTAACTGAGTCACTGACACACCCAGCGATCCCAGTAACTGAGTCTCTGACACACCCGGTGATCCCAGTAACTGAGTCTCTGACACACCCGGCGATCCCAGCAACTGTGTCTCTGGCACACCCTGCGAACACAGTAACTGCGTCTCTGACACACCCAGCGATCCGAGAAACTGTGTCTCTGACACACCCGGCGATCCCAGTAACTCCGTCTCTGACACACCCGGCGATCCCAGTAACTGAGTCTCTGACACACCCAGCGATCCCAGTAACTGCGTCTCTGACACACCCGGCGATCCCAGTAACTGAGTCTCTGGCATACCCGGCGATCCCAGTAACTGAGTCTCTGACACACCCGGCGATCCCAGTAACTGAGTCTCTGACACACCCGGCGATCTGAGTAACTGAGTCTCTGACACACACAGCGATCCCAGTAACTGAGTCTCTGACACACCCGGCGATCCCAGTAACGGAGTCTCTGACACACGCAGCGATCCCAGTAACTGAGTCACTGGCACACCCAGCGATCCCAGTAACTAAGTCTCTGACACACCCAGTGATCCCAGTAACTGAGTCTCTGGCACACCCAGCGATCCCAGTAAATGAGTCTCTGACACACGCAGCGATCCCAGTAACTGAGTCTCTGACACACCCGGCGATCCCAGCAACTGAGTCTCTGACACACCCAGCGATCCCAGCAACTGAGTCTCTGACATAGCCGGCGATCCCAGTAACTGAGTCTCTGGCACACCCAGCGATCTGAGTAACTGAGTCTCTGACACACCCAGCGATCCCAGTAACTGAGTCTCTGACACACCCGGCGATCTGAGTAACTGAGTCTCTGACACACCCAGCGATCTGAGTAACTGAGTCTCTGACACACCCAGCAATCCCAGTAACTGAGTCTCTGGCACACCCAGCGATCTGAGTAACTGAGTCTCTGACACACCCAGCGATCCCAGTAACTGAGTCTCTGACACACCCGGCGATCTGAGTAACTGAGTCTCTGACACACCCAGCGATGCAATAACTGAGTCTCTGACACACCCGGCGATCTGAGTAACTGAGTCTCTGACACACCCGGCGATCCCAGTAACTGCGTCTCTGACACACCCAGTAATCCCAGTAACTGAGTCTCTGGCAGACCCGGCGATCCCAGTAACTGAGTCTCTGACACACCCAGCGATCTGAGTAACTGAGTCTCTGGCACACCCGGCGATCCCAGCAACTGCGTCTCTGACACACCCAGCGATCCCAGTAACTGAGTCTCTGGCACACCCAGCGATCCCAGTAACTGAGTCTCTGACACACCCAGTAATCCCAGTAACTGAGTCTCTGGCAGACCCGGTGATCCCAGTAACTGAGTCCCTGACAGACCCAGCGATCCCAGTAACTGAGTCTCTGACACACCCAGTGATCCCAGTAACTGAGTCTCTGACACACCCAGCGATCCCAGTAACTGCGTCTCTGACACACCCAGCGATCCCAGTAACTGAATCTCTGGCACACCAAGCGATCGCAGTAACTGAGTCTCTGGCTCACCCGACGATCCCAGTAGCTGAGTCTCTGACACACCCAGCGATCCCAGTAACAGAATCTCTGGCACACCAAGCGATCCCAGTAACTGAGTCTCTGACACACCCGGCGATCCCAGCAACTGTGTCTCTGGCACACCCTGCGAACACAGTAACTGCGTCTCTGACACACCCAGCGATCCGAGAAACTGTGTCTCTGACACACCCGGCGATCCCAGTAACTCCGTCTCTGACACACCCGGCGATCCCAGTAACTGAGTCTCTGACACACCCAGCGATCCCAGTAACTGCGTCTCTGACACACCCGGCGATCTGAGTAACTGAGTCTCTGACACACCCGGCGATACCAGTAACTGAGTCTCTGGCATACCCGGCGATCCCAGTAACTGAGTCTCTGACACACCCGGCGATCCCAGTAACTGAGTCTCTGACACACCCAGCGATCCTAGTAACTGAGTCTCTGGCACACCCAGCGATCCCAGTAACTGAGTCTCTGGCACACCCGGCGATCCCAGTAACTGGGTCTCTGACTCACCCAGCGATCCCAGTAACTGAGTCTCTGACACACCCAGTAATCCCAGTAACTGAGTCTCTGACACACCCAGTAATCCCAGTAACTGAGTCTCTGGCAGACCCGGCGATCCCAGTAACTGAGTCTCTGACACACCCAGTGATCCCAGTAACTGAGTCTCTGACACACCCAGCGATCCCAGTAACTGCGTCTCTGACACACCCAGCGATCCCAGTAACTGAATCTCTGGCACACCAAGCGATCCCAGTAACTGAGTCTCTGGCACACCCGACGATCCCAGTAGCTGAGTCTCTGACACACCCAGCGATCCCAGTAACAGAATCTCTGGCACACCAAGCGATCCCAGTAACTGAGTCTCTGACACACCCAGCGATCCCAGTAACTGAGTATCTGAGACACCTGGTGATCCCAATAACTGAGTATCCGACACACCCGGCAATCCCAGTAACTGAGTCTCTGACACACCCAGCGATCCCAGTTACTGAGTCTCTGACACACCCAGCAATCCCAGTAACTGAGTCTCTGACACACCCAGCGATCCCAGTAACCTAGTCTCTGACACACCCAGCAATCCCAGTAACTGAGTCTCTGGCACACCCGGCGATCCCAGTAACTGAGTCTCTGACACACCCAGCGATCCCAGTAACTGAGTCTCTGGCACACGCAGCGATCCCAGTAACTGAGTCTCTGACACACCCAGCAATCCCAGTAACTAAGTTTCTGACACACCCGGCGATCCCAGTAACTGAGTCTCTGACACACCCAGCAATCCCAGTAACTGAGTCTCTGACACTCCCGGCGATCCCAGTAACTGAGTCTCTGACACACCCAGCGATCCCATTAACTGAGTCTCTGGCACAACCAATGATCCCAGTAACTGAGTCTCTGGCACACCCAGCGATCCCAGTAACTGAGTCTCTGGCACACCCGGTGATCCCAGTAACTGAGTCTCTGGCACACCTGGCGATCCCATTAACTGTGTCTCTGGCACACCCAGCGATCCTAGTAACTGAGGCTCTGGCACACCTAGTGATCCCAGTAACTGTGTCTCTGACACACCCAGCGATCCCAGTAACTGAAACTCTGGCACACCCAGCGATCCCAGTAACTGAGTCTCTGACACCCCCCGCGATCCCAGTAACTGAGTCTCTGGCACACCCAAATATCCCAGTAACTGAGTATCTGGCATACCCGGCGATCCCAGTAACTGAGTCTCTGACACACCCGGCGATCCCAGTAACTGAGTCTCTGACACACCCAGCGATCCTAGTAACTGAGTCTCTGGCACACCCAAATATCCCAGTAACTGAGTATCTGGCATACCCGGCGATCCCAGTAACTGAGTCTCTGACACACCCGGCGATCCCAGTAACTGAGTCTCTGACACACCCAGCGATCCTAGTAACTGAGTCTCTGGCACACCCAGCGATCCCAGTAACTGAGTCTCTGGCACACCCGGCGATCCCAGTAACTGGGTCTCTGACACACCCAGCGATCCCAGTAACTGAGTCTCTGACACACCCAGTAATCCCAGTAACTGAGTCTCTGACACACCCAGTAATCCCAGTAACTGAGTCTCTGGCAGACCCGGCGATCCCAGTAACTGAGTCTCTGACACACCCAGTGATCCCAGTAACTGAGTCTCTGACACACCCAGCGATCCCAGTAACTGCGTCTCTGACACACCCAGCGATCCCAGTAACTGAATCTCTGGCACACCAAGCGATCCCAGTAACTGAGTCTCTGGCACACCCGACGATCCCAGTAGCTGAGTCTCTGACACACCCAGCGATCCCAGTAACAGAATCTCTGGCACACCAAGCGATCCCAGTAACTGAGTCTCTGACACACCCAGCGATCCCAGTAACTGAGTATCTGAGACACCTGGTGATCCCAATAACTGAGTCTCCGACACACCCGGCAATCCCAGTAACTGAGTCTCTGACACACCCAGCGATCCCAGTTACTGAGTCTCTGACACACCCAGCAATCCCAGTAACTGAGTCTCTGACACACCCAGCGATCCCAGTAACCTAGTCTCTGACACACCCAGCAATCCCAGTAACTGAGTCTCTGGCACACCCGGCGATCCCAGTAACTGAGTCTCTGACACACCCAGCGATCCCAGTAACTGAGTCTCTGGCACACGCAGCGATCCCAGTAACTGAGTCTCTGACACACCCAGCAATCCCAGTAACTAAGTTTCTGACACACCCGGCGATCCCAGTAACTGAGTCTCTGACACACCCAGCAATCCCAGTAACTGAGTCTCTGACACTCCCGGCGATCCCAGTAACTGAGTCTCTGACACACCCAGCGATCCCAGTAACTGAGTCTCTGGCACACCCGGTGATCCCAGTAACTGAGTCTCTGACACACCCGGTGATCCCAGTAACTGAGTCTCTGGCACACCTGGCGATCCCATTAACTGTGTCTCTGGCACACCCAGCGATCCTAGTAACTGAGGCTCTGGCACACCTAGTGATCCCAGTAACTGTGTCTCTGACACACCCAGCGATCCCAGTAACTGAAACTCTGGCACACCCAGCGATCCCAGTAACTGAGTCTCTGACACCCCCCGCGATCCCAGTAACTGAGTCTCTGGCACATCCAAATATCCCAGTAACTGAGTCTCTGACACACCCAGTGATCCCAGTAACTGAATCTCTGGCACACCCGGCGATCCCCGTAACTGATTTTCTGGCACACCAAGCTATCCCAGTAACTGAATCTCTGGCACACCCGGCGATCCCAGTAACTGAGTCTCTGACACACCCAGTGATCCCAGTAACTGAGTCCCTGGCACACCCAGCGATCCCAGTAACTGAATCTCTGGCACACCCGGCGATCCCAGTAACTGAGTCTCTGACACACCCAGTAATCCCAGTAACTGAATCTCTGGCACACCCGGCGATCCCAGTGACTGAGTCTCTGACACACCCAGCGATCCCAGTGACTGAGTCTCTGACACACCCAGCGATCCCAGTAACTGAAGCTCTGGCACACGCAGCGATCCCAGTAACTGAGTCTCTGACACACCCAGTGATCCCAGTAACTGAGTCTCTGACACACCCAGCGATCCCAGTAACTGAGTCTCTGATACACTTAGGGGGGAATATTTACTTACAGAAGTGAGTGGGTTTGGGAGCGGGTGAGGTATTAAAAGCAGTTAATCTAACAGAATGTGAGGAAGGTCCAACTTCTGCATTTAACTGTAGCATGATTGTCTTTTTTTTTTAGAATTAGAATATTACAGCGCAGTACAGGCCCTTCGGCCCTCGATGTTGCGCCGATCATCTGACCTACACTATTCCATTTACATACATATGTCTATCCAATGACCACTTAAATGCCCTTAAAGTTGGCGAGTCTACTACTGTTGCAGGCAGGGCGTTCCACGCCCCGACTACTCTCTGCGTAAAGAAACTACCTCTGACATCTGTCCTATATCTTTCACCCCTCAACTTAAAGCTATGTCCCCTCGTGTTTGCCATCCTCATCCGAGGAAAAAGACTCTCACTATCCACCCTATCTAACCCTCTGATTATCTTGTATGTCTCTATTAAGTCACCTCTCCTCCTCCTTCTCTCTAACGAAAACAACCCCAAGTCCCTCAGCCTTTCCTCGTAAGACCTTCCTTCCATACCAGGCAACATCCTCGTAAATCTCCTCTGCACCCTTTCCAAAGCTTCGACATCCTTCCTATAATGCGGTGACCAGAACTGCACGCAATACTCCAGGTGCGGCCTCACCAGAGTTTTGTACAGCTGCATCATGACCCCGTGGCTCTGAAACTCGATCCCCCTACTAATAAAGGCTAACACACCATATGCCTTCTTAACAGCCCTATTAACCTGGGTAGCAACTTTCAGGGATTTATGTACCTGGATACCAAGATCTCTCTGCTCATCTACACTACCAAGAATCTTCCCATTAGCCCAGTACTCTGCATTGCTGTTACTCCTTCCAAAGTGAATCACCTCACACTTCTCCGCATTAAACTCCATTTGCCATCTCTCAGCCCAGCTCTGCAGCCTATCTATGTACCTCTGTACCCTACAACACCCTTCGACACTATCCACAACTCCACCGACCTTCGTGTCATCCGCAAATTTACTAACCCACCCTTCTACACCCTCATCCAGGTCGTTTATAAAAATGACAAACAGCAGTGGCCCCAAAACAGAACCTTGCGGTACACCACTAGTAACTAAACTCCAGGATGAACATTTGCCATCAACCACCACCCTCTGTCTTCTTTCAGCTAGCCAATTTCTGATCCAAAGCTCTAAATCACCTTCAACCCCATACTTCCGTATTTTCTGCAATAGCCTACCATGGGGAACCTTATCAAACGCCTTACTGAAATCCATATACACCACATCCACGGCTTTACCCTCATCCACCTGTTTGGTCACCTTCTCGAAAAACTCAATAAGGTTTGTGAGGCACGACCTACCTTTCACAAAACCGTGCTGACTATCGCAAATGAACTTATTCTTTTCAAGATGATTATAAATCCTGTCTCTTATAACCTTTTCCAACATTTTACCCACAACTGAAGTAAGGCTCACAGGTCTATAATTACCAGGGCTGTCTCTACTCCCCTTCTTGAACAAGGGGACAACATTTGCTATCCTCCAGTCCTCCGGCACTACTCCTGTCGACAATGACGACTTAAAGATCAACAACAACGGCTCTGCAATCTCCTCCCTGGCTTCCCAGAGAATCCTAGGATAAATCCCATCTGGCCCAGGGGACTTATCTATTTTCACTCTTTCCAAAATTGCTAACACCTCCTCCTTGTGAACCTCAATCCCATCTAGCCTAGTAGTCTGTATCTCAGTATTCTCCTCGACAACATTTTCTTTCTCTACTGTAAATACTGACGAAAAATATTCATTTAACGCTTCCCCTTTCTCCTCTGATTCCGCACACAACTTTCCACTACTATCCTTGATTGGCCCTGTTCTAACTCTTATCATTCGTTTATTCCTGATATACCTATAGAAAGCCTTAGGGTTTTCTTTGATCCTATCCGCCAATGACTTCTCGTGTCCTCTCCTTGCTCTTCTTAGCCCTCCCTTTAGATCCTTCCTGGCTAGCTTGTAACTCTCAAGCGCCCTAACTGAGCCTTCACGTCTCATCCTAACATAAGCCGCCCTCTTCCTCTTGACAAGCGCTTCAACTTCTTGAGTAAACCACGGCTCCCTCGCTCGACAACTTCCGCCCTGCCTGACAGGTACATACTTATCAAGGACACGCATTAGCTGCTCCTTGAATAAGCTCCACATTTCGTTTGTGCCCATCCCCTGCAGTTTCCTTCCCCATCCTACACATCCTAAATCTTGCCTAATCGCGTCATAATTTCCTTTCCCCCAGCTATAATTCTTGCCCTGCGGTATATACCTGTCCCTGCCCATCGCTAAGGTAAACCTAACCGAATTGTGATCACTATCGCCAAAGTGCTCACCTACATCTAAATCGAACACCTGGCCGGGTTCATTTCCCAGTACCAAATCCAATGTGGCATCGCCCCTGGTTGGCCTGTCTACATACTGTGTCAGAAAACCCTCCTGCACACACTGGACAAAAACAGACCCATCTAAAGTACTCGAACTACAGTATTTCCAGTCAATATTTGGAAAGTTAAAGTCCCCCATAACCACTCCCCTGTTACTCTCGCTCCTGTCGAGAATCATCTTCGCTATCCTTTCCTCTACATCTCTGGAACTATTCGGAGGTCTATAGAAAACTCCCAACAGGGTGACCTCTCCTCTCCTGTTTCTAACCTCGGCCCATACTACCTCAGTAGACGAGTCCTCAAACGTCCTTTCTGCCGCTGTAATACTTTCCTTGATTAACAATGCCACACCTCCCCCTCTTTTACCCTCTTCTCTGTTCTTTCTGAAACATCTAAATCCCGGAACCTGCAACATCCATTCCTGCCCCTGCTCTACCCATGTCTCCGAAATGGCCACAACATCAGGATCCCAGGTACCAACCCATGCTGCAAGCTCACCCACCTTATTCCGGATGCTCTTTGTGCGAGGAAATCCCTCAGGAAAGGCAGTTTGTTAATGAGTCACCTACATTTTGAAATTAAGAGTGATATTAACATGGGTTTTGAGATTTAGCTGTGAGTGCATGGATTTCCCAAACTTCCTCGAAGTTGCCTGTGAAATCAAGGCGAGAAGACAGCGGCAACTGGGGGGGAGTGGTGAAGAAATGACAGGCAAAAATTCCCTTAAGTACTGAAACAGCTGCTTTGCTGCATAAATTGTGTGAAAGGTTTTTTCTCACAATAATTGTTCTGAGAGTTTAATTTCACAATTTGGAGGTTTGCACGTCTGATCTCCACTGTGCACCTGCGTTCTATCAGGTCACATGGGTGTATTAGCTTGGACCTCAGAAGAGCACTAATATGACCAGCAGCATCAATAGCACCAGCAGTAGCAGGAAGAGCATCAGCCTTCTCCTCATAGACCTGCCGTTCCACAGGAAGTGATGTCGTGACACAGGGTATACAGACAGAGGATCAGCTTCCTCCACATCCCTGAACACCAGACTCTCAGGAGACTCAGAGTCTCACATCAGGTTGTGGCAGATATTTGCAGACTGCTGGAACAAGACCTGCTGCCAAGTGGGCCTGGTGGCCACATTGTCAAAGTCACCACTGCCCTCAACATGTTTACCTCTGGATCCTTCCAGGGATCTGCTGGAAACATTTGCAGGATTTTGCAGTCAGCCGCCCACAAATGCATCACACAGATGGTTGATGCCATGTTCGCCAGGGCAGGTAATTATGTACACTTTACCACCAACGATACCAGTCAGAATGAGTGGGTTTTTGGGTTTGAGGCTCTGGTTGGCTTTCCACAGGTGTAAGGTGTCTTTCACTGTTCTACTCCAGAAAGCCAGGTGGTAAAGGATAGAACTGGAGTCAATCTTTACACACTTTTTTGAGCATTTATTTACAGAATACGCATTACAAACATGCACCTTCTCATCCAACAACCAAGTCTGTTTCTTTTTATAGGGGAAAAATTGAATCCCCAGTGAATGCCCATCACCTGCATACAATTAAACAATAATTAATATACTGTTACAAAAACATGCTTTATGTCGAATGATGATTTTTAATCCACCTGCTGGAAACCTGAATTGAATAAAAAACAAATATAGAGATTAAAGGCGACTTGATGCTTGACACTAAAGATAGCTACCCTAATTTGCAGCACTGTACTTTCCACATTCCAATGCACTGAGATGGAGACAGCATGTCGGCACAGACCCATCAAGGACATTGACCTAGGAAATCTGAGTGAACCACCTATCCTGTTCCCATTCGCAAGGCGTGAAGGTCATTACCTGAGGTAAAAACAGAAAGTGCTGGAAATACTCAGCATGTCTGGCAGCATCTGTGGAGAGAGAAGCAGAGTTAACGTTTCAGGTTGGTGATCTTTCCTGAGGTATTCAACAGTTAGAGATGAACCACTCAAACCTAATCACTTGAACAATAGGACCCTAGCTGTGAGAAGGGGATTCCTAGACATGGTCTAATTAAATTGCAAGAGGGAATACACTAGTTACCACCATGCTTGCATGACTGGGTGACGGTCATGTGACAGGCCCACGCCTTATGTGCTTAATCTGGTGTATTCTCTGCAGTAAGTAGACTAGCAGCTAGACACTGATGAGATAATTCCTGAGTGGGGTCCCTCCTTCCTTTCTCTCTCTCTCCAATCCACCTTGCAAGCTTCAAACCCTGTTTGCTGACCATGACCACACAGGGATGCGCTGCTGCAGACAGGACTCCATGAAGGAAATCAGCCACACTACTGTCTCCAGGAGAACCACCAAGTCAGCCATCCACTTCAAATCGGAAGCCTCAGGACCACTAAAGGCAAGTCACACATCCAGTAGATTCAGCCTGAAGCCAGCAGAGTCACCAACCCCCACAGACTGCATACCTCTTTTATTTCTCTGGACTCTAATTTGACCAATCTATCCTTCCCCACTCTGTAACCTAGTTGTGTGTGCGTGAACTTTAAGTGTGTGTGTGCATATGTCGGATCATATTTTATTATTTTACTTAGATTGATTTAAGTACAGTAAAGCCAACCTCTTTCTTTGTTCAATCCAAAGCCTGTCCGATTGGTTCTTTTTATGGTCACAGCACATAAACAATTAAACACTCACTGAATTGGCAAGTATATCCACTTCAAAAAGAAATAAACCTGTTGTGGTCAATCAAGGAGAGGGAAAAGAGGGGAGTCCTTGACCCTCTCCTCACCTGATCGTAACAGTACAATTAACATTGACTTCACACATGTGGCAATTAAGGCATCTCCAGATCACCCAGGAAACTCAACAACAGCAAGGCTTCCACTCCATCAATGTGCAGCTGGTGTGCAACCATCAAAAAGATGATTACGAAGGCATGCACAAGAGTCGCAGGTAGCTGCCGTGATGCTTTCAATCTACACCAGAACATCACCCCTGATTTCTTCACACCTTGAAGCAGACTTACTGGTTGGCTACTTGGACACCAGGGACACCCACTTAAAGTGAGGTGACACCCATGATGAACCCAAACAATGAAGCCCAAGACAGCTACAATGAAAGCCATACGACAACATGGAGCAATCAACTGGCATGCTGAAGATATGCTTCAGGTGCCTCAACAGACCAGGAGATGCCCTTCAATATGCACCAGCCAGGGTGTCCAGCGTGATCACAGTGTTCTGCACTCTGCACAACATTGCACAACAGCGAGGTTTGCTCATTCAAGAGGAGCAAGGTGCTGATCACAGAGCCTCTTCGGAGGATGAGGAGGAACGTGATGTGGCCAATGCACTAGCAGTGGTGCACATTGGTGCTGGGATGCTCTCATAATGGGGAGGCTCAGTTAGATTCTGCCAGTGCACCCATCTGGCAGCCACGTTCAACCCACTTCCCCCAACATAAAGCAGTGCTGGAATCAACCAAGAATTCCTTTCAAAGTCACCCATTGCTTGGTGTGTTGGATGATAAAATGTGCTGAATAACCCAACTCACCCATATTCATCTTGTGATCTTATGTAAATAATTTAATTATATTATGACATCTTGCCTGGATTGTCAACTTCAATAGGAGCGAGTACAGACATGCATTGAAGGTCATTTTCTTTCTGCCGAGAGCTATCTTTTTCGTCTTTTGTCTATGTTTATTCCTTCCTTATCTTTCCCCTCTTGATTCCTGCTGGACTATATCTCCACAGGGACTGACAGTCTTCTGATACTTTACCCAAATGACCATTCTTAATGTGTTATTCCAGAACAGGGCATTGACAGGTAATCTCAAAATGGAGGATATCATAGAATTATATCAAATTTACAACACATAAACCTATATTTAAAAAGGAAGAGAGAACAAGACCAGGGAAAGATCTGCAGAGTGATTCCAGCATTTTCTGTTTTCATGCCAGTGAACTATTGATCAGTTAGCTTACTGTCGGTGGTCGAAAAGATAATGGAGTATTTCATCAAAGGTGCTGTGATGGCTAGGTGAGGAGGGGGTCCCAGGGTCCCTTCTTGTCCTTCCTCTTATTTGACTGCAGCAGTGTTTATTCTTTTTTAAAACAGTGGTTGTGTTTACCACCTCAGTGAGTGTTTTACCTTTTTCCTTTAATGTGATTGTGAAAGAACCAGTCTGACAGGTTTTCTTGAGTTTAAACAAGAAAGAAGTGAGTTTATTACATTTAACAATCTAAAACCGATCTAGAAAAAATAATAAATTTATGCTACACATTCACGCACCCATTCACACGAGACACTCACAAACACAAATAGATTACAGAGGGAGAAGTAGATTTTGTGGTTGGATTAGAGTCCAGAATAAATAGAAATTAAATACATAGTCTGTGAAGTTGGTTGATTCCGTGGTCTTCTGACTGAAGTTGTATTCTTGAAGTCCTTGGCTGGTCAAAGTGCACTTTGTAGTTGGCCCGTTTGGACTAAGGCTTTCTTGGAGGCAGACTTGTAGGTGGCTCTCTTTCCCTGGTTCTGTCTGTAGCAATCTGTAGGTTTGGAGGGTCCACAGTCGCAGATGTGGCTCAAACTTGTGTTATCTGGAGAAAGAGAGAGAGAGAAAGAGAAAGGCACACAGCCTTCCTGTTGCTGCAAAGTCTGAGCTACTACCGCTGTCTTTGTTCAAGGAATCTTTTTGGCTTTCACAGAGATGGACAGACAGTCACATGACGGCCTCTGTGTATTGACTGGAACCTTCTAATGATATTCAAGGTTCAGAATTGGCTCCCCAGTCCCCAGGATGCCAATATTTATACTTGGAGGGGGTTTGCTCTTTCAAAGTCAAGGTGTTAGAATTGCCTTGAATGCCATGCTAATGAAGCAATCTTAGGTGATTCAATTGCTTAGAGCAAGCCATTATTCTGGATCCATACTTCCCAGACCTCTGTCTCCGGGTGGGTCTTTGTAATGTGAAGGGGTGTTTCAGATGTAAATGCAGTGGTCATCTTGGCTGCTAGTTTTTTTTTAAGTCAACTGCAGGATTTTTTTCCATTAAAAATTAAATATAAGTTTCCAACTGAAGAATTAATAATCCCTCATTTGGCATATTGTGTTTTCTTGACAGATGCCATAGAGAAACATCTAGAAACTGAAAATATAATAAAGAATGGTCAGCACAGATGTTTAAAGAGATGATTGACCAAACTCATTGAATTCTTTGAAGAAGTAACAAAAAGGGTAGACACGGATAATACAGTTGATGTAATATACCTGGAGTTTAAAAAGGCCTTTGGTACGTTATCGCATAGTAGATACATGTCTAAGGCCAGATCATGTGGAATCAGGAAACATGTAGCAGAATGGATAGCGAGCTAGCTACAAAACAGAGACCAGAGAGTAGGGGTTAAAGATAGTTACTCAGACTGACAGTAGGTTGGAAGTCATGTTCCATAGGGATCACTGTTGTTCACCAATTATGAAAATTATTTGGACTCTGGAATTGGAAGTACAATATCAAAATTTGTGGATAACATCAAATTGGGGGGTATGGTTAATACTGAAGAGAGTGACAAAATACAAGACGGCATTAATAAACTTGCAAACTGGGAATGCAAACGGCAAATGAATTTTAATATAGATAACTGAGAGGTGCTGATTTTGGTAGGAAGAATAAGGAGGCTACCTGTTGCCATAAATGGGAGAAAGGAGCAAAAGGATCTGGAATTCAGATACATAAATCATTAAAAGTAGCAACATGAGTTAACAAAGTCATAAAAAGTGTAAACATAGCACTGGGATTGATTTTTAGAGGAATATAATTCAAAAACAGAGAATTTATACTTAAAGGCATATGGAACCTTGGTTAGACCACACTTAAGAGTATGTTGCACAGTTTTGGTCTCTGTATTACATAAATGATTTGGAAGCACAGAAGAAAGGAAGAAAACGCAAAAATGATTTACAAGGACGAAACCAGAACTGAGAGGCTACAATTATCAGAAAATATTGAACAGCCTGGGGCTCTTTTCTCTAGAAAAGAGAAAGCTGAGAGGTGACCCGATAGAGATCTTTAAAATTATAAAGGGTTTGATAGAGTAGACGTAAAGAAGATATTTCCACTTATACTAACCAAAACTAGGGGCCATGAATATAAAATAGAATTATAGCACAGAAGGAGGCCATTTGAGGCCAGGAGACCATCCTTGTGAACAAGGCTTTTGAAAGAGCTGTCCAATTTAGTCCTGCACCTCAGCATTTTCCCCATAAACCTGCAAATTAGTCCTCTTCAAGTGCATGTACAATTGCCTTTTGCAAGTTCTGATGGAATCTGTTCCCAACACCTTTTCAGGTCCCAGATCTTAGCAGCACTCTGTGTGAAAAAAAAGTCTCACTTTCCCTCTATATTGCCTAATATTTTAAATATATGTGTTACGACCAGGTGAGAAAGGGGTCTAGGGGTTCCTTCTCAGCCTTTGCCTGGTTTAACCGTAACAGGGTTTAACTAAAAAAAATATATGTTTTAGCTCCCCCTCAGTGAATTCTTGTTCCCTGCTTTCCAATTGTAAGGCAAATAAATCAGACAGGTTTTCTTAGATTTAAAGAAGAAAGGTGAAAGTTTATTAACCTTTAATTCGGTTAACGACTACGAATACACGACGCAACCATGCTAGCATGCATACGCGATAAACACACATGCAGATAGAGACAAAGTAGAAAGAATAAAGGGAAAAAGTTTGAAGCAATAGCTGCATTGTAATTACAGTCCTTTGAGTTTGATGTGGAGTCTTTGGTTGCTGGTAAGTCTTGCTGCTCGTTGGGGCCCAGTGCATGCTTTAACTTGTTTCAATGTAGGAGTCTTTTCTCTCTTGAGGTTTAAGTGACTTCAGTGGGTTCAGATGCTTGTGAGAAAGCGAGAGAGAGCCAGCCAGGAGAGAAGCTCTCTTGTTCCAGGTTCAGTTGCAATCTGCAGTCCGTCTTCAAACTGTCCTGTGTCTAGTTCAAAAAAAACATGGGCCAGCAGGTTAGTCATGTGACCAGCTGGTTTAACCACTCCTGCGTTTGTGGATTCTCCATCTTAGCAGACACTGGAATGTGAGCTTGCTTACTCCTTCAATGTCTGGTGATCAAAATCCCTTTGGGTTAATTGGACCAGGGAGTAGTTGCTTTGTCTTTCCAAGCACTTTCTCTTAGTATGCAAATATCCTCTAGCCAAATGTCTGGTGATCTCTTTAATCAAGTCATTTCTTCACTCCAGCAACAGTTTAAAATCAATGTTCATATGACAAAATTAATATGCCTCATTCTTGGCAGGTGGGGGTCTTCATGACATATTACCTTACTAGAGCAAATAAGTTCTCCCTGCTTGCTCTAGTAAATCCCTCATAATTTTGAATAGCTCTATTAGGTCCACCTTAAACCATATGTGCTCTAAGGAGAACTATTCCAGTTTTCCCACCCTCTCCACATAACTGAAATCCCTCATCCCTGGCATCATCCTAGTAACCCCTCTCCAAGGCCTTGATATCCGTCCTAAAGTGTTGTGTCCAGAATTATACACAATAGTCTAGCTGAGCCCTAACCAGTGATTTGTAAAAAATTTTCTTTTTATATTCAATGCTCCCATCTACAAAGCCAATGATCTCATACTCTTCCTTAACTGTCCTATCGACTTGCCCGGACACCTTCAAAGATTTGTGAATATGCAGCCCCAGATCCCTCTAGATTATATCCCTCCCATGTTTTTCTCTCAAAGTGCATCAATTCACACTTATCGTATTAAATTGCATCTGCCATGTGTCTACTCATTTCACCAGTCTATATCCTACTGAAGTGGCACAGTGGTGCAGTGGTTAGCACCGCAGCCTCACAGCTCCAGGGACCCAGGTTCGATTCTGGGTACTGCCTGTGCAGAGTTTGCAAGTTCTCCCTGTGACCGTGTGGGTTTTTGCTGGTTTCCTCCCACAGCCAAAGACTTGCAGGTAATAAGTAAATTGGCTGTTGTAAATTGCCCCTAGTGTAGGTAGGTGGTAGGGAATATGGGATTACCGTAGGGTTAGTATAAATGGGTGGTTGTTGGTCGGCGCAGACTCGAAGGGCCTGTTTCTGTGCTGTATCTCTAAATTAAATAAATATCTGCCTCACTATTTACTTTGTTGCCAAGTTTTGTAGCAAGCTCAAACTTGAAAATTGTACTCTCTATACCAAGTCCAAGTCATATACATATATAATGAAGAAAGATTGTCCACTATTATTTCATCAAGGAACTCAATCAGGTTAGTCTGACATAATTTGCCTTTAACAAATCCATGATGGCTGCTCCTTATTAAACCATGCTTCTCCAAATGAGAATTAATTTTGTACTTGACAATGGTCTCTAGTAGTTTTCCCATCACTGACATTAGACTAACTAGCTTCTTGTTACCAGGTTTATCCTGCTGCCCTTTTTTGAATAGAGTGTAACATTTGCAATCCTCCAGTCACCTGGCATGATCCCATAACCAAGGAGGACTGAAAGATTGTGGTCAGAACTTCAGCTATTTCCATCCTGGTTGAATTATTTGTTAATTGTTATTTGCTAATTATGAAGTTGAATTCATGAAGTGTAAGTCTTAGACACTAGAGTTTTCTAGTTTTGCCTATAATATGCTCAGCTGAAGAGAAGTTATAGATGCAGAGTACAATCAAGCATAGTCACTTGCTCTTTTAATTCAGATACCCACCTGTTTCAAGAATTGTAATACTGAAAGCTAGTCTGAGCAGCCTATTTACAGGTTAATGAGCTCTGTCCGACTCCCTTGTTTTCCTCTATTGGCTCCTTTTTGCCACATGACCTCATATCGTACCTCCCTTCAGTATTTTCCCTCCTGCCTGGTCTTGCCTTTCATCATGAGCGACTTCCTGTCTTTGTACCATAATTAATCTAATCAACTGTCGCTAGATTAACTTTTTTGAACCTTCTTCCTATCTTTCATGTTTCAACATTGTTTCCCTCAGAAACCTATAATGCATCTCATCTGGGCTGGGTGACTTGTTCATATTGAATGATGTCAACCTATATAGCACTTTATTTCTATTTTTATCCTATCCAATATTTCAACTCTCTCCTCCTCTACTGCGACATTAACTTCATCCTCTTTTTTTTGTAAGGACAGATGCAAAATGATAATTCAGTACCTCAGTCTAGCCCTCTGCCTCCATAAGAAAATTTCCATTTTTGTCCCTAATCGGCCCCACCATTCCTTTAACTATCCTCTTATATGTTAATATGAGATTTTTTGGTTCCTTTTCATGGTATCTGCTAATCTTTTCTCAGATTTTTTTTCAATATACCCCTACACTCTCTGTATTCTGTTTGGTTTTTGACTATATTCTATACCTGACATCTGTCAGAAACCTTTTAACTGTTTTTATTTTAACTGTTTTTCCTCAGTCATCCAGGGGACTCTAGGATTAGACGTACCTCTTCAACCACTCCTCTGGTCTCTCCACAAACTCTCCTCTCAAAATCTTGTTTGGTTTCCTCAGTAAGGCACCTTGAGACATTTCATTACATGAAAAGAAGTTAAAAAGTCCAAGCTGTTGTTGTTGTTGTTGGATGAGGAGAGCATCTGGCTTGGCTGTGATGGTTTCTATGAGAGAATAGCTTGCTGACATGTGTTGGCCACTGGCCACATGTACAGATTAAGATAAAGAAAGGGAAGAGGGATTATGAAACTAAGATAGCTAGAAATATAAAGGCGGACTGTAAAAGCTTCTTTAGGTACGTGAAAAGGAAACGATTAGCAAGGACGAATGTGGGTCCATTGCAGGCGGAGACAGGAGAGTTTGTGGTGGAGATTGAGGAAATGGCGGAGAGATTAAACAATTACTTTGTATCTGTTTTCATGGAGGAAGACACAGAAAATCTACCAGAAATATTAGGGAACCAAGGGACTTGTAATAATGAGGAACTGAGAGTAATTAGTATTAATAAAGAGGTAGTACTTGAAAAATTAATTGGATTGAAAGTTGATAAATCCCCTGAAAGCTACATCCCAGTGTGTTAAAGGAGGTGGCTATAGAGATCGTGGATGCATTGGTGGTTATCTTTCAAAATTCTATAGATTTTGGAAGGGTTCCTGCAGACTGGAAAGTAGCAAACGCAACCCCACTATTTAAGAAGGGAGCGAAAGAGAAAACTGAGAATTCCAGACCTGTTAGTTTGATGTCAGTATTAGGGAAAATGTTGGAATCTATTATAAAGGATGAGATAACTGGACACTTGGAAAACAATGATATGATTGGTCAGAGTCAACATGGATTTGTGAGAGGGAAATCATGTTTGACAAACCTGATTTTTGAGGATGTTACTTGTAGCATAGATAAAGGAGAATCAGTGAATGTGGTGTATTTGGATTTTCAGAAGGCTTTTGATAAGGTTCCACACAGGTTAGAAAAACAAAATTAGAGCACTTGGAATTGGGGCAATATACTGCAAAGGATTGAGAATAAATGGGTCATTGTCAGGATGGGAGGGTTTTACCAATGGGGTACCCCAAGGATCAGCGCTTGGTCCACAGCTGTTTACAATCTATATAAATGACTTGGATATCGAGATCAATTGTAATATTTCCAAATTTGCAGATGACAAAAACTAGGAGGGAGTGTAAGTTGTGAGGAGCATGCAAGGAGGCTCCAAGGGGATTTGGACAGGCTAAGTGAATGGGCTAGAACATGGCAGATGGAATATAATGTGAATAAGTGTGAAGTGATCCACTTTGGTAGAAAAAAACAAAAAGGTAGAGTATTTCTCAAATGGTGAGAAGTGTTGATGTCCAAAAAGACCTGGGTGTCCTTGTTCATGAGTCACTAAAAGCTAGCATGCAGTTGCAGCAAGCAATTAAGAAGGCAAATGGTATGTCAGCATTATTTTCCACTTTTTAGCTTGTATTTGCCTTTCCTTGGCCTGCTCGTGCAACTTAATTTAAAGTAATATTTTGGATTTATCTTTCCTATATCTTTATTGCCCTTTTAAATCACTAATCAGACGCCGCCTTTCCAGGCTGAAACATACACGTGCGTGCACATACGCAACCACACGTACACATTTAAATATGAACATACACTTGTACACACACACACACATGTAGACACACACATACATTCTTCAGAACTCAACAGCAATTGAAAAATCCAAAACTTGGTCGATTTTCCAATCCTTAGCACTGAGGCCAATTGCACTGTAACCTCTCCTGAGCTCCTCTAAACAAACACAGATCAGGACTGAACATTTGATCTTGTTATTTTACATGATTTATACACAGAAGAGTGCCACCTCCAGCTTTGACCAAGTGCCAGAATAGTTATGTAAATGTAGAAAGAGTGGAAGACTGGAAACTCATTGCGCTGCTTAAATTATAGGTCATTAAATAAGCCCTGCTATCAGTTTCCATTACTGGCTCCAAGAGGAGCTGTTTACTGAAGCTGGTATCAGATTATACACTGTAGAACAAAATATAAATCACTGCAGATGTTGTAAATCTGAAATGAAGACCAGGTGAGGTCAGGCCAAGCAGCATCTGTGGAGAGAGGAAGATAGGGCTAACCTTTCAGTTCAAAGACCTTTCATCAAAATATAATGTTTGAAGTAACAGAAAGAAAGAACTTACATTTACTTAGTAGCATTCACAACCTCACGTCATCCCAAAGCACTTTACAGCCAATTAAGGAATTTTGAAGTGTTGTAATGTAAGGAATGCGGCAGCCAAGTCGTGCGTAGCAAGGTCCCGCAAACAGCAATGAGATGAATGACCAGATAATATGTTTTAGTGATGGTGGTTGATATTGGCCAGGACACCAGGAAGAACTCTATGAAATAGTTCCATGGGACTCTTATGTCCAAATAAGAGGCCTGATTTAAAATCTCATCTGAAACATGGCATCTCCATCAGTTCAGAACTCCCTTAGTACTGCACAGGAGTGCCTGCATCTTATGCTTAAGTCTCTGGACTGGGACTTGAATCAACAACCTTCTGACTCAGAGGCGAGAGTGCTACCAACTGGGCCACAACTGACACCTTGAGCTAAAAGGTTAACCCTACCATGCTCTCTCCAAGAAGATAGGGTTTAAAAAAGGACTAGATGAATTCTACTTAGTAATGGGAATAAAAACAATTTGCTCTAGAATCACTGTATGGAACTTGATGGAGCTTTGCAAGTACAGGCTAGATGGACCATCGACTGCAAATTTAAATGGGTTGCATCCCTGGTGCCCTCCAGCTCTGATCTATTTGTAATAGGGTCAATATAGAAATGTACATTTTCTTTGCTGGTTCAGGCTGCTTCTGTGGGGCCCACTTGTATCCTGCTGAGGCCAATAATCCTCATGCTGCTTCGTGTACTTGCCTCTTACATATACTGGGTTGAAGAAGTAAGAACTTCCAATCTGGGAAGTCTCTGTCCGCCACCTCATCCCCTCTGCATTGGAGGCTTTATGGAGGTAGGTTGGTTAGAGGTTTTGCCCAACTCTCCCCCTGCAAAAAAACACTAAAATTCCGCTGAAGGCCAGGACTTGGTATTTCGGGTTCTGGTGGAGCTTCCAGACTTTGAGTGAGTCAGACCCCCTCGTATCAGAAGGCCCTTTTTTTTTTTACAGAACCTTTACCTCCTGTCACTCTACCGTCAGAACCATTTAATGTGATGGATTGTTCTCTCTGTTTTTAGGGAACAGATTTATGTCTCATCCTTTCTTCATTCAGCCAGCAATAGTTTGGCAGGTTACCCGCCACATGTATTAAATAATGTTTCAATCTTAAACTGGGCGGGCAACATTCCTAGACAAACTGGCACTAGTTGTGTACTTCTACAAGTGATCTATTATAAATGACACGCCTCAACATATATCCTGCACAAATTAAGATTTAATTGAGTGCAATAACTTACTGTGCTGATCACTGTGCACCTGCTAAAGATAGACTGCACATTCTCATTAAAAAAACAGTTTACATTCACACACAGGGGTGGCTGAGTCATCGGGAGTGGTTATAGTAGTTATCGCATGATGAAAGCATGCTGACAGCTTTCTGGGTATTGGTTATTCGTATGCAGGAAGTGGTGACCAACATTACACACAAACTGCACATTAACCAACTGGAAGCCTTTCCTTTTCATAAAATTGGAGGGGGTTCTCATATGGGGCTTTGCCACATGCCAGTCTGTAGAATTGGACAGCACTCTCTTTTGTTTCTCAGGTTCTGTTGAGAAGGATACAAATTGTGCAGCCCCTTGACGAGAGCACCAGTCATCTTGATGCAATGTTGAGCTGTTGCCTGACCAATGTGGCAAAGGCCACCAGATGCTGCCTGGAAGTGTCCAGATGCAAAAGAATTCAAAGCAGTGGTGGTTTAGACTGGTACAGACAATGCTGTTCCCCTGGTGGAAGTGGGTTGTACCTGTTCAGTCAGCAGCTGACATATTTCCACCACTGCTTCTGAGGGAAACGAAGCCTCCTGAAGCTCTCACGAGTGGAAATATGTAAGTAAGACCTTCTTGATATGTTAACGCTGGTAAGTGGGTATTTGCATACATGGAATATAGATCTTCTGTGACACTTCACTTTAGGAGTCTCCAATTCAGTCTTTTTCATCTCTTTTTCCTCAAAAAATGTAGAAATGGAGGGATCCCCATTGGGAAATTCATGTACCCAATCCACACTTGTACTTTGTGCAGAACTGACTTAATAGAGTAGTAAGGTTCCTGACAGAACTTCTAATGCATCATACAGCTAAAACCGATACGCAGGGCAAGTGCAACCAATCTTGAGCTGTGGCAGAATATACGACCGCCTTAAAGCTGTATCCGTCTCAGGGATACCTACCTTCCTGCAGTCCATCCTAACAGTTCAGTAGCAGTAGTAATTTGGGTTGGGTTTTGGGCAAAGAATGAGGAAAATTTGGGTGTGGGGTGGGGGGAGGTGGTTAGCCATGCCCACCTGACTCTTTAAATATGATGGGATGTCATATCAGTGGGCGTTAAATGTAACTGGTGTTACTTCTCAAGGAGAATTCTAGTACATATTTTTCCCAATATCATTGAGGTGGTAGCCAGTACCACTCTATTTTATTCAGTTTTGCCCAAAGCCACCTGAAAACAGTTGGGAGATCAAAGGGAAATCCAGTGTCTGCTGCAATCTCAGTGAGTCAGCACACAAAGTATGGAGAAAACCATTCACCCTTACCACAAGTCCATCCATGGCAGTACAGCAGCAGGGTAAAACTGAAATATCATGGTCTCACATGTTAATCTGATATCTCTGGAGGCTACATATGTACTGCATTGCAGTGGGCTCACACATGGACGGAAGTGGGTTGATCATAATGGCGGGCAGGGGGTAGCCTGGCTGCTTCTCTAAATTCATCTTGTATTGTGTGTGCTTTCAGTGCAAAGCATGGCTTGAATGAAAGAAAATAGAAAGAGAAAGAAAGGAGTTTCTATAGCACCTTCTAGAACCTGAGAACATTCCAGAGTGCTTCACAACTAACGAATTACTTTTGAAATGTTGTAATGTAGGAAATGCTGCAGCCAATTTTTGCACAGAAAGATCCCACAAACATCAATGAGATAATGACTAGATAATCTGTTTTAGTGATGTTGGTTGAAGGATAAATATTGGCCAGGACACCGAGAAGAATTCCCCTGCTCTTCTTCGAAAAGTTCCATGGGATCTTTTATGTCCACCTGAAAAATTTAAAATCTCATCTGGAAGAAGATATCTCTGACAATGCAGTAGTTCCTCAGTACTGCTTTGGAGTGTCAGCCTACATTATATGCTCAAGCCTGTGGGGTGGCACTTGAATCTACAATCTTCTGACTCAGAGGCAACAGTACTACCACTGAGCCACTGCTAACATCATCACCATGATTATTTGATCATGAGAAACTGCAGTGGTGGGGATGCTCCCAAGCTCACACAGCTGTACAGGCTACAGGACAATGTGCCTGCGATCTTCCTGATAAATCTGCTTGCTCCATTTCTTCATCATCTTCCCCATTTTCCTTCTTTCGGGATGACTTACCTTGAGCATGGTCCTTGTTGCTAGTTGTCAGTACAACCATAGTGGTCACCACTTTCCAAACAATCAGGCTGTGACAATAGCAAATGTCCAGTAATGCCAATTTCTTTGTTCTTGCCAACCCTCTCCTTGGAAATCAGTTTAAGATGCTTGATGGTCAGGACTGGCTGTTTGAAAGGCTATCATTAGGTTTTATCTAGTACGTTACTAAACAAAGGTTGGGAGCAAACAATTAATGCCAACTGGATTACGTGGGCCATTATAATCCAGAATAGGGAAATTCTGATCTGAACTGTTTATAAAAGGAAGACAGCTAATTAATTCCCTTGCCTCTTCTCAAAGGTCGCAGACATATCTCTCATCAAACACAGTATCTCAGGCTGAGACCTGATTCTTTGATCCATACTAACATGCCTTTGAAATGCTACTGAGACAAAAGGTTGCATTTCCCTTAACAATGCTAAATAATTTGTGAGTCTTTGGAATAGTTGGTCACTAAATGGAACCCCATCTTCCCATTGTCCTTAACCTTATCCATTCATACTTGTGAGGACCAATGCAGTCAGATCATTTGGAACTGAATTAATGTGTTTGCTTTTGAGAAATCCTGTGTGAGCCTCAGTTTTTAACCCTTCACATGCTGTTTCCAGGAATAAAGAATATGTTAAAAACTTAACAAGTGAAAATGCTGTTTTGCCACGTTACCACCCACACCCCACCCCTCTTTAGAAGAAGTTGCTCTCGTGCCTTTTACCATGTTGTAGCTTCTATGTAAGTCTATGTGACAACCAACCTGTACACACCTCTGCCCCCTTCCCCCATGCCTCCTCAACAACCCCCCCCCTCCTCCCACACTCTCTTTAGCAGACAAGGTATGCAAGGCTATGTCAGACTGAACAAGATCTCATTATACAGCCATTTTCCTGTCACTTCAGCCAACTCTCTTGGTCTCTTAAAATCTGCACTATGCTGTGTGCTTTGCCCAAATCCATCAGTAGGGTGAGTTAACTGTATTGCCTTCAGTTTCACTCGGGGTATACCCAGACTTTCCTAGATGCAAAATAATTTGGGGTGATAACTTCCCATTGTCCTGGACACCTTCACTTTTGAGAGCTGCATTGAAAACTGGCTGCCTGCACTCATGATGGCTCCCTGGCTCTGTTCAGATGGTTCTGTATCAACGTATTCTCTTTATAGGCTTGCACAAAACTTGAAAAACTCACAGCATGGCAGTTGTTGACGGCGAGATTCAAGACTATATGATACATTTAGCCTAATATAATATATAACAGGAGAACTTTGGCCCTGAACTATCTGTTAAGGAGTACGATCGTCAATCAATGGCCCTGTTTCCTTGAAGGTCACAGAAACAGTTATCAATTAAACCCACATCCTAGGCCGAGGCAGATTCTTTGATCTGTGTCAAGGCATATGGAACCACTCCATTCATGTTAGATTAAGACAAATGGCTATATTTCCTTGTCAATATTAATTGGTTTGCCAATCTTATCATTATTTCCCATTAAATGTGATGACAAATTAATAGCTTCAATTTTCTATTATCTTCTCAATTCACCCTTGTGAATATCATTGCAGACAGCTTCTCTGGCATTGAACAGATGCATTGTCAATTGAGAAATATCCCATAAAATCCTGGCTTGTTAACTGTTGCATGCTGTTACCAGCAATATAAAATACAAGATAAAAATTCAATATAGGCAAAAGAAGATCCATTTACACTACTCCCACCTTCATTGTCCTCCTAAACCTTGGTTTCCATACCTCGTTCAAGCACCTCATTCTATTCCAACTCTCCCACCTTTCAGTTAAAGTACTCATCAGATTGTCATTGAACATGTAGTCTGCCTCCCAGTTGCATCTTGACCTCTCCCACAACTCCCTTTTCAAATCCTCTCAGTCCAGTATCTACTGTAACTACAGCACTATACTATAATATACTGCTCAAAGTCACCAATGGTATCTTTTGTGACAGTGGAATATTATTCCTCCTTGGCTTTTACAACCTTTAGATTAAATCAAATAAAATCCAGGTTTCTGCCCAACATGCCCTCCTTCAACTAACAGAAGCAAAAGCATTTTCATGTCATTCACCTCATTTGCTGTTTGTGAGATCCTGCTCTGTACTAAATTGGCGGTCACAGATTAAGCTGGGAGGTAAATAGCTTTTCAATGAGGTGGAGGAAAGGGAAGTTTGAGATGGGGTGATTTTCGGAGACAATGTACTGATCAGGAGTAGGTTTGCTGAGGAGTGATCGAGCTTGAATGAAAGGAGCACAAAAGTCAAGGCTGTCACTGCTGTAGCTGCCGAATTTCAGATGAGACATTAAACTAAGGCCATGTCTGCCCTCTCAGGTGGACGTAAAAGATCCCATGGCATTATTTCAAAGAAGAGCAGGGGAGTCACCCCGGTGTCCTAGCCAATATTTATCCCTCAATCAACATTACATCAACAGATTATCTGACCATTATCACATTGCTGTTTGTGGGATCTTGCTGTGTGCAAATTGGCTGAGGCGTTTCTGACAACAGTGACTACACTTCAAAAGTACTTCATTGGCTGTAAAGCACTTTGGGACATCCGGTAGTCATGACAGGCGCTATATAAATGCAAGCCTCTCTTTTAAGACATTCCTTGAAACCCATCTCTTTAGTGAAACTTTTGGTTACTTGTCCTAATATGTCCCTATGAGGCTCATTATCAAATCTTTTCTTATAATGCTCCTGTGACATGGTAAATATCCCACGGTGCGATATAAATACGAGTTATTATTGAGACAGTTGCTGTTTACCAAATTGACTGCCACATTTGCTTACATCACAGTGACTACACATAGAAAAGAAATGGCCAATCTCATTAAATTGCATTTCAGGCATCAAGTTAAAAGGACTAAACTATGTGTGGACCCTTTATTAAAAGGTATGTTAAATCAGTTAGCAATCATCAGAGAAGACCAGGAATGTTGGGCTCAGCATTCACATCACTTCCACATTATCTTCAAACGTTGCAGTTAGGGAGTAATGACACAATGACTGCTCATCCAGTTCTGCTCATCCCACCTCCCCCTGAAACTCAGCAAATCCCAGACTTACTGGTACTTGACAGCCTGGTTTTTGACCAGATCCTATCTGGCCTGCAGTCTTATTTCGGACTCAGCCTCAGCCTTCATCACTCCCTCCTCAAGCATTTAATCACAAAGGGAAAAACACTCACTCAAAAGTCAGGATTTTAATACACAAAATACAATGTAGAGGAATACACCTGAATATCGTGAATTGCAATAGTCCATCTTTGGGTTCAGAGGTCAATCCAATATCAGCTGAAGCCAAGCATCACCTGAACATCGAACATTGTATTATCTGTACAAGTTTCTCTGTTTGGTTTTACATGGAGTAAATCTCAATCCCTGTTACCTTAAGCACCTCACTGTCTTGCCTGCGTGTTGGATCCTCTGCGTATGACTCCAGCTCTGGGCTTATCTCTCTCTGTTTCTGCTCCTGACCAGTGGTCATCATTCACCAAGAGTGAGAGATACCTTCAGTTTCTGGGTTCCCCCTTTCTGCCTGCACTGTTGCTCGGTCTCTCCTGCAGTTATTTTGTTCAGTAAAGGCTCAGGTTTCTTCAGCTTCTTTGAACTGTACTGTTTTAACCCAGCAGTTCACCTTGCTGGCCAACAGTGGATTGATGTATGGACGTGGACCTGGGTCCTACCCTGAGATTTTATAGATAGAAAATCATGTGGCTGGTGCGCCTGAATTCTTGATTTGCACTGCAGTAGGTGAGGCTTCACACCAAGAACATCATCTAATAAAATTACCCTCGTCATTAATTGGCACTGGAACACTTTGGAATGTCCTATGTGACAATTTCTCTCTTTTTTCCACCTGTTCTTCAAAGCCCATCTTATAAGACAGCTAACATTGTTTCACTTCTCTGTCCCAACAAGCATGAATTTCTCCTCCTATTCCTGCATCGTCGCCTCCAGAGCACCAATGATCCATACTTGGCTCTCTACTACTCTTCAGCTATGTCCTATCTCTTGGTGACATTATCTGCAGACATAGGGTTAGCTCCCATAGACAAATTCTACACTATCGTACTGCCTGACTGACATTAAATCATGGAAAAATCAGAATTTCGCCCAACTGAAGATCAAGAAGACTGAAGCCAACATTGTTAGCGCCTTCTAAAAAACTTGGCTCGTTTTATACTGAGTCCATTGCACTCCTTGGCTGCTTGCTCAGACTGAATCTGACTGGACAGAAATGTGACATCCTGCTCAATCCAGAGCTGAACATATTCTAGCCATCGCCAAGACCACTTATGTTCACCCCCATAAAACTGCCAGTCTGCTCCTCTACCTTACCCTCACAGAAACCAATATTGATGCCTTTAGCATTTTGAGAGTCGATTTTCTAAAACTCTACATGCTGGTCTTCCAATATATACTCTCCATAAATTTCAAATGGTCCAAATCCCTGTCACGCATATCCTGTCCTGCACTAAGTTCTGTATTTCCATCACCCAATCTGTTGACTTCCATAAGGTGCCAGTCCCCAAATGTGGGCATAAAATTCAGAATTATAGTTCAACCCCCTGTCCCAAGGATCTTTCTCCTCTACTGAATTCCCAGAGTTCCAGTTGCCTCCTTCCCCATTCCCTGTCCCTGGAATTCTGTTCCCTCCTGCCCCCATTTATATCCCTGTTTTCTCCTCTCCTCCTGCCCCAACGATTCCTCCCCTGCTCCCCATAATACTCCATGCTTCACTCCTGAAATCCCTGCCCTCTTGTCCTGCTCCCTGGGATCCCTATTCCTCCTGCCCCATTCTGGGAGATCTACATCCCCTCCGCTGGTCCTTCTCTTGAATCCCCACTCCCTGGGCTTTCCTTGTTCCACTAGCTGAGATTCCATGCCCTTGCTGCAATTCCCAAGGTCCCTTATCTCTAGGTTCCTCCTCCCTGAGACTCTTCCTCACTGGGATTTCCTCTCTGGTTGGCTGGAACATAGGATCACGAGTAGGCCATTCAGCCCCTCAAGCCTGTTCCGCCATTAGATCATGGTTGATCTGTGGCTCCTTCCCTTGTACCTCTGCCTCCATGGGTTCTTAGATTCCTGGGACTGTTTCCTCCCTAAGGTGCCTCCTTCTTAAGTTTTCCTCTTTCCCTGAGATACCCCCTAGAATTCCCTTTCCCTGGGTTTCCTCTTCCCTTGCCCCTGGGATTCCTCATCCCTTCGCCCTGTCTCTTCCTCTACCCATTGCCATTGCCCCAGTTGGGAGCCCCGCCCCTTTTTGCCCCGCCCACTTGAGGATATCCCGGCAGCCTCTCCGCCTGGGGTAGAAATAGGCCACTTTCAATGGCGCGGCGAATGCTGGGATAGCACTGCCTCCATATCTCCTGCGGAGCGGCACCCGGAGGAGGGAGACAGAGAGAGGGCAGCTCGGAAGAACCAAGCCTACCGACACTAACATCAGCCCCGGCACTTCAATTCCCTACCGGCCGGCGAGCTGAGCTCCCCAGATTAAAACCACCGAGAATTCAAAGGGAGCTGAACCCGAGTGAGAGACACCGTGAGCGGGACGGAGTGCGGGGCACACAGGGAGGAAGCCAGAAACCAGCCAGCTCTTGCTGCACGATGACCACCGGTCAGGAGCAGAAAGGGACCGAGAAAGAAGCCCAGACTGCAGAGCTGGAGCGGGGCGCAGAGGATCTGACACCCAGTCAGGACAGGGGAGTGCTAAAGGTAACATGCATTGAGATTTATTCCGTGTAAAACCGAACAGATAATCTAGTATCGGAGTTTCCAGTGATGTTTGGCTCCAGCTTAAATAACAACATTCATTTTGAAGAAAAAAACACACGGCCGAAATTTAAACGAAGCAAATTCTGAACACGGCTCACTCATATTGCAATGTAACTTTTAGAAGACAATCTCTAACTTAATCAATATTTTCCTTCTAAACAGTGGGCATTTACCGTGCTTTGAGTACACTTGGAATGCATGAACACATATGTTTCCCTATATAACTTCGAAGTAATTCATTGCACGTCAAGCACTTAGAGATGTTTCTGATCGATAATATATAAACGCAAGTCAGTCTTTTATTTTATACATAATTTACTTGCATTAATGGTAACTAAACCATTCCGTTTTATACGATTCGAATCTGTAAATCAAATAGAACAAGTAAATAGTTATTTTGTAGATCCCTATAATTTTCTATATTATTTAATAGGTGTCTTCACTTGGTTCTGTCTTCTGCTCACACTCAAGGACACGTTCCAGCTAATTACATTCGGAAACTTTCACCAAAGTATCTGGTATTTCCACAACTTAAAAACATTACATTTAAAAAGTGAGCGATGTTCAATTCCAGCTGCCCTTCATGTTTTGACCGATCACACGGACCCCTATACTCACATGCAGAGCTCGAGAACACAGCCAGCCGTTTCTTTCACTCACAACCTGGGCACTGGGTGACAGTAGCAATTGAGCACCGGCTCGCTGTTAGCGACAGGCTGTCTGCTCGGTCTTAAAGGGACCAACCAGCATCGTAAACCGTAAGCACTCATCAGTGAAGCCCAGTAGTGTTGCACTAAGTATTTAGCTATCTCACCCCACCTTCAAACACACCACAATAACTGTTCAGACAATCCTCACTCTCCCCTCTTAACCCTGAGGCTGCCCCAGGGTTGTCAACACCTGGCAGCCTGGCCTATTGAGTGTTGTGTCCAGTCCTTCTACAGTGAAACCTCGAATCTGAGTCGGATTTTAAAGTGAAAGTCACCTCTTCTGGAGGATTTAAGATTAGAAAGGACCTCAATGCATTTGCAGCCGCGATCCTTGCCCAGATGCGAACTACAGCCTTGCTTTCGAGTCGGCCCCAGCCCTCGGTTCCCTCCCCACCCCCCTCTCCCAGACCTTCCTCAAATACTCCACAACTTACAAACTCACGAATTTATCACGGGATAAAATGCAGAGGGATGGACGCCAGCACCTCGGCTGTGGATGTTAACATTCGCAGGCAGAGCAGAGCTAACGAGTAAAGTCAGCGCCAGTCTGAGCTGTTGCAGTTGCTGGAGTTGTAGCTTTACTCGGTTCCTATATTTTCTGTGCCAGGGGTCGATAAGTGTGATGTTGTCCCGCAAAAGCCGTCAATTCTGTGGATTTGTTCATATCGCACTAGCTTCGTGATACGGTTGGGGTGAATGTCATTTTTCAGTATAAGATTTTATTCAGATGACCGAGTAATTAATCTCACTTCTCCTTTTACACTGTTGGTAATAATCAAGCTTTTCCTTGTTGCTCTTATTCCAACATTGTTGATGACGTTCGGTTTATTTTGGAGATAGTGCTGACTTGTTTTGGATAATTCTGGGTCTGAGAGAATAAACGATGTCTTAATTCCTCGGTGTATTGTATCTGATCTTGGTTCAGTAACTTTGTTGTCGCAGAAGCTGGTGCCAGGCCCAGAGTTTTATCATTATTTTAGACAGTTAAACGTTAATTTCTATCTGCATCTTGTACTCAGTTCTAATTATCTGGGAGTTTCAGGTTGTTAACACTCAGTGACGCCCCAAGGCTGACAAAGTGAATGTGATCGAGATAGCTTCTGGCTTGTGGTGCATGTGATTTATCTTCTATTATTATTTGTTGAGATTTATCTGCAGCTGTTCTGTAGCAGTCACTGCAAGCGGCTTTGGTTTGGTTTTCAGCTGCTTGGTTGGGTTGAAGTTCTCTGAGCCCGTCCTTAAAAGCTGGTGTGTTTCCTGCTCTATGTACCTTTCAGCAGACGAAAAATTCAAAGAACTTGCCTTTCCTGTTCTCAGGATGTGCCAAAGCATTTTTCAGCCAATGAAATACTTTTTTGAAATGTAGTCCCTATTGTAATGTATGAAACTTAGCAGCCAGCAGGCTCCCAGAATCAGCACTGTGATAATGACCAGATAATTTGGTTCAGAGGGTGGTTGTGGAATAAATATCGGCCAAAACACTGAGGATAACTCCCCTGCCCGTCTTTGAAATAGTACAGGGGCCTTGGTTTAAACATCCCATCCAAAAGACAACACCTCTAATAATGCAGCACTCTGCCAAAACTGGCACTGTCGTGTCAGCCTACATTATGTGCTCAACCCGGAGAGGGACTTAAACACTTGACTGTCTGACTCAGACGCAAGTGTGCTACCAACTGAACCACGACTGACTGAAAGGTTCAGAACAATTTTGTCCTCTTGTCGTCAACATCTAATATGTTTTTGTGTTCAGAGTATAATACATGTGAGTTCCCATGGTGACAGTGAAAGGTTCTCTCCTGTGGCTGTCATACAGTCTCTTTAACAGTTTTATTTTGCTTTCTGTGCTGTTTCCATTGTACATTTTGAGTTTGTTGATCAGTAAACTAATGTTTTGGTCAGACTGTGGAGTGTTTGAAATTCCCCCTCACTGGGGTTTGTTTGTTCATTGCCCTGTGGCCAAGAGAGGAAGTCAGTTCCTTTCTTTAATCTCCCGAGTAAAGTTATGAGACATGCTAACCCTGGTCCCAAACATAATTGAATAAAATGCACCATGCATCATTCAAAATTGCACATATAGTATTTCCATAATCTTAGCCAAGGGTGCACACAACAAATTTTATAAAAATTGTACACTCATTTCAAATCTGACTGCCTCCTACTCTCGCGCTATTCTAAATTTTGCTGTCCTTTTCAATAAAATGATTCACTTTTGAACACTATTTTACTTTGTAAGTTTTCAATCTTTAATATTGGAGCAGATTTTGATATTATTGTGCTTTGGACGTTATAGGTCACCTGTGCTAATTGTGTGTTAATTATTGGAAAATATGCAGAACATTACACGCCACAGTTAAAATGGAATTAAGATTATGCTGTGAATTAGCGCAATAGTGCTGGTGTCAATTATGGGATTTACAAGGGACTCTACTTATTAGTATTTATATTTCATAACTGCCCACTCCCATGGAGTGGAGGGTGTAATGGCAACGTTTCTTAGTTTTTTTTCAGTTTATTTGTAAAATTTAACCAATAGAACATACCAAATTAACCATAAGTACAACACAAAGATCTAAAGGACAACGTAAAATCATATAAAGATTGAGTTACTCTGGCTCAGAGACATTGAGCTGGAGTATGAGGTAGAGGCGCTCTAAATGGAGGGGGAGCGTTACCTGTACAGTTTAGTCCAGAACACATTCACACCATACAGAGAGATACAGGTATCTAAAGGATGGCACAATGTGACTAATGGTGTCTCCCAAAGGTCTGTACTGAGGCCTTAGCTTTTCATTGTATTTATAAATAACTTGCATGAAGGAATAGAGAGCCGTATATCCAGGTTTGCTGATGACATTAAGTTGAGTGGCACAGTGAACAGTGTACATTAGAGCAGAAAGCTGCAAAGGGAAATTGATAGATTAAGTAAGTAGGAAAAACTAGGGCAGATGGAGTTCTGTTTGGGAAAGTATGAGGTCACCCATTTTGGACCGAAGAAAGATAGATCAGAGTATTTTCTAGATGGTGAGAAGCTAGGAACGGTGGAGGAGGAGAGATTTAGGGGTCCAATTACAGGAATCATCAAAAACTAGTGGACAGGTACAGAAAATAATTTAAAAGTCGAATAGAATGTTGGCCTTTATCACAAGAGGGAATACAAAGGGGTGGAAATTATGTTACAGTTATATAAATGGGACTTTGTGTGATTAAGAACATAGGCAGCAGAGTTTTGGATGACCTCAGGTTCGCAGAGGATAGAATGTGGGAGGCTGTCCAGGCATTTTTTGGAATAGTCATCGTGGAAAGGTAATAAATACATGGATGAGGATCTCAGCAGCAAATGAGCTAAGGCAGGGATGGAGCTGCACAATGTGACAGAGGGAGAAATAGGTTGTCTTAGTGCTGGTGTAGATATGTGGTTGGAAGCTCATCTGGGATTAAACCTGGGCTGAAAGAGTTAAATCATGAGAACAGATGTATAGATGAGATCTGTATTTCCTTGAATAAAGAAGATTTAGGGGAAATCTAATTGAGGCATTTAAGAAGATTAAAGGAGCTGATAGGGTGGATAGAGAAAAACTATTTCTTCTGGTGGGGGAGTCCAGAACAAAGGGCAGAATCTTAAAATGAGAGCGAGGCCATTCAGGGGTGATGTCAGGAAGCACTTCTTCACACAAAGGTTAATGGAAATCTGGAACTCCTCAAAAAGCTGTTAAGACTGGGGGCCAATTGCCCCAAAATATAGGAAAGCTTGTAGATGTGTAGAAAAATGGCAAATCTAATTCAATGTAGGTAAGTGGGAGATGTTCAGTTTGGTAGGAGGAATAAGGAGGCCGCTTATTCATTGGAAGATAAGAAACTATATGAGGTAACAGAGTAAAGAGATCTGGAATACAGACACCCAAATCACTAAATGTAGCAACACAAGATAAAGCCACAATGAGAGGAAACAAAATCAGAGAGGTAATATTAAATGTATACATAACCTTGGTTAGACCACACGGAGTACTGTGTGCAGTTCCGGTCTCTATATTGCAAATAGGATATTGGAGCACTGGAGAAAGTGCAGGAAGGCTACCAGAGTTGAGAGGATGCAGCTATCCGGAAAAGATGAGCAGGCTGGGGATCCTTTTCAGGAAAAGAAAAGACTGTGAGGATACTTGATAGAGGGCTTTAAAATTATGAAGGAATTTGTTAGGGTGGATGTGGGTGAGTCCCGAACATGGGGGAGCATAAATATAAGATAGTTACCAATGATCAAATAAAAAAATTAGGAGGAATTTCTTTACACAGAGTGAAAGTGGAATTGTTAAAGCAAATAGCACTGGCACATTTAACGGGAAGCTTGATGTTTACATGAGGGAGCTGGGAATTGAAGGATACTGGGACAGGTCGGGAAACGGTAGTTAGAGTAGAAAGAGGCTTGTGTGTTCTATAAACACCAGCACGGACTAGCTGGGCTAAATAGAATTGGTGCTGTAGATTCTATGTAATACTATTTAAAAACTTTAGCTTTATCCCCTCCCTATCTTGCACAGTATAGAGTGTAACTTGTGCTTTCCTGTCACATGTTATATTCACCATTTCCTGGTTTTAATTTCCATTTCTCGCTGAGCACTGACACCTGCTCAGGGTGAACCTAAACTCTGATTGCAGAAACTTATTGCTATCAAGAACTGTAGTTAGCAGCACTTGGCCTGCTGAACTGGCCATTTGATGTGAATATTTCTTCACTCTCCCTTAATTGTAGAGAATTGCTTGGTAACAGCCTGTGGAGCAAATTTGTATGGTGGCCTGTTATAATGGAGCCTGCCTGATTTTTGTTGCTTTCTTTTAAACGGGAGAAGAATCTGTTAGGATCTGTTGAGGATCCACAGCTGAGTCTCCAACTGTGCCCTCCATCTAGGGTGATCCTTTACATCCAGTGTTTGAGAAAACCTGCCCCTTACTGTGTTGGTCACAGGAGACTGTTTCAGTAACAAACAGATCAAGAAGCTTTCCTGTTTGTGAATGACTCAGCAGAAAGATGATTATGAAATAAAGACATTTATTTCAGCAATATTTAGCCAGCATTTTTCTAACACTGTTTGTACGGTAGTGTAATAGTTTATTACTGACTGGACTAGTAATTTAGAGGTTCAAATCCCAATATGGCCATTTGAAGTTGAATTTAGTTTTAAAAATCTGGAAATAAAAAGCTGGTCAGTAAAAGTAACTATGAAGGTGTCAGATTGTCATAAAAAAAACTAATGTCCTTTAAGAAAAGAAACTCATTTCCATGACTTTCCAGAAACTTATGTCATTTATAAAAAGTGTGTTTTCTTTCTATATCCATGGAACATACGCAGCCCACATAGAACAAGCAAGGAAATCTATCCAACCTCCAAACCTGTATCAGAATGTGAATATCACTGGTTATCAGTTGCTAAATGCAGGTGTAGGGAGAAGGCCCAATGTGCAGCACTGCTGGTTGAACCTATTAAGGCAGAAGGTGAAGTGTCCAGTAGTAATGAAAGGTTAACTTTGTATCTCTCTCTCTATAGATACTGCCTGAGCTGCTGAGCCTTTTCCAGCAGTTTCTACTTATTTCATATTTCTAACCTCCTCAGTATTTTACTGTTGGATCCTCTCACTTTCCAGTGGAAGGTGGTGGTTGGAAATGTGGCATCATTATTGACAGCCAAAATAATCGTGGGCAGCATAGCTCCAACCTTCATGCACACGTTCTCAGAGGACAAGGTTCCCACTGGGAGTGTGAACTTGCAAAATTAACTCCTATCGTTTTCTATAAAAAAGTGAAAATTCTCTCCTTGACTTTCCTTCCTTTTAAATGTTTTGACCATTCTCATACGCAAGGTTAAATCTGTGCAAACACTACACTGTCTGTTTGAAACCCAGTACAAGAGATAATGGGGCCTCTGCAAGTGTGCAGGTGCCGTCCTATATAACATGCAGCACTGTGTGACCAGTACACTTCCTCTTTAATTATTTACCAAGCTTTTATGGAGACATTAAAAGCAGAATCAGGTCATTACCAGGGTTTATTACATAGTTAGAATCCAGTAATACATTTATCTTTTGCTAAAGAGCACTTGATGCTGTTCGTAAGCCAGCTCAGAGTTCAGTGTTTCTCAGTCACACAGACCAACAGGTACCAGCTTCAGTCCTTGGTCTGTGCTAAATTACTTGGCCTTCAGTTCACTGTTGCCTCTAACTCTGGAGGCGAAATGTGTGTGAATTTGTATACACTTTGAATAAGGGGAGGATTGGGATTGGCAATGATGCACTTCACAGTCGAATAGCCTGCTAACACTCAGCTTCAAAGCTCACACAGGAAGAATTACCAGTTAGGCACGGTACCAAAAAAGTGCCCTAGGAATGGTACCTCAGCAAGACCCTTGTCTTCAAACCTTTGATTTGGGAGGTGTCTCCTGGTAGGCAGGATCTTTGCTCGGTATGTCACTGATCCCAGTCGTAATTCCAACTGCAGGATCAAAAGGGCACTTCCCTGCCTCTGCTGGGGAGTTCCACTGGAAAGTGGGAGGATCCAACAGTGAAATACTGAGGAGGTTGGAAATCTGAAATAAGAAGCATAAACTGCTGGAAAAGTCTCAATGGCTCAGGCAGCATCTGCAGAGAGAGATACATAGTTGATCTTTCAGGTTGACCTTTTCATTGGTACTGGACACTTCATCTTCTGCCCTAATAGGTTCAGCCAATGGTGCAGTGCTGCACATTGCACCTGCACTTAGCAATTTAAAGCCAGTGATATTCACCTTCTGATACAGGTTTGGAGGTTGGATAGGTTTCTTTGCCTGTTCTGTGTGGCTGTCTGTGTTTCATGGATATAGAAACAGAATGCAGTTATTATAAATGTTAAAACGTGACAGTGAGAGAGTAATCCTGTTCTTCTCAGTTGATGTGGGCAGGAACATTATGCAAAACAAGCCAGTCCATAATATATATTTGGTGACTGAATCAAGCAAAAATTCTTCTTTTCCTTGGCTCACTCCCAACAACCAATGGACACATCGACAGTCGCGTCCAGATAGTACATGCAGCCTATTGGGTGGAGCCTCATTAAACTGCCCAACACAATACAGCGGCCAGATAGACACAAGCAACAGTACTGAGGCAAATGGGTCAAGTGTATTTACTGCAGCTAGCTCTCCAATTCCTCCAGCAGCTAATCAAAAGCACTCGAATGAGTCGTCCACCAAACAGTTTGAGACATGCACGGCCTGTTCTTTTACATAGATTGCATAGAAATTACCACAGGGAAACAGGATGTTCATCTCAGCCAGTCTGTGCTCCATATGAGCAGTAGTCCTAATCCCATGTGCCCAAACTGTTCCATATCTATTTATTCTTCCTTTGAGTAACCTATCTCATCTATTCTTAAATGTTGACACAGCCTATGTTTCCATCACTAGCTCCTTAGTGAATTCTACAGCCTCAAACACTCTATATAAAGAAGTTTCTCCTGTTCTCTGTGCAAAATCTCTTATATTTAATCTTGTCTTCAGGTCCCATTGTTCTGGACCTCAAATCCTCCCAAAACAGTCTGTTTCTACCTGCTCAGTTGCATCCCTTCATAATATTAAACACCTCTATTTAATTACCTCTTAATCTCCTGTTCAAATAGAATTGAAAATTAATTTTTCAAGCGTTTCTTTGTTTCTGTATTTCCTCATTCCAAGCAACATCCTAGTGAATCTGTCCTGTATCCTCTCTCATGCCTCAACATCCCTATATGGCATACAATACTCCGGCTGTGATCTTGACAAGATTTTGAATAGATTGATCTGTACACCTTGACTTTTATATTCTATATCCCTTGCCATGAAATCCATCATATATTTCGAGATGGGCCAGCAGGACTGCTCTTTCTACATTTTAGTCATATGCTTGTTGAACATCATGCTGTGTGGTTAACCTGTACAGCATAGATACTATAATTACTTGACCACAAGCAGCTGCAACGGTTAGGAGTTGTGCCATTATCTTACCTTCCGAGTATGGTGAAATTCCAGCTTATCTTGTGCGAGCAGGAAATCTGCTCTTCTCAATATATTCTGCCCTCAATCTGGGCTGACTTTCTAAGATTGGGGCCAGCTCAGGCCACTGAAATTTTTTTCTGCATTACAGCCAAGTCCTTGCAGCAATACTTCTGGCCTTGATCCTGCTCTGCTATTTCTGCCCACGGTTGCTGCAAAGCAAGGGGTACCTTCTTTCCACTGAGTAGATCAGGATCATTTCCACTATTTAGACTGCTTTCTGCCAGGGCTCCTGTCTCCATCAGGGAGCCCGACTGGGTGGGGGGGGGGGGGGGGGGTTGCTGGGTGCAGGGGCAGGAAGAGTATGTGGGGGAAAATGGGAAATGGCTGTGGGAATAGGGTTGACATCTCTGGTTGGACATATTTCTAGAGGTGTCATCCTTCTGCCTCCAACAGCCCCCACCATCCAGCCCCACCTCACACTTCTGCTATTGGTCTCCCGATGTTGCCATAGTCGTGGTACACCGCCTTCCCATGACCAATCAAAGAGTGAATAGACTCTTCCATTACTTGATTGGATGATTCTTGACTGCCTGTCAGTTTCTTTTTTCCAATCCCGGTATTTTGATAATGATGTTCCAAGAAAATAAAAATGTTTCTTGCCCATCTTTTTGTTTTTCCTGTGTTTCTTGTAGCATTGTCCTGGAAACTAGGCTTTAATTCCTGGAGCCATCAGGGCAAGCAGAGAGGGTTGGCAACCCTATGTAGGAGGGATTGAAGTTCAGGGCTCTCTGCCTCCGGGCAGTTCAAGAGTTTGAAAAAAAAATTTTGCAAGAAGTGGGTAGTTGAATCGATCATCCCACTAGGAGGTAGCAGGAAATCCTATGCAAATAATTGGGTCCTGTAGGCTCCTGGCCTAGGGCTGGGGAGTTGGGCTCTCTTCCTTATTAAGGCCCGAGCCTTGATTAAGTGTTGGCTGCTAGCCATTTTAAAACAATTGGAAACATTCCTGCAGTCTTCTTTTTTTTAATCTATTTTTTAAAATTCCAAATGTTATTGGAGATTTTAGACAAGGAAAGATTTTTTTAAAGACTCAAAGGCAAACCAGTACTGAACTCCCGATGCTCCCAAAAGTCTGGGTGCTTGCACAAATACACTGATTCCTTATTTCAATAAACGAGAGACATTCATAATATTTACCTCCGAGTGTTGAATTGTTAAAACATTTTCAACAAAGAATTTCAAACACTTGTGAGAGATTTTACAATGTTTGCGTGCAAACTAATTGCAGACTTTGAATCTCTGCCCTATTTACTCTTGGATTTAGGCTGTTCCATGGAGAGAGTTCAAATCTGTTTATTTTCAAGTGATGACTAAATCTCCTGAGAATGGCAGAGGTGTGAATCATTGATGAATGCTGTGTCTGTATATATCTCGGTTAACTCCACATTGCCAGGACTGGGCCCCTGCTTGTAAATAAGGACTGCACTTTTCCAATAGGATTTTATTGATACGTGTGAGGGGAATCACTCGGAATAGATGGTCGAAGCGCAACAGGGATCCTCACCTGAGTAGTTTGGGAAAGCGCCATAAATGAGATTTCCTGGATATTTCAGGTTTTTCCTGATGTGGGAGCGTGGTGAAGATTGGGGTGGGGGGGGGCGGTGCTGTGGTGGGGGGAGAGCTTAAAATTGAGTGGGATGGTGACAGGGGGGTTCACCATTGTTTTTGTACGCTGCCGGAATTGGTGGCGGGGATATAAATTTCAGCCCACAATGTGTGGGCTCTTTGACGACATACATAGGATTGACAAGGTGAGAAAGAAACTCACTCTAACCACAGCTTTCTTATCTCATCTTGTGCTGAACACTGTGTAACTGTGGTTTTGCATGTAACCAAACAACATTTCTAAACTCATAAATCATTAAAAAAAATTCTTTTACTTTCTGGAAATGTTTACTTTGAGATGAATTCACCAAGAATTACAGAGCAAACTAAAACTAAGACAACAACAGAGCCACTGGCTGCACTTCCATCCCTTTCAGTGGTCACTAAACCCTTCTACCTTGAAAAGCACCAGAAGCTGCATTTGTGTTACCTATACCAGTGGTTCTCAAACTAGGATCTACCGATTCCTGGTGGGGGTAGTGGGGGCGGGGGCATGGAGAATTTCCAGCGGGTCCATGAAATAACGTCAGTGCAATCTGTTACTGTGATGGCATGGATCGGGTATACACTTCTGGCCATTATTTTGATTTCCTTTGTCCACTTGAGTGGCGCAGCCAAGAGCTCAGACACTGGGAGGTCAGTGTCAGGTCTGGGGGCCTGGTGCATTCACATCGTGAGACACAGATAAATGATCACTGGCCGGGCACTGGGGCTGAGGCAGCTCTGAAAATGGACACATAACCTGATTAGCAGGGCCTCAAACTGACAGAGAATCTCAAGAGCTGGGACAAGAGACCCCAAAGACAGATTTGCAGGGCTTGGGGCTGGGGGAGGATAGGAAGGAGCCATCACACCAGCCTTTCGCAGGGAATGTCTATCAAGCCAAACTTTGTACACTGAGCACAGCAGCTGGGTCTGTGACTGCACCAGGACTAAAGCTGCAGTCTCAGTGACAGGCAGTACCCCAACAGCAGGAATGCTGTAAACCAGGCATCGTGTCAGTGATATTCCAGCATAGACAGGTCGGTAAACAGCAAAGTGGGAGGAAAAACCCTGAAGCCCGCAGCAGTGCAGTGAGTAGGCAGACGGTGGAGGATTTCACCTGATCAGCGTCAGTATTCACAACAGGAGCCACTGAGCCTAACCCCACTCCAGCAAGAACAGGGAAGTGTTCAACATGTTCCTGAACCTGTAGAGTTACCTTTCAGCTAGAGGGAAGATAAAAGCTTTCACATCATTCGCATCAATGTTCACTATATTGGACTGCCCTGGCAATATTTCATGCACCTCCCTTGAACAGGATACTGATGAACTTTACCTTCAGAAATGTAAATGTGTAAGGGAGTTTACAGATTATCTGGCCATTATCATATTGCTGTTTGTGGGACTTTGCTAACCTCAAATTGGCTGCAGTGTTACCTACATTACAACAGTGACTACACTTCAAAAAGTACTTCATTAGTTGTAAAGCTCTGTGGGAGGTCCTGAGGCTAGGAAAGGTGTTATATAAATGGACATTCTTTCAAGTCTCTTATTACAACCATTTACTACATGTAGTTGAAGAAGTAGGCTGGGCAAGAAGGTTCCTTGTATGTGATGCCTGAGCTTGCAGTAAGAGGCTGGTAAAGATGTCAATGTTCTAGGATCATCTGGTGCTACAAATCCAAGCTGTAGTGGCAGTAACAGGGCTCGGTATTCTAACACAATCCCCGGGCAAATGCAGCCAAGAAATTGATTGATTGGTAGTCCAATGTGGTGTACGGCACATTCCGCATAGACATTGCGTCAGCGGCCATATTGGTGAAGGCAGGAAAAGAGGCATCAAGGGCCTTGCCGGAAAGGTGTTAAGCCCTTTGCATTGCAGATAAGGGCCCCAACCCCCCTACTTACTCTTCCCACTGGTGTGCTGCAGGTTACTGGACTGTCCCTAAACGATGCTTCCCAGGGACTTTTCTCTTGCCAATTTAGAAATATTCCCATTTTTAGCAAAAAAATGGATTAAAACTAACTGTTCCTGGTTGGATGATATTTCTGTGACTGCACCATTGCATTCTATGGCACTGTTATCCAAGGATCCAGCAAGTTGGTCTTTAAACTCTGGCAACACTGAAACATCCATAGAAGGGAGAGTACTTATTTGTCAAATGAAAGGGCAATATCAACACCGTGTACTACCTAATCCACGAGAGTCAGTCAGATAAGTGAAAAGCAAATAAAAGAGAGCTGGAGAGCTTCCAAATGTTAAAGTGCAGACAACTTTGGTTTGAATAAAGGAGCCAGTGCTCTTAACTAAACAAAAGAGGATGAGAATCGGATGGTTATGCACAGAGCTTCAGGAACGTTCTACACAAGTGGAAATTAACATAATAACTCTTCAGTACAGTCAACTCAAATAAATTTTATACCTTGGGAAGGAGTGTACCACTGAGGACCTCAATAATGGACTTCTCCTGCCTGAAATGAAACATTGCAAGCTCTGACTAAATATAGTTGAAAGATAGGTGAACAATAACTCTTTGTGTCAGATATGCCTCACTTCCACCAACTCCACAGTTCCCCATAATTCCCCCTGTCTTTTAGGCTGAGGTATACAGTAGATATGCTGCATAAGAAACTGTTATAATTCTGGTTTAAGGTTCTGATCTCACTCTGTGATACAGCAGTGTGACACCATGCTTTGATCCCACAGGACTCCATTCTTCTCCCTGGCAACAGTCCGATTAAGCCAGTCTGTTTGCAACCTTGAGTATCACATTTGACCTCGAGCTGAACTTCTGAACTTATTCATGCCATCACTAAGGCTGCCTATTTTCACCTCTACAACATCCCCCGACTTCGCCCCTGTCTCGGCTCATCTGCAGCTGAAACTCTCAGTCATGCTTTCATTACCTCTTGACTTGACAATTCCAATGCACTCCTGGCTGGTCTCCTACATTCCACCCTCCGTGAACTTGAGGTCATTCAGAACTCTGCTGCCCATGTCTTAACTTGCCTACATTGGCTCCCAATCAAGCAATGTCTTGATTTTAAAATGCTCATCCTTGTTTTCAAATCCTGCCAAGACCTCGCCCCTCCCTATCTCTGTAATCTCCTCCATCCCCACAACCCTCTGGGATATCTGCGCTCCTCTAATTCTGGTCTCTTGAGCAGCCTTGATTTTAATTGCTCCACCATTGGTAGCTGTGCCTTCAGTTGCCTTGGCCCCAACCTCTGGAATACCCTCCCTACACCTCTCTGCCTCTCCACCTTGCATTCCTCCTTTAAGACACTCCTTAAAGCTAGCTCTTTGACCAAGCTCTTGGTCATCTGACCTTATATCTCCTTTTGTGGCTCAGTGTCATACTTTGTTTTATCATGCTGCTGTAAAGTGCCTTGGGACATTTTGTTACATTAAAGACGCAATATAAATATAAGTTGTTATTGTTGGTCTACTCCTGTTCAACATTCAGATTCTCAAGACTGTCCCGCCATTCAATTAGATCAAGGCTGATCTGGATGTTAATTCCACCTACCTGCCTTGGTTCTATTGCCCTTAATACCTTTCCTAACAAAAAAAAATTGGCATTATTTTTCATTTCTAAAATGTGCCAGAGGAAGGTTCCAGAGTTGATTGGAATCAATGAGATGTTAGCAAGAAGGGCAGGTAGAAATACCATGATATGAGAAAGGAATCTTAAGCTACATCCCAGAACCATTCTTTTCCATGAAGATCATGAGAACGAATGAGAACAGGGTGAAGTTATTTAGTGACACCTTTCGCTATGGAAGAAATCTATTGGCCCAAAGGGTTACCAAGGGAAACTCTATCTTGTGGAACTATTGTGCTGCTAGAACATAAGAAGGTAAGATGTGTGCTCAACAAATCTGAGACAGGATATTTGACAGTCTACATTAGCATTTACAACTTGGTCACAAAATTCTTTTCATCCTGAAAATACACCAGGAATTCTGAAAAGAAATAAGGAACTATGTTGCCATTCAAAAGAACAAAAGAACAAAGAACAGTACAGCACAAGAACAGGCCATTCGGCCCTCCAAGCCTGTGCCGATCTTGATGCCTGTCTAAACTAAAACATTCTGCACTTCCGGGGTCCATATCCTTCTATTTCCATCCTATTCATGTATTTGTTAAGATGCCTCTTAAACGTTGCTATCCACCTGCTTCCACCACCTCCCCCGGCAGCAAGTTCCAGGCACTCATCACCCTCTGTGTAAAAACTTGCCTCGTACATCCCCTCTAAACTTTGCCCCTCGCACCTTAAACCTATGTCCCCTAGTAACTGACTCTTCCACCCTGGGAAAAAGCTTCTGACTATCCACTCTGTCCATGCCACTCATAACTTTGTAAAGCTCTATCATGTCGCCCCTCCACTTCCGTCGTTCCAGTGAAAACAATCCGGGTTTTTCCAACCTCTCCTCATAGCTAATGCCCTCCAGACCAGGCAACATCCTGGTAAACCTCTTCTGTACCCTCTCCAAAGCCTCCTCATCCTTCTGGTAGTGTGGCGACCAGAATTGTACGCAATATTCCAAGTGTGGCCTAACTAAGGTTCTGTACAGTTGCAGCATGACTTGCCAATTTTTATACTCTATGCCCCTACCGATGAAGGCAAGCATGCCGTATGCCTTCTTGACTACCTTATCCACCTGCGTTGCCACTTTCAATGATTTGTGGACCTGTACGCCCAGATCTCTCCCTGTCAATACTCCTAAGGGTTCTGCCATTTACTATATACTTCCCACCTGTATTATTCCTTCACTGTCGCTGGGTCAAAATCCTGGAATTCCCTTCCTAACAGCACTGTGGGTGTCCCTACCTCACATGGACTGCAGCAGTTCAAGAAGGCAGCTCACTACGACCTTCTCAAGGGCAATTATGGATGGGAAATAAATGCTGGCCTGGCGAGTGACACCCACATCCCATGAATGAATTTAAAAAATCAACATTAATATTGCACTGTTAATGTAGTAAAATGCCCCAAGATGCTTCACAAGAGCATTTTAAAACAAAATTTGTCACTGAATCACATAAGGGGATATTAGGACAGGAGGCCAAAAGCTTTGACAAAGAGGGAGATTTTAAGGAACATTTTAAAAGAGGAGAGTGAAGTAGAGAGGCTGAGAGGTTAAGTTCTATCATTCAGAGCACGAATGGGGAGGGGGGAATAGAGAGTCCAATCACTACTGATTACTGCAAAGGGCAGAGTCTGCTCCCCTGTCACCCTGTCTGCATCTACTGCAGTGAATAGAGACTGAAGATAAGATCATGGCAAGATTTAGTCTAATACTTGGATATATGTTTCAGCCATTTCTATGACTTTGGTCATGGTTCAACAGTACACCACAAGATTGCATTAATCCACCCTTATCCATTACAATATGTCTCTGCTAAGAAATAGAAGGTTCTGTTATTCAGAGTGTTTACACATCACCAGGGGATAATGCACTGAAGAAAGGTCAGTGATGCTATGTGAAGATTAAACAGCTTGCTACATGGACAATAAGCAGTGTATATTCCGAGGTCTGCTTTCAAATCTAGTATTACTTTTTATGTTGTGAGAGAGGATATTAAGGGAACATAAGACAGGGTACAGGAGATGGCAAGATCACAAAACAGGGGACAGGAGATGGATAGAAGCTAAAGCAGTGGACAAGAGACGATAGAACACAGGGTACAGGAAACTGCAGTAACCGAACAGTTTTCATTTGTACTCTATGTCCCATAAACAGTGAGGTTTTGTTTAAGCACAGTATCGACTTGATTTTATACAGCCGGCACGGATCCCGGTGCCGTGACAGAAAGGTGACAGGAACCCTGCGTTGGCTGTTCTGAAGGAACCCCTGTTGCATTTTACGGCACTCAGGCAGTTAACTGCCCAGTGCCGGGGTCCCCATTCCTTTAAGGATGGGGATCCCGCCTCCAGAGCTGCTGGCCGTTTCGAGGGCCTGGCAGCACAGCAGTCTCAGCAGCGTCACTGGGTGCTGTGGCCACTGCTGGAACTGCAGTAGGTCTGGGACCAGGAGTGGAGTGGCGGGGGGTGGGGGGGGGGGAAAGACAGTGGATTGCTCCCCCCCACCACCAGCCAGCCCACAGGGAGGCCACCTGGTGTTACTCAGCGACCTCCCCATGTTGCTGGGTTACTGCCAGTCAGTGGTGAAATACCATCGGCGATGAGAAGAGACCCTTTAGTGGCCATTAATTTTCCACTTAAGGGCCTCCATTGGCCTCTGGGTGGGAAGGCCGTCTTCAGCTTTCCCTACCTCTGACAAAATTGGATGGCATAGGGAAAGCGACGGGCACTCCACCCCGACCTTCCCTCACTATTTATTGGCCCCTATGCCCATCCCTAGAGGGTTGATAAATTTCAGCCCTTTGATACTGTTTGGCCTTCAATATTTCCTGGTCATATAATATGATCTCATGGTCTCATGCTGACCTGTTTCAACAATGAGAATTTTAGTTAACTTCTAATTTGTTTGGACGACCTCATTATGCCCATTTGAGCTCATTTGAAGACCTTGACATGGTACAATTGTAGCTGGTAAAGATTAAACTGAACACATACGCTCTCCTTCAAATTTACTTGGGCCATATCATAGAATCATGGAGAGATACAGCACTGAAACAGGCCCTTCGGCCCACCGAGTCTGTGCCAACCAACAACCACCCATTTATACTAACCCTACATTCATCCCATATTCCCTTAAATCCCCACAATTCTCCTACCACCTACCTATACTAGGGGCAATTTACAATGGCCAATTTACCTATCAACCTGCAAGTCTTTGGCTGTGGGAGGAAACCAGAGCACCCAGCGGAAATCCACGCAATCACAGGGAGAACTTGCAAACTCCACACAGGCAGTACCCAGAACCAAACCTGGGTCACTGGAGCTGTGAGGCTGCGGTGCTAACCACTGCGCCACTGTGCCAACAAAAAATAGACAAACTGAGCTGGAAACAATCAGGCGTGTGTGTGACTGTGTCTGTGTGTGTCCATCTGCGTATGTGCATGTGTGTGCGTGCGCGTATATCCATCTGTGTATATGTGTGTGTGAGTGTGTGCGTATTCACCTGTATATCTGTGTGTGTGTGTGTGTCCATCTGTGTATATGTGTGTGTGCTTATCCATCCCACTTTGTAACCGGTATTCAGTTCTGGGTACTGATGGGAAAGTTGTGGAGAATGCACCGAGAGTCAGCGAGAGGGCGGCACAGTGGCGCAGTGGTTAGCACTGCAGCCTCACAGCTCCAGCGACCCGGGTTCAATTCTGGGTACTGCCTGTGTGGAGTTTGCAAGTTCTCCCTGTGTCTGCGTGGGTTTTCTCCGGGTGCTCCGGTTTCCTCCCACATGCCAAAGACTTGCAGGTTGATAGGTTAATTAGCCATTATAAATTGCCCCTAGTATAGGTAGTTGGTAGGGAAATATAGGGAGAGGTGGGGATGTGGTAGGAATATGGGATTAGTGTAGGATTAGTATAAATGGGTGGTTGATGGTCGGCACAGACTCGGTGGGCCGAAGGGCCTGTTTCAGTGCTGTATCTCTAAACTAAACTAAAACTAAACTAAAGTCATAACCGGAATATCATGGGTGACTCAGCTGTGCTGGGATGGAGAAAAAGGGACAAGAGGGCAATGGTGGTAGGGGATTCTATAGTCAGTGGAACAGATAGGCATTTCTGTGGTCACAGACATGATTCCAGGATGGTATGTTGCCTCCCTGGTGCAAGGGTCATGGATATCACCGAGCAGTTACAGAGGTCATGGCCCATATTGGTACCAATGACATAGGTAGAAAGAGGGATGAGGTCCTGCAAAAAGAATTTAGGGAGCTAGGTAGCAGATAAAAAAGTAGGACCTCAAAGATTGTAATCTCTGGGTTTCTTCGGGTGCCACGGGCTCATGAGTATAGGAATAGGAGGTTAGAGCAGATGAATGTATGGTTGAAGAGATGGCGCAGGAGTGAGGGCTTTAGTTTCCTGGATCACTGGGCCTGTTTCTGGTGAAGGTGGGATCTGTACAAGTTGGATGGGTTGCACCTGAATTGGAATGGGACCAACATCCTTGCTGGGAGGTTTGATAGTGCTGTTGGGGGGGTTTAACCTAATTTGGCAGGGGGATGGGATACAGAGTGGAGGTACAGTAAGGGATGATATACAATCGAATATAGAAGAGAAGCTAAGTCAGCCTGGAAAGCAGAGTAAATATAGACCTGTTATGGCTCAAGCAAATAATGCAAGGCTGGATTGTATCTATTTTAATGCAAGGAGTCTTACTAGTAAGGCAGATGAATTGAGGGCATTGATTAACACATGGGAATATGATATTATTGCTATCACAGAGACATGGTTGAGGGAGGGGCAGGACTGGCAGCTCAATATCCCAGGATATAGAATCTTCAGACATGATAGGGGACGGGGGAAAAGAGGAGGTGGCATTGCACTGTTGATCAAGGAGTCAATTACTGCAATAAGGAGGGATGATATCTTAGAAGGTTCCTCTAATGAGGCCATATGGGTAAAATTTAAAAACAAAAAGGGGACAATCACTTGGCTGGGAATGTACTACAGGCCTCCAAACAGCCAGGGAGAGATATGTAGGCAAATCTCAGAGAGGTGCAAAAATAATAGGGTAATAATAGTAGGGGATTTCAACTTCCCCTATATTGGAGGGGACAGTATTAGTGCAAAAGGCTTAAAGGGGACGGAATTCTTAAAGTGTATTCAGGAGAGCTTTTTGAGCCAGCACGTAGAGAGTCCTGCAAGAGGAAAGGCGGTACTGGACTTAATCCTAGGGAATGAAGCTGGACAAGTGGTAGAAGTGGCAGTGGGGGAGCATTTCGGGGATAGTGACCATAACTGTAAGATTTAAGGTAGTTATGGAAAAGGACATAGAGGGACCAAAAATAAAAGTACTAAATTGGGGGAAGACAGATTTCAATATGATAAAACAGGATCTGGCCAAAGTGGACTGGGAACAGCTTCTTATAGGAAAGTCTACATCAGACCAGTGGGTGTCATTCAGAAAGGAAATAGTGAGGGTTCAGGTCCAACATGTACCCGTAAAGGTGAAGAGTCGGACCAACAAGTCAAGGGAACCTTTGATGTCAAGGGATATAAAGGATTGGATAAGGAAAAAAAAGGAGGCTTACGGCAGATTCAGAGCACTGAAAACAGCGAAGGCACTAGAGGAGTATAGAAAGTGTAGGGGGGGGTGGTTCTTAAAAAAGTAATTAGGAGAGCAAAGAGGGGTCATGAAAAAACACTTGCAGACAAGATAAAGGAAAATCCCAAGGCGTTTTATAAGTATATTAAGGGCAAGAGGATAACCAGGGAAAGAGTGGGGCCCATTAGGGATCTAAGAGGCAATCTGTGTATGGAGCTGGAGGACATAGGTGAGATTTTGAATGATTACTTTTCATCTGTGTTCACTATGGAGAGGAATGATGTAGGTGTAGTGACCAGGGAGGGGGATTGTAATATACTTGATCAAATTAGCATTGAAAAGGAGGAGGTATTAGCTGTATTAGCAGGCTTAAAGGTGGATAAATCCCCAGGCCCAGATGAGATCTATTCCAGGCTGTTATGCGAGGCAAAGGAGGAGATAGCAGGGGCTCTGATGCAAATTTTCAAATCCTCTCCGGCCACAGGAGAGTTACCAGAGGATTGGAAGACAGTGAATGTGGTACCATTATTAAAGAAGGGTAGCAGGGATAAACCAGGTAATTACAGGCCGGTGAGTCTAATATCAGTGGTTGGAAAAATATTGGAAAAAATTCTGAGAGACAGGATTACTCTCCACTTGGAGAGGCAGGATTAATCAGGGATAGTCAGCATGGCTTTGTCAGGGGGAGATTGTGTCTAACAAACTTGATTGAATTTTTCGAGGAGATGATTAGATGTGTAGATGAGGGTAAAGCAGTTGATGTAGTCTACATGGACTTCAGTAAGGCTTTTGATAAGGTTCCGCATGGGAGATTGGTTAAGAAGGTAAGAGTCCATGGGATCCAGGGCAATTTGGCAAATTGGATCCAAAATTGACTTAGTGGCAGGAGGCAGAGGGTGATGGTCGAGGGTTGTTTTTGTGAATGGAGGCTTGTGATCAGTGGTGTACTGCAGGGATTGGTGTCAGGACCCTTACTATTTGTGGTGTACATTAATGATTTAGATGTGAATATAGGAGGTATGATCAATAAGTTCGCAGACGACACGAAAATTGGTGGTGTCATAAATAGTGAGGAGGAAAGCCTTAGATTACAGGATGATATAGTTGGGCTGGTAAGATGGGTGGAGCAGCGGCAGATGGAATTCAATCCTGACAAGTGTGAGGTGATGCACTTTGGGAGATCTAACAAGGCAAGGGAATATACAATGGATGGTAGAACCCTAGGGAGTATAGAGGGTCAGAGGGACCTTGGGGTGCTTGTCCATAGATCACTGAAGGCAGCAGCACAGGTAGATAAGGTGGTTAGGAAGGCATACTGGATACTTGCCTTTACTAGCCGAGGCATAGAATATAAGAACAGGGAGGTTATGATGGAGTTGTATAAAACACTGGTTCGGCCACAGCTGGAGTACTGTGTACAGTTCTGGTCACCACACTATAGGAAGGATGTGATTGCATTGGAGAGGGTGCAGAGGAGATTTACCTGGATGTTGCCTGGGCTGGAACATTTCAGTTATGAAGAGAGACTAGATAGGCTGGGGTTGTTTTCCTTAGAGCAGAGAAGGCTGAGGGGAGACCTGATTGAGGCATACAAAATTATGAGGGCATTGAAAGGATAGATAGGATAGTTAGGAAGAAACTTTTTCCCTTAGCGGAGGGGTCAATAACCAAGGGGCATAGATTTAAGGTAAGAGATTTAGAGGGGATTTGAGGAAAAAACTTTTCACCCAGAGGGTGGTTGGAATCTGGAACACACTGCCTGAAGGGGTTATAGAGGCAGGAACCCTCACAACATTTAAGAAGTATTTAGATGAGCACTTGAAATGCCATAGCATACAAGGTTACTGGCCAATGCAAGAAAATGGGATTAGATTGGATGGGTGCTTGATGATCAGTGCAGGCGTGTTGGGCTGAAGGGCCTGTTTCAAGTTGTAAAACTCTAAGACTCTATCTGTGTATATATGTGTGTGTATCCATCTTTATAAAGGTGTGTGTGTATCTATATGTGTGTGTGTGTGTATATCCATCTGTGTGCATTTGTGTGTGTCTATCTATCTATGTACATATGTGTGTACCAAAGGAATCAAAGGATATGGGACAATGGCAGGTCAGAAGTGGGGATGTTCGCTGATGATTTGTATGATTCAGTACGATTCGCAACTTCTCCTATACCGAACCAGTCCGTGTCCATTTGCAGCAAGACGTGGACAACATTCAGGCTTGGGCTGATAACTGGCAAGTAGTATTCGAGTCACACAAGTGCCAGGCAATGATGATATCCAATAAGAGAGAAATTAACCACCTCCCCTTGACGTTCAAAGGCATTGCCATCACTGAATCCCCCACGATCAACATCCTGGGGTTACCATTGACCAGGAACTGAACTGGACCAGTCACATAAATACTGTGACTGTAAGAGCAGGTCTGAGGATGGGAATTCTGCGTTGAGTAACCCACGTCCTGACTTTCCAATGCCTTTCCACCATCAACAAGGCACAAGTCAGGAGAGTGATGGAATATGCTCCACTTGCCTGGTTGAGTGCGGCTCCAAAAACACTCAGAAAGCTCGACACCATCCATGCCAAAGCAGACCGCTTGATTGGCACCCGATCCACCACCCTCAACATTCACTGCCTTCACTACTGCTGCACAGTGGCAGCAGTGTGTACCATAAACAAGATGCGCTACAGCAATTCACACACCTCCTTCAACAGCACCTTCCAAACCTGCGACCTCTTCCACATGGAAGGACAAGGGCAGCAGACATTTGGGAACACCACCACCTGCAAGTTCCCCTCCAAGTCACACACCATCCTGGCATTAAGTGGAGTTCCCACTTCCATGTTCCCTTTCACCATCATCCCTCTCCCGGGCCTGCGCGACATTATTTCTACCACTTTGCTGCAGACCAGCTTGGTGAAGATCATCAGTGCACTGTAAGGCCACAGACAATGTATCTGTTATCCTGTTTAAGGCGGCACACATATTGACTTTTTTGTACTTGTGTGTGGAGCTCCATGGTGGGGCCGCTTTCTCCATGACATACTATCTTGCAATTTCCTGCTCCACCATTCCACTACTGCTTGGGTTGGTCTCTTCCATCCTCTCTGCTATTGTGGAGAGTGTGTGTATGGCAATTCTGTCAGTACCTTGCAAACTTGCTGATGTACCTCTAGCATTCTCCTTCTCAATAATCATTGCTGGGGTTCGGTTTCTGTGTCCAGCTGAGCAGAGCTTGCTGAGAACTGCACCACGTGACGCAGACTCTTCACAGCTGCTCCTGCCACCAGTGTCTGCTCGTGCTCACTTGAGGTGTGAATCACCAGATGAAAACCTAACCAATTGTCTCAGTGGACCTGTTGAAGTGTGAGTATCTGCTGGTGCATGGTTGTACTGTGAAGGTGCAGCCTCAGAAGGAATGAGGTCCTCTGAGGAATCATCCTCATGGCTGTCCTGTGACACTTGCTGTACACATGAAGGGACTGGAAGACAAAAGAAAGAGATGTGAATTAATTGTGATAATGTCACAATCTTGCCAATTGCCAAACTCAGTCTTATCATTCAGTCATTGATAAAATAAAGTTAGCATACGTGTGTCAGAGATATTTGTGATTCTGTCACCAGCTATCTGTCCAGTCTCTCTATGTCTTACTGAGAGGGAAGCAGATGTGTCACTTCTCTCCAGGGCCGCCTCCTCTGTATCAGTTAACTGGAGTATTTGTGGTGGGCCACCTCCTGGCCTTTCCCTCTCGTTTGCCTTTTGCATTCTCTTCTCCGACAAGGGGTGATAGAACAGACCTGTGAGTGACTGAGGGTCACTTATCCACCCGACAGATGCAGTGCATTCGGTGAGGGTGACTATGAGACAAATGCAATCACATTGCATAAGGTTTGGGGTGAGTGGCAACAGTGGATGGATAAATGAGGAAATGATGAAGTGCATAGAAAGTGAAGGCTGGATGTTACTGAAAGTTGAGTGGGTGTGCGGAGTGATGCGATGGAGAATGCTTTACAAGACAGAGTGAGAGGGAGGGGATTACACCACAGGGTGTAGGTGAATTAGCAAATATATACAGTTAGGTCAGTAAAGTACTTCCTGCACTGCATCCAAGACCTGGGCACAGCACTCTTGCTGCTCCAGTACCTCTAACCACACCTTCTTGGTGAAAGCTCCAGGTTTCCTCCTACCGTTGCTGGGGAATTGTATGTTCCTCCTGCTCCTGATTGCACCCAGCAGTAGCTCCAGGAATGCGTCATTAAATCTGGGTGCTGCCCTTGCTCTCTGTGTATCCATCCTAGACACCTGCTGGCTGCTCCGATTTCTATTCCTGCACTGGCCCTTTAAATAGTGGACTTCAAATCATGCCATGTGGGTGTGCATCATGTCTGCTATTAGGCTGGAGATGCAAAACCCACACAGAAAAGGTTAACCATTCAGTGAAGTTGAAATCAGAGGATCTGAACCACGAACTTTACTTCTGGATTTCGTGCACACAAATCTGCCACCCCATCACTGTGCCATCACCCCTCTCTGGGCTCGAAACTCCCCACCCCATCACTGTGCCATCACCCCTCTCTGGGCTCGAAACTCCCCACCCCATCACTGTGCCATCAACCCTCTCTGGGCTCGAAACTCCCCACCCCATCACTGTGTCATCACCCCTCCCTGGGCTCGAAACTCCCCACCCCATCACTGTGTCATCACCCCTCCCTGGGCTCGGAACCCACCTTTGTATGATCAGGGCCTATATGTCTGTGTGTGTATATATTTGAACATGTATATAATCTGTGTGTGTATATCTGTGTGAGTATGTGTATCTGTGGATGTATCTGTGTGGGTTTTTCTGCAAGTGAAATAAGGACAGACGGAATAGGAGCAGGCAAATGTAGTATGTGTAGTTGCTGATTTGTAAGCCTGATATGCAGCACTAGATTAGGATGCTTCGAGAATCAAGTGGGCTGGAGTGATGTCACCTGCCCTTGTGTTGGTCCTTCCACATTCAAAAGTCAGATGTCCATTGTATAGCTAATGATGAAATATGGAGAGAGAGCAGTTGTTTGAAAATGTTAGCTGAAGACAGGTATAAGAACACATGCTATTATGCTAGGGTTCAGGGACTACCATGATAGAACTGTAAGCAGCTGACTTCCAACTGGCAGAAGCACTATACAATGGGATGCAATGTGTGTCCAGGTAATGGTGAGGAGGATGGTTGCAATGCAGTCACATTTTGTGGTGCTCACCATGACATTCGTGAGGAGCTTCTGGTACTTGTTATCCTCCTGGCAAAGGCTCAAGCAAGCCAGCTGTGTAGTGACCAAATAATGAATATCCTCTTTGAGGTGCAAATAAGTGGGGTCTCTTTTGCAGCAGTGGTGGTCCCAAGGTGACAAGCCTGATGATGGAAGATTGGAACCAAGTTAGCTTGGTAATGTGCTGGCTTAATGGGGCATTTCCACTGTATCCCAAGGCAGTGCTGGTGATTGACCAGATCCAACAATACCTTGAATTTAGGATTAACATCCTTGTCTTCAAATCCCTCCATGGTGTCACCCCTCCCTATCTCTCTAATCTCCTCCAGACCTACAACACTCTAACATATCTATGTTACTTCAATTTTGGTATATTCTGCATCTCCCACTCTCTTCAGCCTGTTGGAGGCAGTGCCTTCAGTTTTCTAGGCCCAAGGGTCTGGAAATCCCTCTCTAAATCTCTTTGCTTCTCCATCTCCCTCTCCTCCATTAAGACAATTCTTAAAATTAAACTTTTGGTCACCTTTTCTAATATCTCTTTTTGTGCCAGATTTTGTTCGATAACATTCCTGTGAAGCACCTTGGGATTTTACTATGTTAAAGGCACTATATAAATGCAAGTTGATGTTGTCTAGTTCACTAATAGAACCTGAGGGAATAGACCCAAACACTGGGAGTGAACATCCATTCCAGTTCTACCCTATGGGTAGGGTCATTGAGCTGGACGAGCAACAAGGAGTTTAAACTGATGCTCTGTACTGGAAGTCTGTGTGGCTTTAGCTGGTAAACTCCAACAGTGTCTCTGTACGCACTTGGAGGCCCCTTTGCCTTGACTCTTTTGTCAACCTGTGGCCAAGCTCTCTGGACTTGGATTAGTGGGTGTCCTGATGGGGAAAAGCGTGTGATCCCTGTGCAGGTTCAGATTTCATAGTACTGTAACTTGGTTTGGAGCTCTTAATCGAGGCAATGGGTTTCTGCAAGTACCTGATACCTGACTGACCAGTGAAGCACTTTTCCATTTATTTGTCTCCATTGCCTGCATTGAAAACTCTTAGACCATGTATAATGTGGGCTGAATAAAGAGTGAAGCTCCCTTTGCTCTTCTCCAACAATTTACCTTAGAGTTTAGAAGAATGAGAAGTGAACTCATTGAAAAAAGTAAAATCCTTAGAAGATTTGACAGGGTAGTTGCTGAGAGGCTGTTTCCCCCTGGGTGGAGTGTCTAGAACTAGGGAGCATAGTCTCAGGAAAGGGATCAGCCGTTTAGGACTGAGATGAGGAGAAATTTCCTCACTCAGGGTTGTGAATCTTTGGAATTCTCTACCCCAGAGGTTTGTGGATGCTCAGTCGTTGAGTATGTTCAAGACTGAGGTCGATAGATTTTCAGGCAATAACAGAGTCAAGGGATATATGGAGCTGAAATAGAAACAAAGAATGCTGGAAACGCTCAGCTGTTCAGGCAACACCTGTGAAGCTAGAAACAGGATTAACATTTCAGGTTGATGACTTTTCATCAGAACTGGAAAAAGTTAGAGATATAGCAGGTTTTAAGCAAGTACAGAGGCAGGGAAAGGTGGGGAGGGAGGAAAGAACAAAAGGGAAGGCCTTTGATAGGGTAGAAGGCTGCAGAGTTTAAATGACAAAAGGGATGATAGGGTAAGGCAAAAGGGGATGGTAATGGGACAAAGAAAGAAACAAAAGATGGGTCTGGAGGAGATGTAAATGGCAACAGCAAATCATTACCAAAAATGTTAACTCTGTTTCAATCCGCACAGATGCTGCCTGACCTGCTCAGTATTTCCAGCATTTCCTATTTTTATTTCAGATTTCCAGCATCCACAGTATTTTGCTTTTGTATATGTGGAGTTGATGTAGAAGGTCAGCCTTGACCTTATTGAATGGTGGAGCAGGCTTGAGAAGCTATACGGCCTATGCCTGCTCCTATTTCGTCTGTCCTTATGCTCTTCGAACACCTTTCTGTGATAGTCACATTTCCCAAACCACAGGCACTATTCAATCCCATTTCAAAGTGTCAGTTGAGGCTGAACTTTTGTTCGTATTGTGCACACTAGCTGAAGGATAGAAACTGCCCCAGTTAGTTTCTTGAAAGGCGCTCGACAGCTGACAAAAAGAGAAGACTCCAGACTGGACTGGATTCAGACCCTAGCCTGTGAGCTGAAAGGATGACCAGTGCAATAGCAGCTTTATACTCATTACATTTGCAATCTCAATACTATCATGTGTTTTGCAGTAGATGGTGTTGGTGCAATAGAGATGTTAAACTCTTACTGTGTGACATTAATATGTTTGTATGGAAGTTCTTTGATGTCTATGTAACAAAAATGTAATCCATGCCATGTTGAAATAACAAAGGGGTTACCTATATATATATATATATATATATATATATATATATATATATATAAGGGCCCTACCAAATTCACAGTCAAATTTTACAGGTTTCATGAGCACGGCATTTTAAGAATTGTGAATTTCACATATTTACATCGTAAATTTCACAGTGTTGCAACAAATCATGAAAATGATCTATTTAAAGCAAAAAAAAAAGCAAGAGGTTTCTGGTTTCAAATGGCATTTAATTTATACTCAAAAACTACTGCAAAAAGCTGACTATAAACAGGTCACATTCTTTACTTACTAAAGTCAGTGGTTGATTGTGAGTGTGGAGACAGACATGCATTAATCTGAGACTTCATCTCCTCACAATGTGTAGCAAAATCCTTTGGTAATTCGTCCTGTCATTGTTTATTTGCACTTGGCAAGCAAGTACTATTTTGTACATTATGTTCAATAAATACCTGCAGCTTTGGGTGATCAAGTTTTTCCAGTGTGATGTTGGCGCTTGCAAAAGCATTCACAAGTTCCATTGTAACCAGCTGACATTTTCTGTCAACTTCTTAAGAAGAGATGAAATCATTGCTTGTTTTTTTGTGTGTTCATTTTCCAGCAGTGCGGAGTCGGATGTTCTCTTTCTGTTGCGATGGCTTTCGGACTCTAACTGGCGCTAAACCGTTGCCCGTCGTGTGTGATCCAATGAAACATTGCAGCTTGTACAAAACAGTAATCCACCATCAGCATGCAGAATTTTGCTTCCAAATTCTTTCACTTGTTGTGCTGCAGTAATAGTTTTTAGATCTGGTCATTCTGGCATTCTCATTTGTCTGCTAATACTTGAGGCTGCTTCTCTTAAAACTGCACCGGAAGCCCTCCCTCATCTAGAGTTGAGATTCGTGTTAATGAATAAAATGTACAATGTTCTCAAAACAGCCAATTTCACGCAGGACCTTGGATTTCATGGAGGACCCGAGATTTCATGGTCCATGATGCATTTTTCATGGCCGTGAATTTGGTAGGGCCCTATCTATATATCTTGGCGCATTCACTACTAATCTCACAGAGTGACATTTCAACCTAAATACTGTCTTTGGAGTCTGCATTCAATTTAATTCATAGTTATTTCTTTTTTTATTCAATCATGGGATGTGGGCATCGCTGGCTAGGCCAGCATTTATTGCCCATCCTGAATTGCCCTTGAGAAGGTGGTGGTGAGCTGCCTTCTTGAACCGCTGCAGTCCATGTGGGGTTGGTACACCCACAGTGCTGTTAGGAAGGGAGTTCCAGGATTCTGACCCAGTGACAGTGAAGGAACGGCGATATAGTTCCAAGTTAGGATGGTGTGTGGCTTGGAGGGGAACTTGCAGGTGGTGGTGTTCCCATGTATCTGCTACCCTTGCCCTTCTAGGTGGTAGAGGTCGTGGGTTTGGAAGGTGCTGTCGAAGGAGCCTTGGTGCGTTACTGCATCTTGTAGATGGTACACACTGCTGCCATTGTGTGTCAGTGGTGGAGGGAATGAATGTTTGTAGATGGGGTGCCAATCAAGCGGGCTGCTTTGTCCTGGATGGTGTCAAGCTTCTTGAGTGTTGATGGAGCTGCACCCATCCAGCCAAGTGGAGAGTATTCCATCACACTCCTGACTTGTGCCTTGTAGATGGTGGACAGGCTTTGGGGAGTCAGGAGGTGAATTACCCGCCGTGGGATTCCTAGCCTCTGACCTGCTCTTGTAGCCACAGTATTTATATGGCTACTCCAGTTCAGTTTCTGTTCAATTGTAACCCCCAGGATGTTGACAGTGGGGAATTCAGTAATCGTAATGCCATTGAATGTCTGGGGGAGATGGTTAGATTCTCTCTTGTTGGAGATGGTCATTGCCTGGCACTTGTGTGGCACGAATATTACTTTCCACTTATCAGCCCAAGTCTAGATATTGTCCCGGTCTTGGTGCATTTCTACACGGACTGCTTCAGTACCTGAGGATTGGTAAGAGCGAATGGGGCTGAACATTGCGCAATCGTCAGTGAATATCTACACTTCTGACCTTATGATTGAAGGAAGGTCATTGATGAAGCAGCTGAAGATGATTGGGCTTGGAGCTGAGATGATTGACCTCCAACAACCAAAAACATCTTCCTTTCTGCAAGGTACATCTCCAACAGGCATAGAGTTTTCCCCTGATTCCCATTGACTCCAGTTTTGCTAGGGCTCCTTGATGCCATACTCCGTCAAGTGCTGCCTTAATGTCAAGGGCAGTCACTCTCACTTCACCTCTTGAGTTCAGCTCTTTAGTCCATGTTTGAACCAAGGCTGTAATGAGGTCAGGAGCTGAGTGGCCCTGGCGGAACCCAAACTGAGAGTCACTGAGCAGGTTATTGCTAAGCAAGTGCTGCTTGATAGCACTGTTGATGACCCCTTCCATCACTTTACTGATGATCAAGAATAGACTGATGGGGCAGTAATTGGCCGGGTTGGATCTGTCCTGCTTTTTGTGTACAGGACATACCTGGGCAATTTTCCACATTGCTGGGAAGTTACCAGTGTTGTAACTGTACTGGAGCAGCTTTGCTAGGAATGCAGCAAGTTCTGGGCACAGGTCTTCAGTACTATTGCTGAAATTTTGTCAGGACCCATAGCCTTTGCAGTATCCAGTGCCTTCAGTCATTTCTTGATATCACGTGGAGTGAATCGAATTGGCTGTACTGGCATCTGTGATGCTGGGGACTTCAGGAGGATGCCGAGATAGATCATCAACTTGGCACTTCTGGCTGAAATTTGTTGCAAATGCTTCAGCCTTATCTTTTGCACTGATGTGCTAGGCTCCCCCATCATTGAGGATGGGGATATTTGTGGAGCCACCTTCTCCAGTTAGTTGTTTAAATGCACACCACCATTCATGACTGGATGTGGCAGGACTGCAGAGCTTAGATCTGATCCATTGCTTAGCTCTGTCAATCGCATGCTGCTTATGCTGTTTAGCACACAAGTAGTCCTGGGTTGTAACTTCACCAGGATGACATCTCATTTTGAGGTATGCCTGGTACTGCTCCTGGCATGCCCTCCTGCACTCTTCATTGAGCCACAGTTGATCCCCCATCTTGATGGTAATGGTAGAGTGGGGGATATGCCAGGCCATGAGGTTTCAGATTGTGGTTGAGTACAATTCTGCTGCTGCTGATGGCCCACAGCGCCTCATGGATGCCCAGTTTTGCATGGCTAGATCTGTTCGAACTCTATCCCATTTAGCATGGTGATAGCCACACAACACGATGGAGGGTATCCTCAATGTGAAGGCGGGACTTTGCCTCCACTAGGACTGTGCAGTGGTCACTCCTACCGATACTGTCGTGGACAAATGCATCTGTGGCAGGCAGATTGGTGAGGACAAGGTCAAGTCTGTTTTTCCTGATGTGATTTGTGACTTAAACCCCTTATAGGGACTAAACCAAATCAGGAGAACATCGCTATAAATCTCCTTTAATCAAGTTCAAACCAGATAAATTCTCAGACACTTATTTGGGTCCAAAGAATTGTACTGGCTTTCCCTCAAAAAACCGAAAACCAACAGAGAATATTACCATCTTTCGGATAGCCTATTTTAATATTTATGGCTAAGTCATAAATATCCCAGATATTATAAGGGTCTGGGAAACTCTCTTAAATACGTATCTCTCCACTTAAAGAGACACAGAGAGGGGGTTCTTGTAGTTGTATACAGAATACTACATGAGACGATTTATTAAAGAATTTAACATGCAATAAACTTCTTAAGTGGATAGTATATCACATATAAAATATTACTGAGAGGTGTAACACATATTTTTATTTCTAACATAGAATCCAAAAGTTTAATCTTGCCAATGTTTCAGCAGAATTATCTTAGAATATCCATCAAAATTTAAAGTAAACTTTTACCTTAAATCCCCCGAGTGAGGCATGGGATGAGAAGTGTTATTTGATACAACGCCCCAAACTTTGCTTTCAAAACCTCTCATTTTTATACTATTTCTAAGGTGTCATCTGACTTCCAGCATTTATGTGACCTTCCTGTGTTCCTTTTAAAATCCATATTTTTAGTTACCATGTCCACTTAATGTTTTACTGGAAACCCCCTGTTCTGAAGTTGTGATCCTTTATCTGGTCAAAATGTTTATAATTGTGTTTACTTGACCTCTTGTTCCTGTTAGTACATTCCATTTATTGTTAATTGCCTTTTATATGGAACTTTAAAGCAACCTCCGGATCCGATTTGTCTGCATCAACAACCCCATAAACGAATTAAGTTTATTGCTACCTTTGACTGAGGTCACACAGAATATTTCAATGCGTGTGTTTATCTTCCAATTCCCTGGCAACAGAAATTCTATTCTAACAGGGACCTTAAACTTTCTAACTTCTTAAAGGGGAATTTCAGTGAGGTCTGAAAACTGACCATTTATTCAATCTTTAATTCTAAAAGGCATAATACACTATTTGCAAATTCTACTTAATTAAGCCTGTTATACCTATATTCCATCACATTCCCTCACTACCTGCTACAGACTCAGTCTTTTAGGCCTCGACTAGCTCTAGTGTGACCCAGCCACTCTTGCCGATGGACATTGAAGTCCCCCACCCAGAGTATATTCTGTGCCCTTGCCACTCTCAGTGCTTTTCAACATGGAGGAGTACTGATTCATCAGCGGAGTCAGGGGGTGGGGGTGGGTGGTGTGGGCAAGTAATCAGCAGGAGGTTTCTTAGCCCATGTTTGACCTGATGCTATGAGACTTCATGGGGTCTGGAGTCAATGTTGAGGACTCCCAGGGCAACTCCCTCCCACATGCCACTGTGCCACCACCGATGCTGGGACAGGACATAACCAGGGATGGTAATGGTAGTGTCTGGGTCATTGTATGTAGGGTATAATTTGGCGAGTATAACTATGTCAGGCTGTTATTTGACTAATCTGTGGGGCAGCTCTCCCACATTTGGCACAAGCCCCCAGATGTTAGTAAGGAGGACTTTGCATGGTCGACACAGCTGGGTTTGTCATTTCCAGTGCCTAGGTCAATGCTGGGTGGTCCATCCAGTTTCATTTCTTATTGACTTTGTAGTGGTTAGATACAGCTGAGTGGCTTACTAGGCCATTTCAGAGTCAACCACATTGTTGTGGGTCTGGAATCACATGTAGGCCAGACCAGGTAAGGGGAGCAAATTTCCTTCCCTAAAGGACATTAGTGAACCAGATAGGTTTTTACAACAATTGTTTCATGGCCATCATTAGACTAGCTTTTAATTCCACCTTTTGCCATGGTGGCATTTGAACCCATGTCCTCAGAGGAATACCCTGGGTTATTAGTCTCAGTGACAATACCCCCCACTACACCACCACCTTTATAGGTTTTTTCACTGTTCAATCTAGATCACTTTAGTTTGGTTTTCAGACTATGTTAAGTTCTCTTGGTCTTGAGTTGAATGTTGCTGGCTCTGTGCTTAACCTGGACCATTGAAAGCAATTCTGTCATCTTTTAGTTTGTACTTTTTCTTTATCATAAAGAGGGAATAGGTTCTCTGAATACTGTGCTGATATTGAAAGGATTCATCTTCTGGCTTCACACATTCCAGTAAAGGGACCTGTTTTGCCTAATTTGCTTCCATTATCCATGATGGTTCATTGACCTATAACTAACAGATACCTCAGGAGTTGGCGTCTTTGAAAGTTAGTCTGATTGGATGATGGTTATTTTTCACTGTGAACTAAATGAGCAGTCAGTGCTAGAGATAGGAGGTTGCCTACTTCAGTCTGGATACTTTCTTAATCAGGTACTGACTACTAAAGAGTTATATTAAAATAAAAAAAATCGGTCCACATTTTGCAGCCAGAGACAAAGGCGGGGCGCTCACCATTCATTCCACTTACAGCTGCTCACAAACATTTCTTGGGGTTTTGAGTGGCAATTTTACAGTATGGCACCCTCTACAGGTGATCTGTGTAGTATGTGAGCAGGGAAAACAATAGAGTGTCTCTTCAACCAATCAGACTGAGGAAACTTCATTGAGCAACACTGAGTCTAAACAAGGAAGTATAAATGAGAATAATTAAGACAATGTAAAATGATGTACTGAAAGAAAAGTAAGATGAGGAAAAGAAAGATGGGATTAAGAGAGAGAGAGATAAAAAAGCCAGAAAGATAAAGTAAAAAAAGTTTTGAAAATCTCCAACAATAATTAACTTCTGAAGGAATGAAACTCCACACTCAAAAAATTTAATTTTCGGTGCTATCGAGGTTATTTGGCAGTAATTAAGACACACCACAGCAAGAATAAAAAAGAAGCATATTATCTAAATGGTGAGAGATTGCAGAGCTCTGAGATGCAGAGGGATCTGGGTGTCCTAGTACATGAATTGCAAAAAGTTAGTTTGCAAGTACAGTAAGTAATTAGGAAAGCTAATAGAATGTTATCATTTATTGTGAGGGGAATTGAATACAAAAGTAGGGAGGTTATGCTTCAGTTATAGAGGGCATTGGTGAGACCACATCTGCAGTATTGTGTACAGTATTGGTCTCCTTATTTAAGGAAGGATGTAAATGTGTTGGAAGCAGTTCAGAGAAGGTTTACTAGACTGATACCTGGAATGGACGGGTTGTCTTGTGAGGAAAGGTTGCACAGGCTAGGCTTGTATCCGCTGGAATTTAGAAGAGTAAGAGGTGACTTGATTGAAACATATAAGATCCTAAGGGGTCTCGACAGGGTGGATGTGGAAAGGATGTTTCCTCTTGTGGGAGAATCTTGAACTAGGGGTCACTGTTTAAAAATAAGGGGTCGCCATTTAAGACAGAGATGAGGAGAAATGTTTTCTCTCAAAGGGTCGTGAGTCTTTGGAACTCTCTTTCTCAAAAGGCAGTGGAAGCAGGGTCTTTAAATATTTTTAAGGCACAGGTAGATAGATTCTTGATAAGCAAGGGGGTGAAAGGCTTTCGGAGGTAGGTGGAAATGTGGAGTTGAGGTTACATTCAGATCAACCATGATCTTATTGAATGGCGCAGCAGGCTCAAGGGGCCGAGTGGCCTACTCCTGCTCCTAATTCATATGTTCGTATGTACTACACTGCTAAAAATTCACTCAAAGCAGCCCTAAATTTTTCTGGTATGTTTAGTAGGTAACTAGTGGATAATTAGTGGGTAAGTAGCACAAATTCATGCCCTCCATGTGTTTTAATGACAAATCTATTGACCAGGTACTGTGTAGTGAAACTTGTGGAGGAGCAGGGTAACTCAGAATGCAACTTTCATATTCCACCTTTAACTGGCAATGTGGGGACACTGAATGTCGCTGTCTGATTTGCTCCATAATAATTATGAGCGCTGATAACCTCAGCATTATTCCGACCACAAAATCTGAGACATTGAAGTTATGATCTGAAATTCACTGCCTGTTAGGGTGTTAGAATCAGATTCAAACTTTCAAAAGGGAATTGGATGTTTACTTAAAAGGAGAAATTTGCAGGGCTCTGGTGAAGAGAGTGAATATGGGATTAATTGGGTAACTGTTTCAGAGAGCCAGAAATTATACATTGGGCTGAATAGCCTTCCTCTGTCATGAATAGAGTCATAGGGTCATAGAGTTATACAGCACAAAAACAGGCCCTTTGGCCCATCGTGTCCATGCCGGCCATCAAGCCCCTATCTATTCCAATCCCATTTTCCAGCACTTAGCCTGTAGCCTTGTATGCTATGGCATTTCAAGTGCTCATCTAAATGCTTCTTAAATGTTGTGAGGGTTCCTGCCACTACCACCCCTTCAGGCAGTGTGTTCCAGATTCCAACCAATTGAAAAAGTTTTTCCTCAAATCTCCTCTAAACCTCCTTCCCCTTTTTTTTATTCATTCATGGGATGTGGGTGTCGCTGGCTAGGCCAGCATTTATTGCCCATCCTGAATTGCCCTTGAGAAGGTGGTGGTGAACCTTCTTGAACCGCTGCAGTCCATGGGAGGTAGGTACACCCACAGTGCTGTTAGGAAGGGAGTTCCAGGATTTTGACCCAGCGACAGTGAAGGAACGGCGATATAGTTCCAAGTCAGGATGGTGTGTGACTTGGAGGGGAACTTGCAGGTGGTGGTGTTCCCATTTATTTGCTGCCCTTGTCCTTCTGGTTGGTAGAGGTCGTGGGTTTGGAAGATGCTGTCTAAGGAGTCTTGGTGTGTTGATGCAGTGCATCTTGTAGATGGTACACACTGCTGCCACTGTGTGTCTGTGGTGGAGGGAGTGAATGTTTGTGGATGGGGTACCAATCAAGCGGGCTGCTTTGTCCCAGATGGTGTCGAGCTTCTTGAGTGTTGTTGGAGCTGCACTCATCCAGGCAAGTGGAGAGTATTCCATCACACTCCTGACTTGCGCCTTGTAGATGGTGGACAGGTTTTGGGGAGTCAGGAGGTGAGTTACTCACTGCAGGGTTCCTAGCCTCTGACCTGCTCCTGTAGCCACTGTATTTATATGGCTACTCCAGTTCAGTTTCTAGTCAATGGTAGCCCCTAGGATGTTGATAGTGGGGATTTCAGCGATGATAATGCTGTTGAATGTCAAGGGGAGAGGGTTAGATTTTCTCTTGTTGGAGATGGTCATTGCCTGGCACTTGTGTGGCTTGAATGTTACTTGCCACTTATTAGCCCAAGCCTGGGTAGTGTCCAGGTCTTGCTGCATTTCTACATGGACTGCTTCAGTGTCTGAGGAGTCGCGAGTGGTGCTGAACATTGTGCAATCATCAGCGAACATCCCCACTTCTGACCTTATGATTGAAGGAAGGTCATTTTGAAGCAGCTGAAGATGGTTGGGCCAAGGACACTACCCTGAGGAACTCCTGCAGTGATGTCCTGGAGCTGAGATGATTGACCTCCAACAACCACAACCATCCTCTTTCGTTCCAGGTATGACTCCAACCAGCGGAGAGTTTTCCCCCTGATTCCCATTGACTTCAGTTTTGCTAGGGCTCCTTGATGCCATACTCGGTCAAATGCTGCCTTGATGTCAAGGGCAGTCACTCTCACCTCACCTCTTGAGTTCAGCTCTTTTGTCCATGTTTTGAACCAAGGCTGTAATGATGTTAGGAGCTGAGTGGCCCTGGTGGAACCCAAACTGAGCGTCTCTGAGCAGGTTATTGCGAAACAAATACCGCTTGATGGCACTGTTGATGACACCTTCCATCAGTTTACTGATGTAAGGGCATAGTCAGATGGGGCGGTAACTGGCCGGGTTGGACTTGTCCTACGTTTTGCGTACAGGACATAACTGGGCAATTTTCCACATTACAGAGTAGATGCCAGTGTTGTAGCTGTACTAGAACAGCTTGGCTAGGGGCGCGGCAAGTTCTGGAGCACAGGTCTTCAGTACTATTGCCAGAATATTGTCAGGGCCGCTAGCCTTTGCAGTATCCACTGCCTTCAGTCATTTCTTGATATCACGTGGAGTGAATCGAATTGGCTGAAGTCTGGCCTCTGTGATGCTGGGGACTTCAGGACGATGCTGAGAAGGATCAACAACTCAGTACTTCTAGCTGAATATTGTTGCAAACTACCAACTAGAAGGACAAGGGCAGCAAATGCATAGGAACACCACCACCTGCAAGTTCCACTCCAAGTCACACACCATCCTGACTTGGAACTATATCGCCGTTCCTTCACTGTCGCTGGGTCAAAATCCTGGAACTCCCTTCCTAACAGCACTGTGGATGTACCTACCCCACATGGACTGCAGCGGTTCAAGAAGGCAGCTCACCAGCACCTTCTCAAGGGCAATTAGGGATGGGAAATAAATGCTGGCCGAGCCAGTGATGCCCACATCCCATGAATGAATTTAAAAAAAATAGTTCAGCCTTATCTTTCGCACTGATGTGCTGGGAACCCCATCATTGAGGATGGGGATATTTGTGGAGCCACCTCCTCCAGTTAGTTGTTTAATTGTCCACCATCATTCATGACTGGATGTGGCAGGACTGCAGAGATTAGATCTGATCCGTTGGTTATGGGATCACTGCGCTTTGTCTATCGCATTCTGCTTACGCAGTTTGGCATGCAAGTAGTCCTGTGTTCTAGCTTCACCAAGTGGACACCTCAATTTAAGGTATGCCTGGTGCTGCTCCTGGCATGTCCTCCTGCACTTTTCATTGAACTAGGGTCGGTCTCCTGGCTTGATGGTAATGGTAGAGTGGGGGATATGCCGGGCCATGAGGTTACAGATTGTGGTTGAGTACAATTCTGCTGCTGCTGATGGCCCACAGCGCCTCATGGATGCCCTGTTTTGCATTGCTAGATCTGTTTGAAATCTATCCCATTTAGCATGGTGTTAGTGCCACACAACATGATGGAGGGTATCCTCAATGTGAAGGTGGGAGTTCATCTCCACAAGGACTGTGTGATGGTCACTCCTACCAATACTGTCATGGACAGATGCATCTGCGGCAGGCAGATTGGTGAGGACGAGATCAAATATGTTTTTCCCCCTTGTTGGTTCCCTCACTACCTGCCGCATACCCAGTCTAGCAGCTATGTCCTTTAAGACTCGTTCAGCTCGGTCAGTAGTGGTGCTACCGAGCCACTCTTGGTAATGAACATTGAAGTCCCCCACCCAGAGTACATTCTGTGCCCTCGTCATCCTCAATCCTTCCTCCAAGTGGTGTTCAACATGGAGGAGTATTGACTCATCAGATGAGGGAGGGTGGTAGGTGATAATCAGCAGGAGGTTTCCTTGCCCATGTTTGACCTGATGCCATGAGAGTTCATGGCGTCTGGAGTCAATTTTGAGGACTCCCAAAGCAACTCCCTCCCTACTGTATACCACTGTGCCACCACCTCTGGTGGGTCTGTCCTGCCGATGGGACAGGACATACCCGGGGATGGCGATGGCAGTGTCTGGGACATTGTCTGCAAGGTATGATTCAGTGAGTATGATTATGTCAGGCTGCTGCTTGACTAGTCTGTGTGACAGCTCTCCCAACTTTGGCACAAACCCCCAGATGTTAGTCAGGAGGACTTTGCAGGGTCAACAGGGCTGGCTTTGCCATTGTTGTTTCCGGTGCCTAGGTTGATGCTGGGTGGTCCGTCCGGTTTCATTCTTTTTTATTGACGTCGTAGCGGTTAGATACAACTGAGTGGCTTGCTAGGCCATTTCAGAGGGCGTGTAAGAGTTAACCACATTGCTGTGGGTCTGGAGTCACATGTAGGCCAGACCAGGTAAGGACAGCAGATTTCCTTCCCTAAAGGACACTCGTGAACCAAATGGGTTTTTACAACAATCGACAATCGTTTCATGGCCATCATTAGACTAGCTTTTAATTCCAGATTTTTATTAATTGAATTCAAATTCCACCTTCTACTGTGGTGGGATTCGAACCCATGTCCCCAGGGCAATACCCTGGGTACACATTGTTAAGTGCAATTCACACTGAGGAACAAATCTTGTTCTCCATCAAATCTCGGGTTGTTTTGGCATGTGAGTGAGGGCAGATTATTGTCTGTGAAGTCTGCATGTCAGCACTGAGTTGTACAAGACAGAGAACATAGGGAGAAGGATATTAAAAATTGTTAATAAGTAGCTCTGTAGGGATGCTTTGTTTAACAAAAAGGTTGTTCATTTTTTCTGTATGAGATGCCTTTTTCTGTGGTGTTGTAGTGCCAGAGGTTCCAGTGTGCGTTTAATTCATAGGATTAAAACAATGCTGTGAGCATGTGCACTTGCTTGCCATGGTGATTGCATGCCTCAAAATATTATTTTTTCTTTTAATTTCAGCTCCTGCTGATTCTTGGGTGACTGCTGGTCCCACACTCCCTCAACTTCGTCATCAATAGCTAGTATCTGAGACACTAAACCATTGTTCCCTAGAATGTCTAACCAATGCAGTTTTCTTTGTTACCTATGAATAGGAGAAACATCAAAAAGAAATGGAATCAACACAAAACTGAGAACAGAACGGACATGCAGCTGAGAATAGAGCGGACATGAAACTGAGAATAGAGCGGACATGAAACTGAGAATAGAGTGGACATGAAACTGAGAATAGAGTGGACATGAAAATGAGAATAGAACGGACAAGAAACTGAGAATAGAACGGACATGAAGCTAAGAATAGAACGGACATGCAGCTGAGAATAGAGCGGACATGAAACTGAGAATAGAGTGGACATGAAACTGAGAATAGAACGGACAAGAAACTGAGAATAGAATGGACATGAAGCTGAGAATAGAACGGACATGCAGCTGAGAATAGAGCGGACAAGAAACTGAGAATAGAGTGGACATGAAGCTGAGAATAGAACGGACATGAAGCTGAGAATAGAGTGGACATGAAGCTGAGAATAGAGTGGACATGAAACTGAGAATAGAACGGACAAGAAACTGAGAATAGAACGGACATGAAGCTAAGAATAGAACGGACATGCAGCTGAGAATAGAGCGGACAAGAAACTGAGAATAGAACGGACATGAAGCTAAGAATAGAACGGACATGCAGCTGAAAATAGAGCGGACATGAAACTGAGAATAGAGTGGACATGAAACTGAGAATAGAACGGACAAGAAACTGAGAATAGAACAGACATGAAGCTAAGAATAGAACGGACATGCAGCTGAGATTAGAGCGGACAAGAAACTGAGAATAGAGTGGACATGAAACTGAGAATAGAACGGACAAGAAACTGAGAATAGAATGGACATGAAGCTGAGAATAGAACGGACATGCAGCTGAGAATAGAGCGGACAAGAAACTGAGAATAGAGTGGACATGAAGCTGAGAATAGAACGGACATGAAGCTGAGAATAGAGCGGACATGAAGCTGAGAATAGAGCGGACATGAAGCTGAGAATAGAGCGGACATGAAACTGAGAATAGAACGGACATGCAGCTGAGAATAGAACGGACATGCAGCTGAGAATAGAGTGGACATGAAACTGAGAATAGAGTGGACATGAAACTGAGAATAGAGTGGACATGAAGCTGAGAATAGAACGGACATGCAGCTGAGAATAGAGCGGACATGCAGCTGAGAATAGAGCGGACATGCAGCTGAGAATAGAGTGGACAAGAAACTGAGAATAGAACGGACAAGAAACTGAGAATAGAACGGACATGAAGCTGAGAATAGAACGGACATGAAGCTGAGAATAGAGTGGACATGAAACTGAGAATAGAATGGACATGCAGCTGAGAATAGAGCGGACACGAAGCTAAGAATAGAGTGGACATGAAACTGAGAATAGAACGGACATGCAGCTGAGAATGGAGTGGACATGAAACTGAGAATGGAGTGGACATGAAACTGAGAATACAGTGGACATGAAACTGAGAACAGAACGGACATGAAACTGAGAATAGAACGGACATGCAGCTGAGAATAAAGTGGACATGAAACTGAGAATAGAGTGGACATGAAACTGAGAATAGAACAGACACGAAGCTGAGAATAGAGTGGACATGAAACTGAGAATAGAACGGACATGCAGCTGAGAATAGAGTGGACATGAAACTGAGAATACAGTGGACATGAAACTGAGAATACAGTGGACATGAAACTGAGAATAGAACGGACAAGAAACTGAGAATAGAACGGACAAGAAACTGAGAATAGAGTGGACATGAAACTGAGAATAGAACGGACATGCAGCTGAGAATAGAGTGGACATGAAACTGAGAATAGAGTGGACATGAAACTGAGAATAGAACGGACATGAAAATGAGAATAGAACGGACATGAAACTGAGAATAGAACAGACAAGAAACTGAGAATAGAACGGACATGCAGCTGAGAATAGGGTGGACATGAAACTGAGAATAGGGTGGACATGAAACTGAGAATAGAACGGACAAGAAACTGAGAATGGAACGGACATGAAGCTGAGAATAGAGCGGACATGAAACTGAGAATAGAACGGACAAGAAACTGAGAATAGAACGGACAAGAAACTGAGAATAGAACGGACATGAAGCTGAGAATAGAGCGGACAAGAAACTGAGAATAGAACGGACAAGAAACTGAGAATAGAGCGGACATGAAGCTGAGAATAGAGCGGACATGAAGCTGAGAATAGAGCGGACATGAAACTGAGACTAGAACGGACAAGAAACTGAGAATAGAACGGACAAGAAACTGAGAATAGAACGGACATGAAGCTGAGAATAGAGTGGACATGAAACTGAGAATAGAACGGACATGAAGCTGAGAATAGAACGGACAAGAAACTGAGAATAGAACGGACAAGCAACCGAGAATAGAACGGACAAGAAACCGAGAATAGAACGGACATGCAGCTGAGAATAGAGCGGACAAGAAACTGAGAATAGAACGGACATGAAACAGAGAATAGAACGGACATGAAACCGAGAATAGAACGGACATGCAGCTGAGAATAGAACGGACATGCAGCTGAGAATAGAGCGGACAAGAAACTGAGAATAGAACGGACATGAAACTGAGAATAGAACGGACATGAAACCGAGAATAGAACGGACATGAAACTGAGAATAGAACGGACATGCAGCTGAGAATAGAATGGACATGCAGCTAAGAATAGAGCGGACAAGAAACTGAGAATAGAACGGACATGAAACTGAGAATAGAACGGACATGAAACCGAGAATAGAACGGACATGCAGCTGAGAATAGAGCGGACATGCAGCTGAGAATAGAGTGGACATGAAACTGAGAATAGAACGGACATGAAACTGAGAATAGAATGGACAGGCAGCTGAGAATAGAGTGGACATGAAACTGAGAATAGAGTGGACGTGAAACTGAGAATAGAGTGGACAAGAAACTGAGAATAGAGCGGACATGCAGCTGAGAATAGAGCGGACATGAAACTGAGAATAGAGCGGACATGCAGCTGAGAATAGAGCGGACATGCAGCTGAGAATAGAGTGGACATGAAACTGAGAATAGAACGGACATGAAACTGAGAATAGAATGGACAGGCAGCTGAGAATAGAGTGGACATGAAACTGAGAATAGAGTGGACGTGAAACTGAGAATAGAGTGGACAAGAAACTGAGAATAGAGCGGACATGCAGCTGAGAATAGAGCGGACATGAAACTGAGAATAGAGTGGACATGCAGCTGAGAATAGAGCGGACATGAAACTGAGAATAGAGTGGACGTGAAACTGAGAATAGAGTGGACGTGAAACTGAGAATAGAGTGGACATGCAGCTGAGAATAGAGTGGACATGCAGCTGAGAATAGAGCGGACATGAAACTGAGATTAGAACGGACAAGAAACAGAGAATAGAACGGACATGAAGCTAAGAATAGAACGGACATGCAGCTGAGATTAGAGCGGACAAGAAACTGAGAATAGAGTGGACATGAAACTGAGAATAGAACGGACAAGAAACTGAGAATAGAATGGACATGAAGCTGAGAATAGAACGGACATGCAGCTGAGAATAGAGCGGACAAGAAACTGAGAATAGAGTGGACATGAAGCTGAGAATAGAACGGACATGAAGCTGAGAATAGAACGGACATGAAGCTGAGAATAGAGCGGACATGAAGCTGAGAATAGAGCGGACATGAAGCTGAGAATAGAGCGGACATGAAACTGAGAATAGAATGGACATGAAACTGAGAATAGAACGGACATGCAGCTGAGAATAGAGTGGACATGAAACTGAGAATAGAGTGGACATGAAACTGAGAATAGAGTGGACATGAAACTGAGAATAGAGTGGACATGAAGCTGAGAATAGAGCGGACATGCAGCTGAGAATAGAGCGGACATGCAGCTGAGAATAGAGCGGACATGCAGCTGAGAATAGAGCGGACAAGAAACTGAGAATAGAACGGACTAGAAACTGAGAATAGAACGGACAAGAAACTGAGAATAGAACGGACATGAAGCTGAGAATAGAACGGACATGAAGCTGAGAATAGAGTGGACATGCAACTGAGAATAGAATGGACATGCAGCTGAGAATAGAGCGGACACGAAGCTCAGAATAGAGTGGACATGAAACTGAGAATAGAACGGACATGCAGCTGAGAATGGAGTGGACATGAAACTGAGAATGGAGTGGACATGAAACTGAGAATACAGTGGACATGAAACTGAGAACAGAACGGACATGAAACTGAGAATAGAACGGACATGCAGCTGAGAATAAAGTGGACATGAAACTGAGAATAGAGTGGACATGAAACTGAGGATAGAACAGACACGAAGCTGAGAATAGAGTGGACATGAAACTGAGAATAGAACGGACATGCAGCTGAGAATAAAGTGGACATGAAACTGAGAATAGAGTGGACATGAAACTGAGAATACAGTGGACATGAAACTGAGAATACAGTGGACATGAAACTGAGAATAGAACGGACAAGAAACTGAGAATAGAACGGACAAGAAACTGAGAATAGAGTGGACATGAAACTGAGAATAGAACGGACATGCAGCTGAGAATAGAGTGGACATGAAACTGAGAATAGAACAGACACGAAGCTGAGAATAGAGTGGACATGAAACTGAGAATAGAACGGACATGCAGCTGAGAATAAAGTGGACATGAAACTGAGAATACAGTGGACATGAAACTGAGAATACAGTGGACATGAAACTGAGAATAGAACGGACAAGAAACTGAGAATAGAACGGACATGAAACTGAGAAAAGAACGGACATGAAACCGAGAATAGAACGGACATGAAACTGAGAATAGAACGGACATGCAGCTGAGAATAGAACGGACATGAAACTGAGAATAGAGTGGACATGAAACTGAGAATAGAGTGGACATGAAACTGAGAATAGAACGGACATGAAACTGAGAATAGAACAGACAAGAAACTGAGAATAGAACGGACATGCAGCTGAGAATAGGGTGGACATGAAACTGCGAATAGGGTGGACATGAAACTGAGAATAGTACGGACATGAAACTGAGAATAGAACAGACAAGAAACTGAGAATAGAACGGACATGCAGCTGAGAATAGGGTGGACATGAAACTGAGAATAGGGTGGACATGAAACTGAGAATAGAACGGACATAAAACTGAGAATGGAACGGACATGAAGCTGAGAATAGAGCGGTCATGAAACTGAGAATAGAACGGACAAGAAACTGAGAATAGAACGGACAAGAAACTGAGAATAGAACGGACATGAAGCTGAGAATAGAGCGGACATGAAACTGAGAATAGAACGGACAAGAAACTGAGAATAGAGCGGACATGAAGCTGAGAATAGAGCGGAAATGAAGGTGAGAATAGAGCGGACATGAAACTGAGACTAGAACGGACAAGAAACTGAGAATAGAATGGACAAGAAACTGAGAATAGAACGGACATGAAGCTGAGAATAGAGTGGACATGAAACTGAGAATAGAACGGACAAGAAACTGAGAATAGAACGGACATGAAGCTGAGAATAGAACGGACAAGAAACTGAGAATAGAACGGACAAGAAACCGAGAATAGAACGGACATGAAACCGAGAATAGAACGGACATGCAGCTGAGAATAGAACGGACATGCAGCTGAGAATAGAACGGACATGCAGCTGAGAATAGAGCGGACAAGAAACTGAGAATAGAACGGACATGAAACTGAGAAAAGAACGGACATGAAACCGAGAATAGAACGGACATGAAACTGAGAATAGAACGGACATGCAGCTGAGAATAGAATGGACATGCAGCTGAGAATAGAGCGGACAAGAAACTGAGAATAGAACGGACATGAAACTGAGAATAGAACGGACATGAAACCGAGAATAGAACGGACATGCAGCTGAGAAGAGAACGGACATGCAGCTGAGAATAGAGCGGACAAGAAACTGAGAATAGAGCGGACATGCAGCTGAGAATAGAGCGGACATGCAGCTGAGAATAGAGCGGACATGAAACTGAGAATAGAGCGGACATGAAACTGAGAATAGAACGGACATGCAGCTGAGAATAGAGTGGACAAGAAACTGAGAATAGAACGGACATGCAGCTGAGAATAGAGTGGACATGAAACTGAGAATAGAGTGGACATGAAACTGAGAATAGAACGGACATGAAAATGAGAATAGAACGGACATGAAACTGAGAATAGAACAGACAAGAAACTGAGAATAGAACGGACATGCAGCTGAGAATAGGGTGGACATGAAACTGAGAATAGGGTGGACATGAAACTGAGAATAGAACGGACATGCAGCTGAGAATAAAGTGGACATGAAACTGAGAATACAGTGGACATGAAACTGAGAATACAGTGGACATGAAACTGAGAATAGAACGGACAAGAAACTGAGAATAGAACGGACATGAAACTGAGAAAAGAACGGACATGAAACCGAGAATAGAACGGACATGAAACTGAGAATAGAACGGACATGCAGCTGAGAATAGAACGGACATGAAACTGAGAATAGAGTGGACATGAAACTGAGAATAGAGTGGACATGAAACTGAGAATAGAACGGACATGAAACTGAGAATAGAACAGACAAGAAACTGAGAATAGAACGGACATGCAGCTGAGAATAGGGTGGACATGAAACTGCGAATAGGGTGGACATGAAACTGAGAATAGTACGGACATGAAACTGAGAATAGAACAGACAAGAAACTGAGAATAGAACGGACATGCAGCTGAGAATAGGGTGGACATGAAACTGAGAATAGGGTGGACATGAAACTGAGAATAGAACGGACATAAAACTGAGAATGGAACGGACATGAAGCTGAGAATAGAGCGGTCATGAAACTGAGAATAGAACGGACAAGAAACTGAGAATAGAACGGACAAGAAACTGAGAATAGAACGGACATGAAGCTGAGAATAGAGCGGACATGAAACTGAGAATAGAACGGACAAGAAACTGAGAATAGAGCGGACATGAAGCTGAGAATAGAGCGGAAATGAAGGTGAGAATAGAGCGGACATGAAACTGAGACTAGAACGGACAAGAAACTGAGAATAGAATGGACAAGAAACTGAGAATAGAACGGACATGAAGCTGAGAATAGAGTGGACATGAAACTGAGAATAGAACGGACAAGAAACTGAGAATAGAACGGACATGAAGCTGAGAATAGAACGGACAAGAAACTGAGAATAGAACGGACAAGAAACCGAGAATAGAACGGACATGAAACCGAGAATAGAACGGACATGCAGCTGAGAATAGAACGGACATGCAGCTGAGAATAGAACGGACATGCAGCTGAGAATAGAGCGGACAAGAAACTGAGAATAGAACGGACATGAAACTGAGAAAAGAACGGACATGAAACCGAGAATAGAACGGACATGAAACTGAGAATAGAACGGACATGCAGCTGAGAATAGAATGGACATGCAGCTGAGAATAGAGCGGACAAGAAACTGAGAATAGAACGGACATGAAACTGAGAATAGAACGGACATGAAACCGAGAATAGAACGGACATGCAGCTGAGAAGAGAACGGACATGCAGCTGAGAATAGAGCGGACAAGAAACTGAGAATAGAGCGGACATGCAGCTGAGAATAGAGCGGACATGCAGCTGAGAATAGAGCGGACATGAAACTGAGAATAGAGCGGACATGAAACTGAGAATAGAACGGACATGCAGCTGAGAATAGAGTGGACAAGAAACTGAGAATAGAACGGACATGCAGCTGAGAATAGAGTGGACATGAAACTGAGAATAGAGTGGACATGAAACTGAGAATAGAACGGACATGAAAATGAGAATAGAACGGACATGAAACTGAGAATAGAACAGACAAGAAACTGAGAATAGAACGGACATGCAGCTGAGAATAGGGTGGACATGAAACTGAGAATAGGGTGGACATGAAACTGAGAATAGAACGGACAAGAAACTGAGAATGGAACGGACATGAAGCTGAGAATAGAGCGGACATGAAACTGAGAATAGAACGGACAAGAAACTGAGAATAGAACGGACAAGAAACTGAGAATAGAACGGACATGAAGCTGAGAATAGAGCGGACATGAAACTGAGAATAGAACGGACAAGAAACTGAGAATAGAGCGGACATGAAGCTGAGAATAGAGCGGACATGAAGCTGAGAATAGAGCGGACATGAAACTGAGACTAGAACGGACAAGAAACTGAGAATAGAACGGACAAGAAACTGAGAATAGAACGGACATGAAGCTGAGAATAGAGTGGACATGAAACTGAGAATAGAACGGACATGAAGCTGAGAATAGAACGGACAAGAAACTGAGAATAGAACGGACAAGCAACCGAGAATAGAACGGACAAGAAACCGAGAATAGAACGGACATGCAGCTGAGAATAGAGCGGACAAGAAACTGAGAATAGAACGGACATGAAACAGAGAATAGAACGGACATGAAACCGAGAATAGAACGGACATGCAGCTGAGAATAGAACGGACATGCAGCTGAGAATAGAGCGGACAAGAAACTGAGAATAGAACGGACATGAAACTGAGAATAGAACGGACATGAAACCGAGAATAGAACGGACATGAAACTGAGAATAGAACGGACATGCAGCTGAGAATAGAATGGACATGCAGCTAAGAATAGAGCGGACAAGAAACTGAGAATAGAACGGACATGAAACTGAGAATAGAACGGACATGAAACCGAGAATAGAACGGACATGCAGCTGAGAATAGAGCGGACATGCAGCTGAGAATAGAGTGGACATGAAACTGAGAATAGAACGGACATGAAACTGAGAATAGAATGGACAGGCAGCTGAGAATAGAGTGGACATGAAACTGAGAATAGAGTGGACGTGAAACTGAGAATAGAGTGGACAAGAAACTGAGAATAGAGCGGACATGCAGCTGAGAATAGAGCGGACATGAAACTGAGAATAGAGCGGACATGCAGCTGAGAATAGAGCGGACATGCAGCTGAGAATAGAGTGGACATGAAACTGAGAATAGAACGGACATGAAACTGAGAATAGAATGGACAGGCAGCTGAGAATAGAGTGGACATGAAACTGAGAATAGAGTGGACGTGAAACTGAGAATAGAGTGGACAAGAAACTGAGAATAGAGCGGACATGCAGCTGAGAATAGAGCGGACATGAAACTGAGAATAGAGTGGACATGCAGCTGAGAATAGAGCGGACATGAAACTGAGAATAGAGTGGACGTGAAACTGAGAATAGAGTGGACGTGAAACTGAGAATAGAGTGGACATGCAGCTGAGAATAGAGTGGACATGCAGCTGAGAATAGAGCGGACATGAAACTGAGATTAGAACGGACAAGAAACAGAGAATAGAACGGACATGAAGCTAAGAATAGAACGGACATGCAGCTGAGATTAGAGCGGACAAGAAACTGAGAATAGAGTGGACATGAAACTGAGAATAGAACGGACAAGAAACTGAGAATAGAATGGACATGAAGCTGAGAATAGAACGGACATGCAGCTGAGAATAGAGCGGACAAGAAACTGAGAATAGAGTGGACATGAAGCTGAGAATAGAACGGACATGAAGCTGAGAATAGAACGGACATGAAGCTGAGAATAGAGCGGACATGAAGCTGAGAATAGAGCGGACATGAAGCTGAGAATAGAGCGGACATGAAACTGAGAATAGAATGGACATGAAACTGAGAATAGAACGGACATGCAGCTGAGAATAGAGTGGACATGAAACTGAGAATAGAGTGGACATGAAACTGAGAATAGAGTGGACATGAAACTGAGAATAGAGTGGACATGAAGCTGAGAATAGAGCGGACATGCAGCTGAGAATAGAGCGGACATGCAGCTGAGAATAGAGCGGACATGCAGCTGAGAATAGAGCGGACAAGAAACTGAGAATAGAACGGACTAGAAACTGAGAATAGAACGGACAAGAAACTGAGAATAGAACGGACATGAAGCTGAGAATAGAACGGACATGAAGCTGAGAATAGAGTGGACATGCAACTGAGAATAGAATGGACATGCAGCTGAGAATAGAGCGGACACGAAGCTCAGAATAGAGTGGACATGAAACTGAGAATAGAACGGACATGCAGCTGAGAATGGAGTGGACATGAAACTGAGAATGGAGTGGACATGAAACTGAGAATACAGTGGACATGAAACTGAGAACAGAACGGACATGAAACTGAGAATAGAACGGACATGCAGCTGAGAATAAAGTGGACATGAAACTGAGAATAGAGTGGACATGAAACTGAGAATAGAACAGACACGAAGCTGAGAATAGAGTGGACATGAAACTGAGAATAGAACGGACATGCAGCTGAGAATAAAGTGGACATGAAACTGAGAATAGAGTGGACATGAAACTGAGAATACAGTGGACATGAAACTGAGAATACAGTGGACATGAAACTGAGAATAGAACGGACAAGAAACTGAGAATAGAACGGACAAGAAACTGAGAATAGAGTGGACATGAAACTGAGAATAGAACGGACATGCAGCTGAGAATAGAGTGGACATGAAACTGAGAATAGAACAGACACGAAGCTGAGAATAGAGTGGACATGAAACTGAGAATAGAACGGACATGCAGCTGAGAATAAAGTGGACATGAAACTGAGAATACAGTGGACATGAAACTGAGAATACAGTGGACATGAAACTGAGAATAGAACGGACAAGAAACTGAGAATAGAACGGACATGAAACTGAGAAAAGAACGGACATGAAACCGAGAATAGAACGGACATGAAACTGAGAATAGAACGGACATGCAGCTGAGAATAGAACGGACATGAAACTGAGAATAGAGTGGACATGAAACTGAGAATAGAGTGGACATGAAACTGAGAATAGAACGGACATGAAACTGAGAATAGAACAGACAAGAAACTGAGAATAGAACGGACATGCAGCTGAGAATAGGGTGGACATGAAACTGCGAATAGGGTGGACATGAAACTGAGAATAGTACGGACATGAAACTGAGAATAGAACAGACAAGAAACTGAGAATAGAACGGACATGCAGCTGAGAATAGGGTGGACATGAAACTGAGAATAGAACGGACATAAAACTGAGAATGGAACGGACATGAAGCTGAGAATAGAGCGGTCATGAAACTGAGAATAGAACGGACAAGAAACTGAGAATAGAACGGACAAGAAACTGAGAATAGAACGGACATGAAGCTGAGAATAGAGCGGACATGAAACTGAGAATAGAACGGACAAGAAACTGAGAATAGAGCGGACATGAAGCTGAGAATAGAGCGGAAATGAAGGTGAGAATAGAGCGGACATGAAACTGAGACTAGAACGGACAAGAAACTGAGAATAGAATGGACAAGAAACTGAGAATAGAACGGACATGAAGCTGAGAATAGAGTGGACATGAAACTGAGAATAGAACGGACAAGAAACTGAGAATAGAACGGACATGAAGCTGAGAATAGAACGGACAAGAAACTGAGAATAGAACGGACAAGAAACCGAGAATAGAACGGACATGAAACCGAGAATAGAACGGACATGCAGCTGAGAATAGAACGGACATGCAGCTGAGAATAGAACGGACATGCAGCTGAGAATAGAGCGGACAAGAAACTGAGAATAGAACGGACATGAAACTGAGAAAAGAACGGACATGAAACCGAGAATAGAACGGACATGAAACTGAGAATAGAACGGACATGCAGCTGAGAATAGAATGGACATGCAGCTGAGAATAGAGCGGACAAGAAACTGAGAATAGAACGGACATGAAACTGAGAATAGAACGGACATGAAACCGAGAATAGAACGGACATGCAGCTGAGAAGAGAACGGACATGCAGCTGAGAATAGAGCGGACAAGAAACTGAGAATAGAGCGGACATGCAGCTGAGAATAGAGCGGACATGCAGCTGAGAATAGAGCGGACATGAAACTGAGAATAGAGCGGACATGAAACTGAGAATAGAACGGACATGCAGCTGAGAATAGAGTGGACATGAAACTGAGAATAGAGTGGACATGAAACTGAGAATAGAGTGGACGTGAAACTGAGAATAGAGTGGACATGCAGCTGAGAATAGAGTGGACATGCAGCTGAGAATAGAGGGGACATTGAACTGAGAATAGAGCGGACATGAAACTGAGAATAGAGCGGACATGCAGCTGAGAATAGAGTGGACATGAAACTGAGAATAGAGTGGACATGAAACTGAGAATAGAGTGGACATGCAGCTGAGAATAGAACGGACATGAAACTGAGAATAGAACGGACATGCAGTTTAGAATAGAACGGACATGCAGCTGAGAATAGAGTGGACATGAAACTGAGAATAGGGTGGACATGAAACTGAGAATAGAACGGACAAGAAACTGAGAATGGAACGGACATGAAGCTGAGAATAGAGTGGACATGAAACTGAGAATAGAGTGGACATGAAACTGAGAATAGAACAGACATGCAATTTAGAATAGAACGGACATGAAACTGAGAATAGAACGGACATGAAACTGAGAATAGAACGGACATGAAACTGAGAATAGAACGGACATGAAACTGAGAATAGAACGGACATGCAGTTTAGAATAGAACGGACATGAAACTGAGAATAGAACGGACATGCAGTTTAGAATAGAACGGACATGAAACTGAGAATAGAACGGACATGCAGCTGAGAATAGAGTGGACATGAAACTGAGAATAGAACGGACATGCAGCTGAGAATAGAACGGACATGCAGTTTAGAATAGAGTGGACATGAAGCTGAGAATAGAGCGGACATGAAACTGAGACTAGAACGGACAAGAAACTGAGAATAGAATGGACAAGAAACTGAGAATAGAACGGACATGAAGCTGAGAATAGAGTGGACATGAAAATGAGAATAGAACGGACATGAAACTGAGAATAGAACGGACATGAAGCTGAGAATAGAACGGACAAGAAACTGAGAATAGAACGGACAAGAAACTGAGAATAGAACGGACAAGAAACCGAGAATAGAACGGACAAGAAACCGAGAATAGAACGAACATGCAGCTGAGAATAGAGCGGACAAGAAACTGAGAATAGAACGGACATGAAACTGAGAATAGAACGGACATGAAACCGAAAATAGAACGGACATGCAGCTGAGAATAGAACGGACATGCAGCTGAGAATAGAGCGGACAAGAAGCTGAGAATAGAACGGACATGAAACTGAGAATAGAACGGACATGCAGTTTAGAATAGAACGGACATGCAGCTGAGAATAGAACGGACATGAAACTGAGAATAGAACAGACATGAAACTGAGAATAGAACAGACATGCAATTTAGAATAGAACGGACATGAAACTGAGAATAGAACAGACATGAAACTGAGAATAGAACAGACATGCAATTTAGAATAGAGCGGACATGAAACTGAGAATAGAACGGACATGAAACTGAGAATAGAACGGACATGCAGTTTAGAATAGAACGGACATGAAATTGAGAATAGAGTGGACATGCAGTTTAGAATAGAACGTACATGCAGCTGAGAATAGAACGGACATGAAACTGAGATTAGAACAGACATGAAACTGAGAATAGAACAGACATGCAATTTAGAATAGAACGGACATGAAACTGAGAATAGAACGGACATGAAACTGAGAATAGAACGGACATGCAGTTTAGAATAGAACGGACATGAAACTGAGAATAGAACGGACATGCAGTTTAGAATAGAACGGACATGAAACTGAGAATAGAACGGACATGCAGCTGAGAATAGAGTGGACATGAAACTGAGAATAGAACGGACATGCAGCTGAGAATAGAACGGACATGCAGTTTAGAATAGAGTGGACATGAAACTGAGAATAGAGCGGACATGCAGCTGAGAATAGAGTGGACATGAAACTCAGAATAGAGCGGACATGCAGCTGAGAATAGAGTGGACATGAAACTGAGAATAGAACGGACATGCAGTTTAGAATAGAACGGACATGCAGTTTAGAATAGAACGGACATGAAACTGAGAATAGAACGGACATGCAGCTGAGAATAGAGTGGACATGAAACTGAGAATAGAACGGACATGCAGTTTAGAATAGAACGGACATGCAGTTTAGAATAGAGCGGACATGAAACTGAGAATAGAGCGGACATGAAACTGAGAATAGAGCGGACATGAAACTGAGAATAGAACGGACATGCAGTTTCGAATAGAACGGACATGAAACTGAGAATAGAGCGGACATGAAACTGAGAATAGAACGGACATGCAGTTTAGAATAGAACGGACATGAAACTGAGAATAGAGCGGACATGAAACTGAGAATAGAACGGACATGCAGTTCAGAATAGAACGGACATGCAGTTTAGAATAGAACGGACATGAAACTGAGAATAGAACGGACATGCAGTTTAGAATAGAACGGACATGAAGCTGAGAATAGAGCGGACATGAAACTGAGAATAGAACGGACAAGAAACTGAGAATGGAGCGGACATGAAGCTCAGACTAGAGCGGACATGAAGCTGAGAATAGAGCGGACATGAAGCTGAGAATAGAGCGGACATGAAACTGAGAATAGAACGGACATGAAACCGAGAATAGAACGGACATGAAACTGAGAATCGAACGGACATGAAACTGAGAATAGAGCGGACAAGAAACTGAGAATAGAACGGACATGAAACTGAGAATAGAACGGACATGAAACCGAGAATAGAACGGACATGCAGCTGAGAATAGAATGGACATGAAACTGAGAATAGAACGGACATGAAACCGAGAATAGAACGGACATGCAGCTGAGAATAGAGCGGACAAGAATCTGAGAATAGAACGGACATGAAACTGAAAATAGAACGGACATGCAGCTGAGAATAGAGTGGACATGAAACTGAGAATAGAGCGGACATGCAGCTGAGAATAGAGTGGACATGAAACTCAGAATAGAGCGGACATGCAGCTGAGAATAGAGTGGACATGAAACTGAGAATAGAACGGACATGCAGTTTAGAATAGAACGGAAATGCAGTTTAGAATAGAACGGACATGAAACTGAGAATAGAACGGACATGCAGCTGAGAATAGAGTGGACATGAAACTGAGAATAGAACGGACATGCAGTTTAGAATAGAACGGACATGCAGTTTAGAATAGAACGGACATGAAACTGAGAATAGAGCGGACATGAAACTGAGAATAGAGCGGACATGAAACTGAGAATAGAGCGGACATGAAACTGAGAATAGAACGGACATGCAGTTTAGAATAGAACGGACATGAAACTGAGAATAGAGCGGACATGAAACTGAGAATAGAACGGACATGCAGTTTAGAATAGAACGGACATGAAACTGAGAATAGAGCGGACATGAAACTGAGAATAGAACGGACATGCAGTTTAGAATAGAACGGACATGCAGTTTAGAATAGAACGGACATGCAGTTTAGAATAGAACGGACATGAAACTGAGAATAGAACGGACATGAAACTGAGAATAGAACGGACATGCAGCTGAGAATAGAACGGACATGCAGCTGAGAATAGAACGGACATGCAGCTGAGAATAGAGTGGACATGAAACTGAGAATAGAGCGGACATGCAGCTGAGAATAGAGTGGACATGAAACTCAGAATAGAGCGGACATGCAGCTGAGAATAGAACGGACATGAAACTGAGAATAGAACGGACATGAAACTGAGAATAGAACGGACATGCAGCTGAGAATAGAACGGAAATGCAGCTGAGAATAGAACGGACATGCAGCTGAGAATAGAGTGGACATGAAACTGAGAATAGAGCGGACATGCAGCTGAGAATAGAGTGGACATGAAACTCAGAATAGAGCGGACATGCAGCTGAGAATAGAGTGGACATGAAACTGAGAATAGAACGGACATGCAGTTTAGAATAGAACGGACATGCAGTTTAGAATAGAACGGACATGAAACTGAGAATAGAACGGACATGCAGCTGAGAATAGAGTGGACATGAAACTGAGAATAGAACGGACATGCAGTTTAGAATAGAACGGACATGCAGTTTAGAATAGAACGGACATGAAACTGAGAATAGAGCGGACATGAAACTGAGAATAGAACGGACATGCAGCTGAGAATAGAGTGAACATGAAACTGACAATAGAACGGACATGCAGCTGAGAATAGAACGGACATGAAACTGAGAATAGAACGGACATGCAGCTGAGAATAGAACGGACATGAAACTGAGAATAGAACGGACATGCAGCTGAGAATAGAACGGACATGAAACTGAGAATAGAGTGGACATGAAACTGAGAATAGAGTGGACATGAAACTGAGAATAGAGCGGACATGAAACTGAGAATAGAACGGACATGCAGTTTCGAATAGAACGGACATGAAACTGAGAATAGAGCGGACATGAAACTGAGAATAGAACGGACATGCAGTTTAGAATAGAACGGACATGAAGCTGAGAATAGAGTGGACATGAAGCTGAGAATAGAGTGGACATGAAACTGAGAATAGAACGGACAAGAAACTGAGAATAGAACGGACATGAAGCTAAGAATAGAACGGACATGCAGCTGAGAATAGAGCGGACAAGAAACTGAGAATAGAACGGACATGAAGCTAAGAATAGAACGGACATGCAGCTGAAAATAGAGCGGACATGAAACTGAGAATAGAGTGGACATGAAACTGAGAATAGAACGGACAAGAAACTGAGAATAGAACAGACATGAAGCTAAGAATAGAACGGACATGCAGCTGAGATTAGAGCGGACAAGAAACTGAGAATAGAGTGGACATGAAACTGAGAATAGAACGGACAAGAAACTGAGAATAGAATGGACATGAAGCTGAGAATAGAACGGACATGCAGCTGAGAATAGAGCGGACAAGAAACTGAGAATAGAGTGGACATGAAGCTGAGAATAGAACGGACATGAAGCTGAGAATAGAGCGGACATGAAGCTGAGAATAGAGCGGACATGAAGCTGAGAATAGAGCGGACATGAAACTGAGAATAGAACGGACATGCAGCTGAGAATAGAACGGACATGCAGCTGAGAATAGAGTGGACATGAAACTGAGAATAGAGTGGACATGAAACTGAGAATAGAGTGGACATGAAGCTGAGAATAGAACGGACATGCAGCTGAGAATAGAGCGGACATGCAGCTGAGAATAGAGCGGACATGCAGCTGAGAATAGAGTGGACAAGAAACTGAGAATAGAACGGACAAGAAACTGAGAATAGAACGGACATGAAGCTGAGAATAGAACGGACATGAAGCTGAGAATAGAGTGGACATGAAACTGAGAATAGAATGGACATGCAGCTGAGAATAGAGCGGACACGAAGCTAAGAATAGAGTGGACATGAAACTGAGAATAGAACGGACATGCAGCTGAGAATGGAGTGGACATGAAACTGAGAATGGAGTGGACATGAAACTGAGAATACAGTGGACATGAAACTGAGAACAGAACGGACATGAAACTGAGAATAGAACGGACATGCAGCTGAGAATAAAGTGGACATGAAACTGAGAATAGAGTGGACATGAAACTGAGAATAGAACAGACACGAAGCTGAGAATAGAGTGGACATGAAACTGAGAATAGAACGGACATGCAGCTGAGAATAGAGTGGACATGAAACTGAGAATACAGTGGACATGAAACTGAGAATACAGTGGACATGAAACTGAGAATAGAACGGACAAGAAACTGAGAATAGAACGGACAAGAAACTGAGAATAGAGTGGACATGAAACTGAGAATAGAGTGGACATGAAACTGAGAATAGAACGGACATGCAGCTGAGAATAGAGTGGACATGAAACTGAGAATAGAACGGACATGAAAATGAGAATAGAACGGACATGAAACTGAGAATAGAACAGACAAGAAACTGAGAATAGAACGGACATGCAGCTGAGAATAGGGTGGACATGAAACTGAGAATAGGGTGGACATGAAACTGAGAATAGAACGGACAAGAAACTGAGAATGGAACGGACATGAAGCTGAGAATAGAGCGGACATGAAACTGAGAATAGAACGGACAAGAAACTGAGAATAGAACGGACAAGAAACTGAGAATAGAACGGACATGAAGCTGAGAATAGAGCGGACATGAAACTGAGAATAGAACGGACAAGAAACTGAGAATAGAGCGGACATGAAGCTGAGAATAGAGCGGACATGAAGCTGAGAATAGAGCGGACATGAAACTGAGACTAGAACGGACAAGAAACTGAGAATAGAACGGACAAGAAACTGAGAATAGAACGGACATGAAGCTGAGAATAGAGTGGACATGAAACTGAGAATAGAACGGACATGAAGCTGAGAATAGAACGGACAAGAAACTGAGAATAGAACGGACAAGCAACCGAGAATAGAACGGACAAGAAACCGAGAATAGAACGGACATGCAGCTGAGAATAGAGCGGACAAGAAACTGAGAATAGAACGGACATGAAACAGAGAATAGAACGGACATGAAACCGAGAATAGAACGGACATGCAGCTGAGAATAGAACGGACATGCAGCTGAGAATAGAGCGGACAAGAAACTGAGAATAGAACGGACATGAAACTGAGAATAGAACGGACATGAAACCGAGAATAGAACGGACATGAAACTGAGAATAGAACGGACATGCAGCTGAGAATAGAATGGACATGCAGCTAAGAATAGAGCGGACAAGAAACTGAGAATAGAACGGACATGAAACTGAGAATAGAACGGACATGAAACCGAGAATAGAACGGACATGCAGCTGAGAATAGAGCGGACATGCAGCTGAGAATAGAGTGGACATGAAACTGAGAATAGAACGGACATGAAACTGAGAATAGAATGGACAGGCAGCTGAGAATAGAGTGGACATGAAACTGAGAATAGAGTGGACGTGAAACTGAGAATAGAGTGGACAAGAAACTGAGAATAGAGCGGACATGCAGCTGAGAATAGAGCGGACATGAAACTGAGAATAGAGCGGACATGCAGCTGAGAATAGAGCGGACATGCAGCTGAGAATAGAGTGGACATGAAACTGAGAATAGAACGGACATGAAACTGAGAATAGAATGGACAGGCAGCTGAGAATAGAGTGGACATGAAACTGAGAATAGAGTGGACGTGAAACTGAGAATAGAGTGGACGTGAAACTGAGAATAGAGTGGACAAGAAACTGAGAATAGAGCGGACATGCAGCTGAGAATAGAGCGGACATGAAACTGAGAATAGAGTGGACATGCAGCTGAGAATAGAGCGGACATGAAACTGAGAATAGAGTGGACGTGAAACTGAGAATAGAGTGGACGTGAAACTGAGAATAGAGTGGACATGCAGCTGAGAATAGAGTGGACATGCAGCTGAGAATAGAGCGGACATGAAACTGAGATTAGAACGGACAAGAAACAGAGAATAGAACGGACATGAAGCTAAGAATAGAACGGACATGCAGCTGAGATTAGAGCGGACAAGAAACTGAGAATAGAGTGGACATGAAACTGAGAATAGAACGGACAAGAAACTGAGAATAGAATGGACATGAAGCTGAGAATAGAACGGACATGCAGCTGAGAATAGAGCGGACAAGAAACTGAGAATAGAGTGGACATGAAGCTGAGAATAGAACGGACATGAAGCTGAGAAAAGAACGGACATGAAGCTGAGAATAGAGCGGACATGAAGCTGAGAATAGAGCGGACATGAAGCTGAGAATAGAGCGGACATGAAACTGAGAATAGAATGGACATGAAACTGAGAATAGAACGGACATGCAGCTGAGAATAGAGTGGACATGAAACTGAGAATAGAGTGGACATGAAACTGAGAATAGAGTGGACATGAAACTGAGAATAGAGTGGACATGAAGCTGAGAATAGAGCGGACATGCAGCTGAGAATAGAGCGGACATGCAGCTGAGAATAGAGCGGACATGCAGCTGAGAATAGAGCGGACAAGAAACTGAGAATAGAACGGACTAGAAACTGAGAATAGAACGGACAAGAAACTGAGAATAGAACGGACATGAAGCTGAGAATAGAACGGACATGAAGCTGAGAATAGAGTGGACATGCAACTGAGAATAGAATGGACATGCAGCTGAGAATAGAGCGGACACGAAGCTCAGAATAGAGTGGACATGAAACTGAGAATAGAACGGACATGCAGCTGAGAATGGAGTGGACATGAAACTGAGAATGGAGTGGACATGAAACTGAGAATACAGTGGACATGAAACTGAGAACAGAACGGACATGAAACTGAGAATAGAACGGACATGCAGCTGAGAATAAAGTGGACATGAAACTGAGAATAGAGTGGACATGAAACTGAGAATAGAACAGACACGAAGCTGAGAATAGAGTGGACATGAAACTGAGAATAGAACGGACATGCAGCTGAGAATAAAGTGGACATGAAACTGAGAATAGAGTGGACATGAAACTGAGAATACAGTGGACATGAAACTGAGAATACAGTGGACATGAAACTGAGAATAGAACGGACAAGAAACTGAGAATAGAACGGACAAGAAACTGAGAATAGAACGGACAAGAAACTGAGAATAGAGTGGACATGAAACTGAGAATAGAACGGACATGCAGCTGAGAATAGAGTGGACATGAAACTGAGAATAGAACAGACACGAAGCTGAGAATAGAGTGGACATGAAACTGAGAATAGAACGGACATGCAGCTGAGAATAAAGTGGACATGAAACTGAGAATACAGTGGACATGAAACTGAGAATACAGTGGACATGAAACTGAGAATAGAACGGACAAGAAACTGAGAATAGAACGGACATGAAACTGAGAAAAGAACGGACATGAAACTGAGAATAGAACGGACATGCAGCTGAGAATAGGGTGGACATGAAACTGAGAATAGGGTGGACATGAAACTGAGAATAGAACGGACAAGAAACTGAGAATGGAACGGACATGAAGCTGAGAATAGAGCGGACATGAAACTGAGAATAGAACGGACAAGAAACTGAGAATAGAACGGACAAGAAACTGAGAATAGAACGGACATGAAGCTGAGAATAGAGCGGACATGAAACTGAGAATAGAACGGACAAGAAACTGAGAATAGAGCGGACATGAAGCTGAGAATAGAGCGGACATGAAGCTGAGAATAGAGCGGACATGAAACAGAGACTAGAACGGACAAGAAACTGAGAATAGAACGGACAAGAAACTGAGAATAGAACGGACATGAAGCTGAGAATAGAGTGGACATGAAACTGAGAATAGAACGGACATGAAGCTGAGAATAGAACGGACAAGAAACTGAGAATAGAACGGACAAGCAACCGAGAATAGAACGGACAAGAAACCGAGAATAGAACGGACATGCAGCTGAGAATAGAGCGGACAAGAAACTGAGAATAGAACGGACATGAAACAGAGAATAGAACGGACATGAAACCGAGAATAGAACGGACATGCAGCTGAGAATAGAACGGACATGCAGCTGAGAATAGAGCGGACAAGAAACTGAGAATAGAACGGACATGAAACTGAGAATAGAACGGACATGAAACTGAGAATAGAACGGACATGAAACCGAGAATAGAACGGACATGAAACTGAGAATAGAACGGACATGCAGCTGAGAATAGAATGGACATGCAGCTAAGAATAGAGCGGACAAGAAACTGAGAATAGAACGGACATGAAACTGAGAATAGAACGGACATGAAACCGAGAATAGAACGGACATGCAGCTGAGAATAGAGCGGACATGCAGCTGAGAATAGAGTGGACATGAAACTGAGAATAGAACGGACATGAAACTGAGAATAGAATGGACAGGCAGCTGAGAATAGAGTGGACATGAAACTGAGAATAGAGTGGACGTGAAACTGAGAATAGAGTGGACAAGAAACTGAGAATAGAGCGGACATGCAGCTGAGAATAGAGCGGACATGAAACTGAGAATAGAGCGGACATGCAGCTGAGAATAGAGCGGACATGCAGCTGAGAATAGAGTGGACATGAAACTGAGAATAGAACGGACATGAAACTGAGAATAGAATGGACAGGCAGCTGAGAATAGAGTGGACATGAAACTGAGAATAGAGTGGACGTGAAACTGAGAATAGAGTGGACAAGAAACTGAGAATAGAGCGGACATGCAGCTGAGAATAGAGCGGACATGAAACTGAGAATAGAGTGGACATGCAGCTGAGAATAGAGCGGACATGAAACTGAGAATAGAGTGGACGTGAAACTGAGAATAGAGTGGACGTGAAACTGAGAATAGAGTGGACATGCAGCTGAGAATAGAGTGGACATGCAGCTGAGAATAGAGCGGACATGAAACTGAGATTAGAACGGACAAGAAACAGAGAATAGAACGGACATGAAGCTAAGAATAGAACGGACATGCAGCTGAGATTAGAGCGGACAAGAAACTGAGAATAGAGTGGACATGAAACTGAGAATAGAACGGACAAGAAACTGAGAATAGAATGGACATGAAGCTGAGAATAGAACGGACATGCAGCTGAGAATAGAGCGGACAAGAAACTGAGAATAGAGTGGACATGAAGCTGAGAATAGAACGGACATGAAGCTGAGAATAGAACGGACATGAAGCTGAGAATAGAGCGGACATGAAGCTGAGAATAGAGCGGACATGAAGCTGAGAATAGAGCGGACATGAAACTGAGAATAGAATGGACATGAAACTGAGAATAGAACGGACATGCAGCTGAGAATAGAGTGGACATGAAACTGAGAATAGAGTGGACATGAAACTGAGAATAGAGTGGACATGAAACTGAGAATAGAGTGGACATGAAGCTGAGAATAGAGCGGACATGCAGCTGAGAATAGAGCGGACATGCAGCTGAGAATAGAGCGGACATGCAGCTGAGAATAGAGCGGACAAGAAACTGAGAATAGAACGGACTAGAAACTGAGAATAGAACGGACAAGAAACTGAGAATAGAACGGACATGAAGCTGAGAATAGAACGGACATGAAGCTGAGAATAGAGTGGACATGCAACTGAGAATAGAATGGACATGCAGCTGAGAATAGAGCGGACACGAAGCTCAGAATAGAGTGGACATGAAACTGAGAATAGAACGGACATGCAGCTGAGAATGGAGTGGACATGAAACTGAGAATGGAGTGGACATGAAACTGAGAATACAGTGGACATGAAACTGAGAACAGAACGGACATGAAACTGAGAATAGAACGGACATGCAGCTGAGAATAAAGTGGACATGAAACTGAGAATAGAGTGGACATGAAACTGAGAATAGAACAGACACGAAGCTGAGAATAGAGTGGACATGAAACTGAGAATAGAACGGACATGCAGCTGAGAATAAAGTGGACATGAAACTGAGAATAGAGTGGACATGAAACTGAGAATACAGTGGACATGAAACTGAGAATACAGTGGACATGAAACTGAGAATAGAACGGACAAGAAACTGAGAATAGAACGGACAAGAAACTGAGAATAGAGTGGACATGAAACTGAGAATAGAACGGACATGCAGCTGAGAATAGAGTGGACATGAAACTGAGAATAGAACAGACACGAAGCTGAGAATAGAGTGGACATGAAACTGAGAATAGAACGGACATGCAGCTGAGAATAAAGTGGACATGAAACTGAGAATACAGTGGACATGAAACTGAGAATACAGTGGACATGAAACTGAGAATAGAACGGACAAGAAACTGAGAATAGAACGGACATGAAACTGAGAAAAGAACGGACATGAAACCGAGAATAGAACGGACATGAAACTGAGAATAGAACGGACATGCAGCTGAGAATAGAACGGACATGAAACTGAGAATAGAGTGGACATGAAACTGAGAATAGAGTGGACATGAAACTGAGAATAGAACGGACATGAAACTGAGAATAGAACAGACAAGAAACTGAGAATAGAACGGACATGCAGCTGAGAATAGGGTGGACATGAAACTGCGAATAGGGTGGACATGAAACTGAGAATAGTACGGACATGAAACTGAGAATAGAACAGACAAGAAACTGAGAATAGAACGGACATGCAGCTGAGAATAGGGTGGACATGAAACTGAGAATAGAACGGACATAAAACTGAGAATGGAACGGACATGAAGCTGAGAATAGAGCGGTCATGAAACTGAGAATAGAACGGACAAGAAACTGAGAATAGAACGGACAAGAAACTGAGAATAGAACGGACATGAAGCTGAGAATAGAGCGGACATGAAACTGAGAATAGAACGGACAAGAAACTGAGAATAGAGCGGACATGAAGCTGAGAATAGAGCGGAAATGAAGGTGAGAATAGAGCGGACATGAAACTGAGACTAGAACGGACAAGAAACTGAGAATAGAATGGACAAGAAACTGAGAATAGAACGGACATGAAGCTGAGAATAGAGTGGACATGAAACTGAGAATAGAACGGACAAGAAACTGAGAATAGAACGGACATGAAGCTGAGAATAGAACGGACAAGAAACTGAGAATAGAACGGACAAGAAACCGAGAATAGAACGGACATGAAACCGAGAATAGAACGGACATGCAGCTGAGAATAGAACGGACATGCAGCTGAGAATAGAACGGACATGCAGCTGAGAATAGAGCGGACAAGAAACTGAGAATAGAACGGACATGAAACTGAGAAAAGAACGGACATGAAACCGAGAATAGAACGGACATGAAACTGAGAATAGAACGGACATGCAGCTGAGAATAGAATGGACATGCAGCTGAGAATAGAGCGGACAAGAAACTGAGAATAGAACGGACATGAAACTGAGAATAGAACGGACATGAAACCGAGAATAGAACGGACATGCAGCTGAGAAGAGAACGGACATGCAGCTGAGAATAGAGCGGACAAGAAACTGAGAATAGAGCGGACATGCAGCTGAGAATAGAGCGGACATGCAGCTGAGAATAGAGCGGACATGAAACTGAGAATAGAGCGGACATGAAACTGAGAATAGAACGGACATGCAGCTGAGAATAGAGTGGACATGAAACTGAGAATAGAGTGGACATGAAACTGAGAATAGAGTGGACGTGAAACTGAGAATAGAGTGGACATGCAGCTGAGAATAGAGTGGACATGCAGCTGAGAATAGAGGGGACATTGAACTGAGAATAGAGCGGACATGAAACTGAGAATAGAGCGGACATGCAGCTGAGAATAGAGTGGACATGAAACTGAGAATAGAGTGGACATGAAACTGAGAATAGAGTGGACATGCAGCTGAGAATAGAACGGACATGAAACTGAGAATAGAACGGACATGCAGTTTAGAATAGAACGGACATGCAGCTGAGAATAGAGTGGACATGAAACTGAGAATAGGGTGGACATGAAACTGAGAATAGAACGGACAAGAAACTGAGAATGGAACGGACATGAAGCTGAGAATAGAGTGGACATGAAACTGAGAATAGAGTGGACATGAAACTGAGAATAGAACAGACATGCAATTTAGAATAGAACGGACATGAAACTGAGAATAGAACGGACATGAAACTGAGAATAGAACGGACATGAAACTGAGAATAGAACGGACATGAAACTGAGAATAGAACGGACATGCAGTTTAGAATAGAACGGACATGAAACTGAGAATAGAACGGACATGCAGTTTAGAATAGAACGGACATGAAACTGAGAATAGAACGGACATGCAGCTGAGAATAGAGTGGACATGAAACTGAGAATAGAACGGACATGCAGCTGAGAATAGAACGGACATGCAGTTTAGAATAGAGTGGACATGAAGCTGAGAATAGAGCGGACATGAAACTGAGACTAGAACGGACAAGAAACTGAGAATAGAATGGACAAGAAACTGAGAATAGAACGGACATGAAGCTGAGAATAGAGTGGACATGAAAATGAGAATAGAACGGACATGAAACTGAGAATAGAACGGACATGAAGCTGAGAATAGAACGGACAAGAAACTGAGAATAGAACGGACAAGAAACTGAGAATAGAACGGACAAGAAACCGAGAATAGAACGGACAAGAAACCGAGAATAGAACGAACATGCAGCTGAGAATAGAGCGGACAAGAAACTGAGAATAGAACGGACATGAAACTGAGAATAGAACGGACATGAAACCGAAAATAGAACGGACATGCAGCTGAGAATAGAACGGACATGCAGCTGAGAATAGAGCGGACAAGAAGCTGAGAATAGAACGGACATGAAACTGAGAATAGAACGGACATGCAGTTTAGAATAGAACGGACATGCAGCTGAGAATAGAACGGACATGAAACTGAGAATAGAACAGACATGAAACTGAGAATAGAACAGACATGCAATTTAGAATAGAACGGACATGAAACTGAGAATAGAACAGACATGAAACTGAGAATAGAACAGACATGCAATTTAGAATAGAGCGGACATGAAACTGAGAATAGAACGGACATGAAACTGAGAATAGAACGGACATGCAGTTTAGAATAGAACGGACATGAAATTGAGAATAGAGTGGACATGCAGTTTAGAATAGAACGTACATGCAGCTGAGAATAGAACGGACATGAAACTGAGATTAGAACAGACATGAAACTGAGAATAGAACAGACATGCAATTTAGAATAGAACGGACATGAAACTGAGAATAGAACGGACATGAAACTGAGAATAGAACGGACATGCAGTTTAGAATAGAACGGACATGAAACTGAGAATAGAACGGACATGCAGTTTAGAATAGAACGGACATGAAACTGAGAATAGAACGGACATGCAGCTGAGAATAGAGTGGACATGAAACTGAGAATAGAACGGACATGCAGCTGAGAATAGAACGGACATGCAGTTTAGAATAGAGTGGACATGAAACTGAGAATAGAGCGGACATGCAGCTGAGAATAGAGTGGACATGAAACTCAGAATAGAGCGGACATGCAGCTGAGAATAGAGTGGACATGAAACTGAGAATAGAACGGACATGCAGTTTAGAATAGAACGGACATGCAGTTTAGAATAGAACGGACATGAAACTGAGAATAGAACGGACATGCAGCTGAGAATAGAGTGGACATGAAACTGAGAATAGAACGGACATGCAGTTTAGAATAGAACGGACATGCAGTTTAGAATAGAGCGGACATGAAACTGAGAATAGAGCGGACATGAAACTGAGAATAGAGCGGACATGAAACTGAGAATAGAACGGACATGCAGTTTCGAATAGAACGGACATGAAACTGAGAATAGAGCGGACATGAAACTGAGAATAGAACGGACATGCAGTTTAGAATAGAACGGACATGAAACTGAGAATAGAGCGGACATGAAACTGAGAATAGAACGGACATGCAGTTCAGAATAGAACGGACATGCAGTTTAGAATAGAACGGACATGAAACTGAGAATAGAACGGACATGCAGTTTAGAATAGAACGGACATGAAGCTGAGAATAGAGCGGACATGAAACTGAGAATAGAATGGACAAGAAACTGAGAATGGAGCGGACATGAAGCTCAGACTAGAGCGGACATGAAGCTGAGAATAGAGCGGACATGAAGCTGAGAATAGAGCGGACATGAAACTGAGAATAGAACGGACATGAAACCGAGAATAGAACGGACATGAAACTGAGAATCGAACGGACATGAAACTGAGAATAGAGCGGACAAGAAACTGAGAATAGAACGGACATGAAACTGAGAATAGAACGGACATGAAACCGAGAATAGAACGGACATGCAGCTGAGAATAGAATGGACATGAAACTGAGAATAGAACGGACATGAAACCGAGAATAGAACGGACATGCAGCTGAGAATAGAGCGGACAAGAATCTGAGAATAGAACGGACATGAAACTGAAAATAGAACGGACATGCAGCTGAGAATAGAGTGGACATGAAACTGAGAATAGAGCGGACATGCAGCTGAGAATAGAGTGGACATGAAACTCAGAATAGAGCGGACATGCAGCTGAGAATAGAGTGGACATGAAACTGAGAATAGAACGGACATGCAGTTTAGAATAGAACGGAAATGCAGTTTAGAATAGAACGGACATGAAACTGAGAATAGAACGGACATGCAGCTGAGAATAGAGTGGACATGAAACTGAGAATAGAACGGACATGCAGTTTAGAATAGAACGGACATGCAGTTTAGAATAGAACGGACATGAAACTGAGAATAGAGCGGACATGAAACTGAGAATAGAGCGGACATGAAACTGAGAATAGAGCGGACATGAAACTGAGAATAGAACGGACATGCAGTTTAGAATAGAACGGACATGAAACTGAGAATAGAGCGGACATGAAACTGAGAATAGAACGGACATGCAGTTTAGAATAGAACGGACATGAAACTGAGAATAGAGCGGACATGAAACTGAGAATAGAACGGACATGCAGTTTAGAATAGAACGGACATGCAGTTTAGAATAGAACGGACATGCAGTTTAGAATAGAACGGACATGAAACTGAGAATAGAACGGACATGAAACTGAGAATAGAACGGACATGCAGCTGAGAATAGAACGGACATGCAGCTGAGAATAGAACGGACATGCAGCTGAGAATAGAGTGGACATGAAACTGAGAATAGAGCGGACATGCAGCTGAGAATAGAGTGGACATGAAACTCAGAATAGAGCGGACATGCAGCTGAGAATAGAACGGACATGAAACTGAGAATAGAACGGACATGAAACTGAGAATAGAACGGACATGCAGCTGAGAATAGAACGGAAATGCAGCTGAGAATAGAACGGACATGCAGCTGAGAATAGAGTGGACATGAAACTGAGAATAGAGCGGACATGCAGCTGAGAATAGAGTGGACATGAAACTCAGAATAGAGCGGACATGCAGCTGAGAATAGAGTGGACATGAAACTGAGAATAGAACGGACATGCAGTTTAGAATAGAACGGACATGCAGTTTAGAATAGAACGGACATGAAACTGAGAATAGAACGGACATGCAGCTGAGAATAGAGTGGACATGAAACTGAGAATAGAACGGACATGCAGTTTAGAATAGAACGGACATGCAGTTTAGAATAGAACGGACATGAAACTGAGAATAGAGCGGACATGAAACTGAGAATAGAACGGACATGCAGCTGAGAATAGAGTGAACATGAAACTGACAATAGAACGGACATGCAGCTGAGAATAGAACGGACATGAAACTGAGAATAGAACGGACATGCAGCTGAGAATAGAACGGACATGAAACTGAGAATAGAACGGACATGCAGCTGAGAATAGAACGGACATGAAACTGAGAATAGAGTGGACATGAAACTGAGAATAGAGTGGACATGAAACTGAGAATAGAGCGGACATGAAACTGAGAATAGAACGGACATGCAGTTTCGAATAGAACGGACATGAAACTGAGAATAGAGCGGACATGAAACTGAGAATAGAACGGACATGCAGTTTAGAATAGAACGGACATGAAACTGAGAATAGAGCGGACATGAAACTGAGAATAGAACGGACATGCAGTTTCGAATAGAACGGACATGAAACTGAGAATAGAGCGAACATGAAACTGAGAATAGAACGGACATGCAGTTCAGAATAGAACGGACATGCAGTTTAGAATAGAACGGACATGAAACTGAGAATAGAACGGACATGCAGTTTAGAATAGAACGGACATGAAGCTGAGAATAGAGCGGACATGAAACTGAGAATAGAACGGACATGAAGCTCAGAATGGAGCGGACATGAAGCTCAGAATAGAGCGGACATGAAGCTGAGAATAGAGCGGACATGAAGCTGAGAATAGAGCGGACATGAAACTGAGAATAGAACGGACATGAAACGGAGAATAGAACGGACATGAAACCGAGAATAGAACGGACATGCAGCTGAGAATAGAGTGGACATGAAACTGAGAATAGAGTGGACATGAAACTGAGAATAGAGTGGACGTGAAACTGAGAATAGAGTGGACATGCAGCTGAGAATAGAGTGGACATGCAGCTGAGAATAGAGCGGACATTGAACTGAGAATAGAGCGGACATGAAACTGAGAATAGAGCGGACATGCAGCTGAGAATAGAGTGGACATGAAACTGAGAATAGAGTGGACATGAAACTGAGAATAGAGTGGACATGCAGCTGAGAATAGAACGGACATGAAACTGAGAATAGAACGGACATGCAGTTTAGAATAGAACGGACATGCAGCTGAGAATAGAGTGGACATGAAACTGAGAATAGAGTGGACATGAAACTGAGAATAGAGTGGACATGAAACTGAGAATAGAACGGACGTGCAGCTGAGAATAGAGTGGACATGAAACTGAGAATAGGGTGGACATGAAACTGAGAATAGAACGGACAAGAAACTGAGAATGGAACGGACATGAAGCTGAGAATAGAGTGGACATGAAACTGAGAATAGAGTGGACATGAAACTGAGAATAGAACAGACATGCAATTTAGAATAGAACGGACATGAAACTGAGAATAGAACGGACATGAAACTGAGAATAGAACGGACATGAAACTGAGAATAGAACGGACATGAAACTGAGAATAGAACGGACATGCAGTTTAGAATAGAACGGACATGAAACTGAGAATAGAACGGACATGCAGTTTAGAATAGAACGGACATGAAACTGAGAATAGAACGGACATGCAGCTGAGAATAGAGTGGACATGAAACTGAGAATAGAACGGACATGCAGCTGAGAATAGAACGGACATGCAGTTTAGAATAGAGTGGACATGAAGCTGAGAATAGAGCGGACATGAAACTGAGACTAGAACGGACAAGAAACTGAGAATAGAATGGACAAGAAACTGAGAATAGAACGGACATGAAGCTGAGAATAGAGTGGACATGAAACTGAGAATAGAACGGACATGAAACTGAGAATAGAACGGACATGAAGCTGAGAATAGAACGGACAAGAAACTGAGAATAGAACGGACAAGAAACTGAGAATAGAACGGACAAGAAACTGAGAATAGAAAGGACAAGAAACCGAGAATAGAACGGACAAGAAACCGAGAATAGAACGAACATGCAGCTGAGAATAGAGCGGACAAGAAACTGAGAATAGAACGGACATGAAACTGAGAATAGAACGGACATGAAACCGAAAATAGAACGGACATGCAGCTGAGAATAGAACGGACATGCAGCTGAGAATAGAGCGGACAAGAAGCTGAGAATAGAACGGACATGAAACTGAGAATAGAACGGACATGCAGTTTAGAATAGAACAGACATGCAGCTGAGAATAGAACGGACATGAAACTGAGAATAGAACAGACATGAAACTGAGAATAGAACAGACATGCAATTTAGAATAGAACGGACATGAAACTGAGAATAGAACAGACATGAAACTGAGAATAGAACAGACATGCAATTTAGAATAGAGCGGACATGAAACTGAGAATAGAACGGACATGAAACTGAGAATAGAACGGACATGCAGTTTAGAATAGAACGGACATGAAACTGAGAATAGAGTGGACATGCAGTTTAGAATAGAACGGACATGCAGCTGAGAATAGAACGGACATGAAACTGAGAATAGAACAGACATGAAACTGAGAATAGAACAGACATGCAATTTAGAATAGAACGGACATGAAACTGAGAATAGAACGGACATGAAACTGAGAATAGAACGGACATGCAGTTTAGAATAGAACGGACATGAAACTGAGAATAGAACGGACATGCAGTTTAGAATAGAACGGACATGAAACTGAGAATAGAACGGACATGCAGCTGAGAATAGAGTGGACATGAAACTGAGAATAGAACGGACATGCAGCTGAGAATAGAACGGACATGCAGTTTAGAATAGAGTGGACATGAAACTGAGAATAGAGCGGACATGCAGCTGAGAATAGAGTGGACATGAAACTCAGAATAGAGCGGACATGCAGCTGAGAATAGAGTGGACGTGAAACTGAGAATAGAACGGACATGCAGTTTAGAATAGAACGGACATGCAGTTTAGAATAGAACGGACATGAAACTGAGAATAGAACGGACATGCAGCTGAGAATAGAGTGGACATGAAACTGAGAATAGAACGGACATGCAGTTTAGAATAGAACGGACATGCAGTTTAGAATAGAGCGGACATGAAACTGAGAATAGAGCGGACATGAAACTGAGAATAGAGCGGACATGAAACTGAGAATAGAACGGACATGCAGTTTCGAATAGAACGGACATGAAACTGAGAATAGAGCGGACATGAAACTGAGAATAGAACGGACATGCAGTTTAGAATAGAACGGACATGAAACTGAGAATAGATCGGACATGAAACTGAGAATAGAACGGACATGCAGTTTCGAATAGAACGGACATGAAACTGAGAATAGAGCGGACATGAAACTGAGAATAGAACGGACATGCAGTTCAGAATAGAACGGACATGCAGTTTAGAATAGAACGGACATGAAACTGAGAATAGAACGGACATGCAGTTTAGAATAGAACGGACATGAAGCTGAGAATAGAGCGGACATGAAACTGAGAATAGAACGGACAAGAAACTGAGAATGGAGCGGACATGAAGCTCAGACTAGAGCGGACATGAAGCTGAGAATAGAGCGGACATGAAGCTGAGAATAGAGCGGACATGAAACTGAGAATAGAACGGACATGAAACGGAGAATAGAACGGACATGAAACCGAGAATAGAACGGACATGAATCTGAGAATCGAACGGACATGAAACTGAGAATAGAGCGGACAAGAAACTGAGAATAGAACGGACATGAAACTGAGAATAGAACGGACATGAAACCGAGAATAGAACGGACATGCAGCTGAGAATAGAATGGACATGAAACTGAGAATAGAACGGACATGAAACCGAGAATAGAACGGACATGCAGCTGAGAATAGAGCGGACAAGAAACTGAGAATAGAACGGACATGAAACTGAAAATAGAACGGACATGCAGCTGAGAATAGAGTGGACATGAAACTGAGAATAGAGCGGACATGCAGCTGAGAATAGAGTGGACATGAAACTCAGAATAGAGCGGACATGCAGTTTAGAATAGAACGGACATGCAGTTTAGAATAGAACGGACATGCAGTTTAGAATAGAACGGACATGAAACTGAGAATAGAAAGGACATGCAGCTGAGAATAGAGTGAACATGAAACTGAGAATAGAACGGACATGCAGTTTAGAATAGAACGGACATGCAGTTTAGAATAGAACGGACATGAAACTGAGAATAGAGCGGACATGAAACTGAGAATAGAGCGGACATGAAACTGAGAATAGAGCGGACATGAAACTGAGAATAGAACGGACATGCAGTTTAGAATAGAACGGACATGAAACTGAGAATAGAGCGGACATGAAACTGAGAATAGAACGGACATGAAACTGAGAATAGAGCGGACATGAAACTGAGAATAGAACGGACATGCAGTTTAGAATAGAACGGACATGCAGTTTAGAATAGAACGGACATGCAGTTTAGAATAGAACGGACATGAAACTGAGAATAGAACGGACATGAAACTGAGAATAGAACGGACATGCAGCTGAGAATAGAACGGACATGCAGCTGAGAATAGAACGGACATGCAGCTGAGAATAGAGTGGACATGAAACTGAGAATAGAGCGGACATGCAGCTGAGAATAGAGTGGACATGAAACTCGGAATAGAGCGGACATGCAGCTGAGAATAGAACGGACATGAAACTGAGAATAGAACGGACATGAAACTGAGAATAGAACGGACATGCAGCTGAGAATAGAACGGAAATGCAGCTGAGAATAGAACGGACATGCAGCTGAGAATAGAGTGGACATGAAACTGAGAATAGAGCGGACATGCAGCTGAGAATAGAGTGGACATGAAACTCAGAATAGAGCGGACATGCAGCTGAGAATAGAGTGGACATGAAACTGAGAATAGAACGGACATGCAGTTTAGAATAGAACGGACATGCAGTTTAGAATAGAACGGACATGAAACTGAGAATAGAGCGGACATGAAACTGAGAATAGAACGGACATGCAGCTGAGAATAGAGTGAACATGAAACTGAGAATAGAACGGACATGCAGCTGAGAATAGAACGGACATGAAACTGAGAATAGAACGGACATGCAGCTGAGAATAGAACGGACATGAAACTGAGAATAGAACGGACATGCAGCTGAGAATAGAACGGACATGAAACTGAGAATAGAGTGGACATGAAACTGAGAATAGAGTGGATATGAAACTGAGAATAGAGTGGACATGAAACTGAGAATAGAGCGGACATGAAACTGAGAATAGAACGGACATGCAGTTTCGAATAGAACGGACATGAAACTGAGAATAGAGCGGACATGAAACTGAGAATAGAACGGACATGCAGTTTAGAATAGAACGGACATGAAACTGAGAATAGAGCGGACATGAAACTGAGAATAGAACGGACATGCAGTTTCGAATAGAACGGACATGAAACTGAGAATAGAACGGACATGCAGTTCAGAATAGAACGGACATGCAGTTTAGAATAGAACGGACATGAAACTGAGAATAGAACGGACATGCAGTTTAGAATAGAACGGACATGAAGCTGAGAATAGAGCGGACATGAAACTGAGAATAGAACGGACAAGAAACTGAGAATGGAGCGGACATGAAGCTCAGAATAGAGCGGACATGAAGCTGAGAATAGAGCGGACATGAAGCTGAGAATAGAGCGGACATGAAACTGAGAATAGAACGGACATGAAACGGAGAATAGAACGGACATGAAACCGAGAATAGAACGGACATGCAGCTGAGAATAGAACGGACATGAAACTGAGAATAGAGTGGACATGAAACTCAGAATAGAGCGGACATGCAGCTGAGAATAGAGTGGACATGAAACTGAGAATAGAACGGACATGCAGTTTAGAATAGAACGGACATGCAGTTTAGAATAGAACGGACATGAAACTGAAAATAGAACGGACATGCAGCTGAGAATAGAACGGACATGAAACTGAGAATAGAACGGACATGCAGCTGAGAATAGAACGGACATGAAACTGAGAATAGAGTGGACATGAAACTGAGAATAGAGTGGAGATGAAACTGAGAATAGAGTGGACATGAAACTGAGAATAGAGCGGACATGAAACTGAGAATAGAACGGACATGCAGTTTCGAATAGAACGGACATGAAACTGAGAATAGAGCGGACATGAAACTGAGAATAGAACGGACATGCAGTTTAGAATAGAACGGACATGAAACTGAGAATAGAGCGGACATGAAACTGAGAATAGAACGGACATGCAGTTTCGAATAGAACGGACATGAAACTGAGAATAGAGCGGACATGAAACTGAGAATAGAACGGACATGCAGTTCAGAATAGAACGGACATGCAGTTTAGAATAGAACGGACATGAAACTGAGAATAGAACGGACATGAAGCTGAGAATAGAACGGACATGAAGCTGAGAATAGAGCGGACATGAAACTGAGAATAGAACGGACAAGAAACTGAGAATGGAGCGGACATGAAGCTCAGAATAGAGCGGACATGAAGCTGAGAATAGAGCGGACATGAGGCTGAGAATAGAGCGGACATGAAACTGAGAATAGAACGGACATGAAACGGAGAATAGAACGGACATGAGACCGAGAATAGAACGGACATGAAACTGAGAATCGAACGGACATGAAACTGAGAATAGAGCGGACAAGAAACTGAGAATAGAACGGACATGAAACTGAGAATAGAACGGACATGAAACCGAGAATAGAACGGACATGCAGCTGAGAATAGAATGGACATGAAACCGAGAATAGAACGGACATGCAGCTGAGAATAGAGCGGACAAGAAACTGAGAATAGAACGGACATGAAACTGAAAATAGAACGGACATGCAGCTGAGAATAGAGCGGACATGAAACTGAGAATAGAACGGACATGCAGTTTAGAATAGAACGGACATGCAGTTTAGAATAGAACGGACATGAAACTGAGAATAGAACGGACATGAAACTGAGAATAGAACGGACATGCAGCTGAGAATAGAACGGACATGCAGCTGAGAATAGAACGGACATGCAGCTGAGAATAGAGTGGACATGAAACTGAGAATAGAGCGGACATGCAGCTGAGAATAGAGTGGACATGAAACTCGGAATAGAGCGGACATGCAGCTGAGAATAGAACGGACATGAAACTGAGAATAGAACGGACATGAAACTGAGAATAGAACGGACATGCAGCTGAGAATAGAACGGAAATGCAGCTGAGAATAGAACGGACATGCAGCTGAGAATAGAGTGGACATGAAACTGAGAATAGAGCGGACATGCAGCTGAGAATAGAGTGGACATGAAACTCAGAATAGAGCGGACATGCAGCTGAGAATAGAGTGGACATGAAACTGAGAATAGAACGGACATGCAGTTTAGAATAGAACGGACATGCAGTTTAGAATAGAACGGACATGAAACTGAGAATAGAGCGGACATGAAACTGAGAATAGAACGGACATGCAGCTGAGAATAGAGTGAACATGAAACTGAGAATAGAACGGACATGCAGCTGAGAATAGAACGGACATGAAACTGAGAATAGAACGGACATGCAGCTGAGAATAGAACGGACATGAAACTGAGAATAGAACGGACATGCAGCTGAGAATAGAACGGACATGAAACTGAGAATAGAGTGGACATGAAACTGAGAATAGAGTGGATATGAAACTGAGAATAGAGTGGACATGAAACTGAGAATAGAGCGGACATGAAACTGAGAATAGAACGGACATGCAGTTTCGAATAGAACGGACATGAAACTGAGAATAGAGCGGACATGAAACTGAGAATAGAACGGACATGCAGTTTAGAATAGAACGGACATGAAACTGAGAATAGAGCGGACATGAAACTGAGAATAGAACGGACATGCAGTTTCGAATAGAACGGACATGAAACTGAGAATAGAACGGACATGCAGTTCAGAATAGAACGGACATGCAGTTTAGAATAGAACGGACATGAAACTGAGAATAGAACGGACATGCAGTTTAGAATAGAACGGACATGAAGCTGAGAATAGAGCGGACATGAAACTGAGAATAGAACGGACAAGAAACTGAGAATGGAGCGCACATGAAGCTCAGAATAGAGCGGACATGAAGCTGAGAATAGAGCGGACATGAAGCTGAGAATAGAGCGGACATGAAACTGAGAATAGAACGGACATGAAACGGAGAATAGAACGGACATGAAACCGAGAATAGAACGGACATGCAGCTGAGAATAGAACGGACATGAAACTGAGAATAGAGTGGACATGAAACTCAGAATAGAGCGGACATGCAGCTGAGAATAGAGTGGACATGAAACTGAGAATAGAACGGACATGCAGTTTAGAATAGAACGGACATGCAGTTTAGAATAGAACGGACATGAAACTGAAAATAGAACGGACATGCAGCTGAGAATAGAACGGACATGAAACTGAGAATAGAACGGACATGCAGCTGAGAATAGAACGGACATGAAACTGAGAATAGAGTGGACATGAAACTGAGAATAGAGTGGAGATGAAACTGAGAATAGAGTGGACATGAAACTGAGAATAGAGCGGACATGAAACTGAGAATAGAACGGACATGCAGTTTCGAATAGAACGGACATGAAACTGAGAATAGAGCGGACATGAAACTGAGAATAGAACGGACATGCAGTTTAGAATAGAACGGACATGAAACTGAGAATAGAGCGGACATGAAACTGAGAATAGAACGGACATGCAGTTTCGAATAGAACGGACATGAAACTGAGAATAGAGCGGACATGAAACTGAGAATAGAACGGACATGCAGTTCAGAATAGAACGGACATGCAGTTTAGAATAGAACGGACATGAAACTGAGAATAGAACGGACATGAAGCTGAGAATAGAACGGACATGAAGCTGAGAATAGAGCGGACATGAAACTGAGAATAGAACGGACAAGAAACTGAGAATGGAGCGGACATGAAGCTCAGAATAGAGCGGACATGAAGCTGAGAATAGAGCGGACATGAGGCTGAGAATAGAGCGGACATGAAACTGAGAATAGAACGGACATGAAACGGAGAATAGAACGGACATGAAACCGAGAATAGAACGGACATGAAACTGAGAATCGAACGGACATGAAACTGAGAATAGAGCGGACAAGAAACTGAGAATAGAACGGACATGAAACTGAGAATAGAACGGACATGAAACCGAGAATAGAACGGACATGCAGCTGAGAATAGAATGGACATGAAACCGAGAATAGAACGGACATGCAGCTGAGAATAGAGCGGACAAGAAACTGAGAATAGAACGGACATGAAACTGAAAATAGAACGGACATGCAGCTGAGAATAGAGTGGACATGAAACTGAGAATAGAGCGGACATGCAGCTGAGAATAGAGTGGACATGAAACTCAGAATAGAGCGGACATGCAGCTGAGAATAGAGTGGACATGAAACTGAGAATAGAATGGACATGCAGTTTAGAATAGAACGGACATGCAGTTTAGAATAGAACGGACATGAAACTGAGAATAGAACGGACATGCAGCTGAGAATAGAGTGGACATGAAACTGAGAATAGAACGGACATGCAGTTTAGAATAGAACGGACATGCAGTTTAGAATAGAACGGACATGAAACTGAGAATAGAGCGGACATGAAACTGAGAATAGAGCGGACATGAAACTGAGAATAGAACGGACATGCAGTTTAGAATAGAACGGACATGAAACTGAGAATAGAGCGGACATGAAACTGAGAATAGAACGGACATGCAGTTTAGAATAGAACGGACATGAAACTGAGAATAGAGCGGACATGAAACTGAGAATAGAACGGACATGCAGTTTAGAATAGAACGGACATGCAGTTTAGAATAGAACGGACATGAAACTGAGAATAGAACGGACATGAAACTGAGAATAGAACGGACATGAAACGGAGAATAGAACGGACATGAAACCGAGAATAGAACGGACATGAAACTGAGAATCGAACGGACATGAAACTGAGAATAGAGCGGACAAGAAACTGAGAATAGAACGGACATGAAACTGAGAATAGAACGGACATGAAACCGAGAATAGAACGGACATGCAGCTGAGAATAGAATGGACATGAAACCGAGAATAGAACGGACATGCAGCTGAGAATAGAGCGGACAAGAAACTGAGAATAGAACGGACATGAAACCGAGAATAGAACGGACATGCAGCTGAGAATAGAATGGACATGAAACTGAGAATAGAACGGACATGAAACCGAGAATAGAACGGACATGCAGCTGAGAATAGAGCGGACAAGAAACTGAGAATAGAACGGACATGAAACTGAAAATAGAACGGACATGCAGCTGAGAATAGAGTGGACATGAAACTGAGAATAGAGCGGACATGCAGCTGAGAATAGAGTGGACATGAAACTCAGAATAGAGCGGACATGCAGTTTAGAATAGAACGGACATGCAGTTTAGAATAGAACGGACATGAAACTGAGAATAGAAAGGACATGCAGCTGAGAATAGAGTGAACATGAAACTGAGAATAGAACGGACATGCAGTTTAGAATAGAACGGACATGAAACTGAGAATAGAGCGGACATGAAACTGAGAATAGAGCGGACATGAAACTGAGAATAGAGCGGACATGAAACTGAGAATAGAGCGGACATGAAACTGAGAATAGAACGGACATGCAGTTTAGAATAGAACGGACATGAAACTGAGAATAGAGCGGACATGAAACTGAGAATAGAACGGACATGAAACTGAGAATAGAGCGGACATGAAACTGAGAATAGAACGGACATGCAGTTTAGAATAGAACGGACATGCAGTTTAGAATAGAACGGACATGAAACTGAGAATAGAACGGACATGAAACTGAGAATAGAACGGACATGCAGCTGAGAATAGAGTGGACATGAAACTGAGAATAGAGCGGACATGCAGCTGAGAATAGAGTGGACATGAAACTCAGAATAGAGCGGACATGCAGCTGAGAATAGAGTGGACATGAAACTGAGAATAGAACGGACATGCAGTTTAGAATAGAACGGACATGCAGTTTAGAATAGAACGGACATGAAACTGAGAATAGAGCGGACATGAAACTGAGAATAGAACGGACATGCAGCTGAGAATAGAGTGAACATGAAACTGAGAATAGAACGGACATGCAGCTGAGAATAGAACGGACATGAAACTGAGAATAGAACGGACATGCAGCTGAGAATAGAACGGACATGAAACTGAGAATAGAACGGACATGCAGCTGAGAATAGAACGGACATGAAACTGAGAATAGAGTGGACATGAAACTGAGAATAGAGTGGATATGAAACTGAGAATAGAGTGGACATGAAACTGAGAATAGAGCGGACATGAAACTGAGAATAGAACGGACATGCAGTTTCGAATAGAACGGACATGAAACTGAGAATAGAGCGGACATGAAACTGAGAATAGAACGGACATGCAGTTTAGAATAGAACGGACATGAAACTGAGAATAGAGCGGACATGAAACTGAGAATAGAACGGACATGCAGTTTCGAATAGAACGGACATGAAACTGAGAATAGAACGGACATGCAGTTCAGAATAGAACGGACATGCAGTTTAGAATAGAACGGACATGAAACTGAGAATAGAACGGACATGCAGTTTAGAATAGAGCGGACATGAAGCTGAGAATAGAGCGGACATGAAACTGAGAATAGAACGGACAAGAAACTGAGAATGGAGCGGACATGAAGCTCAGAATAGAGCGGACATGAAGCTGAGAATAGAGCGGACATGAAGCTGAGAATAGAGCGGACATGAAACTGAGAATAGAACGGACATGAAACGGAGAATAGAACGGACATGAAACCGAGAATAGAACGGACATGCAGCTGAGAATAGAACGGACATGAAACTGAGAATAGAGTGGACATGAAACTCAGAATAGAGCGGACATGCAGCTGAGAATAGAGTGGACATGAAACTGAGAATAGAACGGACATGCAGTTTAGAATAGAACGGACATGCAGTTTAGAATAGAACGGACATGAAACTGAAAATAGAACGGACATGCAGCTGAGAATAGAACGGACATGAAACTGAGAATAGAACGGACATGCAGCTGAGAATAGAACGGACATGAAACTGAGAATAGAGTGGACATGAAACTGAGAATAGAGTGGAGATGAAACTGAGAATAGAGTGGACATGAAACTGAGAATAGAGCGGACATGAAACTGAGAATAGAACGGACATGCAGTTTCGAATAGAACGGACATGAAACTGAGAATAGAGCGGACATGAAACTGAGAATAGAACGGACATGCAGTTTAGAATAGAACGGACATGAAACTGAGAATAGAGCGGACATGAAACTGAGAATAGAACGGACATGCAGTTTCGAATAGAACGGACATGAAACTGAGAATAGAGCGGACATGAAACTGAGAATAGAACGGACATGCAGTTCAGAATAGAACGGACATGCAGTTTAGAATAGAACGGACATGAAGCTGAGAATAGAACGGACATGAAGCTGAGAATAGAACGGACATGAAGCTGAGAATAGAGCGGACATGAAACTGAGAATAGAACGGACAAGAAACTGAGAATGGAGCGGACATGAAGCTCAGAATAGAGCGGACATGAAGCTGAGAATAGAGCGGACATGAGGCTGCGAATAGAGCGGACATGAAACTGAGAATAGAACGGACATGAAACGGAGAATAGAACGGACATGAAACCGAGAATAGAACGGACATGAAACTGAGAATCGAACGGACATGAAACTGAGAATAGAGCGGACAAGAAACTGAGAATAGAACGGACATGAAACTGAGAATAGAACGGACATGAAACCGAGAATAGAACGGACATGCAGCTGAGAATAGAATGGACATGAAACCGAGAATAGAACGGACATGCAGCTGAGAATAGAGCGGACAAGAAACTGAGAATAGAACGGACATGAAACTGAAAATAGAACGGACATGCAGCTGAGAATAGAGTGGACATGAAACTGAGAATAGAGCGGACATGCAGCTGAGAATAGAGTGGACATGAAACTCAGAATAGAGCGGACATGCAGCTGAGAATAGAGTGGACATGAAACTGAGAATAGAACGGACATGCAGTTTAGAATAGAACGGACATGCAGTTTAGAATAGAACGGACATGAAACTGAGAATAGAACGGACATGCAGCTGAGAATAGAGTGGACATGAAACTGAGAATAGAACGGACATGCAGTTTAGAATAGAACGGACATGCAGTTTAGAATAGAACGGACATGAAACTGAGAATAGAGCGGACATGAAACTGAGAATAGAGCGGACATGAAACTGAGAATAGAACGGACATGCAGTTTAGAATAGAACGGACATGAAACTGAGAATAGAGCGGACATGAAACTGAGAATAGAACGGACATGCAGTTTAGAATAGAACGGACATGAAACTGAGAATAGAGCGGACATGAAACTGAGAATAGAACGGACATGCAGTTTCGAATAGAACGGACATGAAACTGAGAATAGAGCGGACATGAAACTGAGAATAGAACGGACATGCAGTTCAGAATAGAACGGACATGCAGTTTAGAATAGAACGGACATGAAGCTGAGAATAGAACGGACATGAAGCTGAGAATAGAACGGACATGAAGCTGAGAATAGAGCGGACATGAAACTGAGAATAGAACGGACAAGAAACTGAGAATGGAGCGGACATGAAGCTCAGAATAGAGCGGACATGAAGCTGAGAATAGAGCGGACATGAGGCTGCGAATAGAGCGGACATGAAACTGAGAATAGAACGGACATGAAACGGAGAATAGAACGGACATGAAACCGAGAATAGAACGGACATGAAACTGAGAATCGAACGGACATGAAACTGAGAATAGAGCGGACAAGAAACTGAGAATAGAACGGACATGAAACTGAGAATAGAACGGACATGAAACCGAGAATAGAACGGACATGCAGCTGAGAATAGAATGGACATGAAACCGAGAATAGAACGGACATGCAGCTGAGAATAGAGCGGACAAGAAACTGAGAATAGAACGGACATGAAACTGAAAATAGAACGGACATGCAGCTGAGAATAGAGTGGACATGAAACTGAGAATAGAGCGGACATGCAGCTGAGAATAGAGTGGACATGAAACTCAGAATAGAGCGGACATGCAGCTGAGAATAGAGTGGACATGAAACTGAGAATAGAACGGACATGCAGTTTAGAATAGAACGGACATGCAGTTTAGAATAGAACGGACATGAAACTGAGAATAGAACGGACATGCAGCTGAGAATAGAGTGGACATGAAACTGAGAATAGAACGGACATGCAGTTTAGAATAGAACGGACATGCAGTTTAGAATAGAACGGACATGAAACTGAGAATAGAGCGGACATGAAACTGAGAATAGAGCGGACATGAAACTGAGAATAGAACGGACATGCAGTTTAGAATAGAACGGACATGAAACTGAGAATAGAGCGGACATGAAACTGAGAATAGAACGGACATGCAGTTTAGAATAGAACGGACATGAAACTGAGAATAGAGCGGACATGAAACTGAGAATAGAACGGACATGCAGTTTAGAATAGAACGGACATGCAGTTTAGAATAGAACGGACATGAAACTGAGAATAGAACGGACATGAAACTGAGAATAGAACGGACATGCAGCTGAGAATAGAACGGACATGCAGCTGAGAATAGAACGGACATGCAGCTGAGAATAGAGTGGACATGAAATTGAGAATAGAGCGGACATGCAGCTGAGAATAGAGTGGACATGAAACTCAGAATAGAGCGGACATGCAGCTGAGAATAGAGTGGACATGAAACTGAGAATAGAACGGACATGCAGTTTAGAATAGAACGGACATGAAACTGAGAATAGAACAGACATGCAGCTGAGAATAGAGTGGACATGAAACTGAGAATAGAACGGACATGCAGTTTAGAATAGAACGGACATGCAGTTTAGAATAGAACGGACATGAAACTGAGAATAGAGCGGACATGAAACTGAGAATAGAACGGACATGCAGCTGAGAATAGAGTGAACATGAAACTGAGAATAGAACGGACATGCAGCTGAGAATAGAACGGACATGAAACTGAGAATAGAACGGACATGCAGCTGAGAATAGAACGGACATGAAACTGAGAATAGAACGGACATGCAGCTGAGAATAGAACGGACATGAAACTGAGAATAGAGTGGACATGAAACTGAGAATAGAGTGGACATGAAACTGAGAATAGAGTGGACATGAAACTGAGAATAGAGTGGATATGAAACTGAGAATAGAGTGGACATGAAACTGAGAATAGAGCGGACATGAAACTGAGAATAGAGCGGACGTGAAACTGAGAATAGAGCGGACGTGAAACTGAGAATAGAGCGGACATGAAACTAAGAATAGAACGGACATGAAACTGAGAATAGAACGGACATGCAGCTGAGAATAGAACGGACATGCAGCTGAGAATAGAACGGACATGAAACTGAGAATAGAACGGACATGAAACTGAGAATAGAACGGACGTGCAGCTGAGAATAGAACGGACATGCAGCTGAGAATAGAACGGACATGAAACTGAGAATAGAACGGACATGAAACTGAGAATAGAACGGACATGCAGCTGAGAATAGAACGGACATGAAACTGAGAATAGAACGGACATGAAACTGAGAATGGAGCGGACATGAAGCTCAGAATAGAGCGGACATGAAGCTGAGAATAGAGCGGACATGAAGCTGAGAATAGAGCGGACATGAAACGGAGAATAGAACGGACATGAAACGGAGAATAGAACGGACATGAAACCGAGAATAGAACGGACATGAAACTGAGAATCGAACGGACGTGAAACTGAGAATAGAGCGGACAAGAAACTGAGAATAGAACGGACATGAAACCGAGAATAGAACGGACATGAAACCGAGAATAGAACGGACATGCAGCTGTGAATAGAATGGACATGAAACTGAGAATAGAACGGACATGAAACCGAGAATAGAACGGACATGCAGCTGAGAATAGAGCAGACAAGAAACTGAGAATAGAACGGACATGAAACTGAAAATAGAACGGACATGCAGCTGAGAATAGAGTGGACATGAAACTGAGAATAGAGCGGACATGCAGCTGAGAATAGAGTGGACATGAAACTGAGAATAGAGCGGACATGCAGCTGAGAATAGAGTGGACATGAAACTGAGAATAGAACGGACATGCAGTTTAGAATAGAACGGACATGCAGTTTAGAATAGAACGGACATGAAACTGAGAATAGAGCGGACATGCAGCTGAGAATAGAGCGGACATGAAACTGAGAATAGAGTGGACATGAAACTGAGAATAGAGCGGTCATGAAACTGAGAATAGAATGGACATGCAGTTTAGAATAGAACGGACATGAAACTGAGAATAGAACGGACATGCAGCTGAGAATAGAACGGACATGCAGCTGAGAATAGAACGGACATGAAACTGAGAATAGAACGGACATGAAACTGAGAATAGAACGGACATGCAGCTGAGAATAGAACGGACATGAAACTGAGAATGGAGCGGACATGAAACTGAGAATAGAGCGGACATGAAACTTAGAATAGAGCGGATATGCAGCTGAGAATAGAACGGATATGCAGCTGAGAATAGAACGGACATGAAACTGAGAATAGAACGGACATGAAACTGAGAATAGAACGGACATGAAACTGAGAATAGAACGGACATGCAGCTGAGAATAGAACGGACATGCAGCTGAGAATAGAGCGGACATGAAACTGAGAATAGAGCGGACATGAAACTGAGAATAGAGCGGACATGAAACTTAGAATAGAGCGGACATGAAACTGAGAATAGAACGGATATGCAGCTGAGAATAGAGCGGACATGAAACTGAGAATAGAGCGGACATGAAACTGAGAATAGAGCGGACATGAAACTGAGAATAGAGCGGACATGAAACTTAGAATAGAGCGGACATGAAACTGAGAATAGAACGGATATGCAGCTGAGAATAGAACGGACATGAAACTGAGAATAGAACGGACATGAAACTGAGAATAGAACGGACATGAAACTGAGAATGGAACGGACATGCAGCTGAGAATAGAACGGACATGCAGCTGAGAATAGAACGGACATGAAACTGAGAATAGAGTGGACATGAAACTGAGAATAGAGCGGACATGAAACTGAGAATAGAGCGGACATGAAACTGAGAATAGGGCGGACATGAAACTGAGAATAGAACGGATATGCAGCTCAGAATAGAACGGACATGAAACTGAGAATAGAACGGACATGAAACTGAGAATAGAACGGACATGAAACTGAGAATAGAACGGACATGCAGCTGAGAATAGAATGGACATGAAACTGAGAATAGAACGGACATGAAACTGAGAATAGAACGGACATGCAGCTGAGAATAGAGCGGACATGAAACTGAGAATAGAACGGATATGCAGCTGAGAATAGAACGGACATGAAACTGAGAATAGAACGGACATAAAACTGAGAATAGAACGGACATGAAACTGAGAATAGAACGGACATGCAGCTGAGAATAGAGCGGACATGAAACTGAGAATAGAACGGACATGCAGCTGAGAATAGAACGGACATGCAGCTGAGAATAGAGCGGACATGAAACTGAGAATAGAACGGAAATGCAGCTGAGAATAGAACGGACATGAAACTGAGAATAGAACGGACATGAAACTGAGAATAGAACGGACATGCAGCTGAGAATAGAACGGACATGCAGCTGAGAATAGAACGGACATGCAGCTGAGAATAGAGCGGACATGAAACTGAGAATAGAGTGGACATGAAACTGAGAATAGAGCGGACATGAAACTGAGAATAGAGCGGACATGCAGCTGAGAATAGAGCGGACATGCAGCTGAGAATAGAGCGGACATGCAGCTGAGAATAGAGCGGACATGAAACTGAGAATAGAGTTGACATGAAACTGAGAATAGAGCGGACATGCAGCTGAGAATAGAACGGACATGCAGCTGAGAATAGAACGGACATGCAGCTGAGAATAGAACGGACATGCCGCTGAGAATAGAACGGACATGAAACTGAGAATAGAACTGACATGAAACTGAGAATAGAGTGAACATGAAACTGAGAATAGAACGGACATGCAGCTGAGAATAAAACGGACATGCAGTTGAGAATAGAGCGGACATGCAGCTGAGAATAGAGTGGACATGCAGTTGAGAATAGAGCGGACATGCAGCTGAGAATAGAACAGACATGCAGCTGAGAATAGAGTGGACATGCAGTTGAGAATAGAGCAGACATGCAGCTGAGAATAGAACAGACAGGCAGGAGAGAATAGAGCGGACATGCACTTGAGAATAGAACGGACATGCAGCTGAGAATAGAGTGGACATGCAGTTGAGAATAGAGCGGACATGCAGCTGAGAATAGAACAGACATGCAGCTGAGAATAGAGCAGACATGCAGCTGAGAATAGAACAGACAGGCAGGTGAGAATAGAGCAGACATGCAGTTGAGAATAGAACAGACAGGCAGGTGAGAATAGAGCGGATATGCAGCTGAGAATAGAGCGGACATGCAGTTGAGAATAGAGCGGACATGCACTTGAGAATAGAGCGGACATGCACTTGAGAATAGAGCAGACATGCAGCTGAGAATAGAACAGACATGCAGCTGAGAATAGAGCAGACATGCAGTTGAGAATAGAACAGACAGGCAGCTGAGAATAGAGCGGATATGCAGCTGAGAATAGAGCGGACATGCAGTTGAGAATAGAGCGGACATGCACTTGAGAATAGAACGGACATGCACTTGAGAATAGAGCAGACATGCACTTGAGAATAGAGCAGACATGCAGCTGAGAATAGAACAGACAGGCAGGTGAGAATAGAGCGGACATGCAGTTGAGAATAGAACGGACAGGCAGGTGAGAATAGTGCGGAGAGTTTAGGATGGATGGCAAACTGAGAATGGAACGTCATCAAATGAAATTAAACTGGACATCGACTCAGAATAAAATGGCATCAAACTGAGAATGTGACGGAAATCAAACTGAATGGACTTAAAACTGAGAAGAGATGGACGCCAAATTGAGAAAAGACGGATGTCAAACAATATTAGAATGGACGTCTAACTGAGAATAGGAACATGTCAAACTGGGAAGATGATGGGCATTAAACTGAGAATAGGAAGGAAATCAAAGAGAATGGGACGCGATCAAATTGAGTGTATGATGCCTATTTAACTAAGAATAAAATGGTATCAAATTGAGAGTGGGACGGAAACCAAACGGAGAGTAGGACAAACTTCAACTGAGAATAAAATAGATATCAGTCTGAGAATTGGGATGGACAACAAACCTTGACTCAAAGGGCATCAAATTGAGAATAGGACAGATATGAAATTGTGAATAGAACAGACATCAAACTGATCTGGCTGGACCATGTATAGCACTATTGGCTCTGCCTCTCTGCAAAAACTGCTCACTATTCCAGGATCATTCTAGAATGCAAAGGTAACCTTCAGCTTCTTCTATCTACTGCAAACCCTCCTCTCAAGCCCCTCCACCCTCAACTCCAACAGAGCTCATGGACTCTTTGTCACTAAGATTGTGACCATCTGATCAGTTGTCTCTGCCGTGTCCCTCCCTTCCACTAGCCCATCTGGCCAAGCCTCCTCTAATGCTCCTCTCCTGCCCTAGCCCTGAACTCATATTTTTCTCTAGTTTCTCCCCTATTTCCCCTCATGCCCTCTGTGAGCTCATCTTACCGTGAGACCAGCCTCCTGTTCCCTCGACCCTATTACACTAAACTGCTGACCAACCAACATACCTTCCTGGTCCCCATATTAGTTGATATTGTTAATGGTTCTCTCTCTCCAGTTACTGATCCTCTTTCCTTCAAATCTGCTGTCATCACCCTCTCTTAAAAAAAAAACACTTCTGTCCTTGCAAATTATCCCCCCATCTCCGACCTCCCTTTCCTCTCCAAAGTCCTTGAACATGTTGGCGACTCCCAAATTCATGCCTATCTTTCCCGGAACTTCGTGTTTGAATCCCTCCAGTCAGGTTTCTGCCCCTGCTATAGTACTGAAACTGCTCTTACCAAAGTCACAAAGGGCGTCCTATGCGACTATGATAAAGGAAAACTATCTCTCCTCATCCTTCTTGACCTGTCTTCAGCCTTTGACATGGTTGACCACATCATCCTCCTCCAATGCTTCTCCACTTTCATCCAGCTGGGTGGGACTGCTCTCACCTGGTTCCATTCTTATCTATCTAATCGTAGCCAGAAAATCACCTGCACTGGCTTCTCTTCCCACTCCCACACGGTTACCTCTGCTATCCCCAAGAATCTATCCTTGTCCCCCTCCTATTTCTCATCTACATGCTGCCCCTTGGCAACATCACCTGAAAACATGTCAGTTCCCCTGTGTATGCTGATGACCTCCAGCTCTACCTTACCACCAACTCTCTCGACCCCTCCAGTGTCTCCATATGTTGATGTTCAGAGAGAACTGGGTGTACTCGTACAGGGAACATAGAAAGTTAGCATGCAGGTACAACAAGCAATAGAAAGGCAAATGGCATGTTGGCTTTTATTGCAAGGGGACTGGAGTACAAGTATAAGGAAGTCTTGCTACAATTGTGTAGGGTTTTGGTGAGATCACACCTGCAGTACTGTGCACAGTTTTGGTCTCCATATCTAAGGAGGAATATATTTGCCTTGGAGGCAGTATAGTGTTGGTTCACTAGATCGGTTCCTGGGATGAGAGGGTTGTCCTATGATGAGAGACTGAGTAAATTGGGTCTATACTCTTTGGAGATTACAACAACAAACAACAACAACAACTTATATTTATATAGCACCTTTAGCGTAACAAAACATCCCAAGGTGCTTCACAGGAGCATTATGAAACAGTAGGACACTGAGCCACAAAAGGCGATATTAGATCGACCAAAAAGGTAAGTTTTAGAGAGTGTCTTAAAGGAATGAGTGAGGTGGAGCGGTGTAGAGCTTGGGGCCTAGGAAACTGAAGATGCAGCACCAATGGTGGAGTGATTAAAATCAGGGATACATAAGAGACCAGAATTAGAGGAGTGAAAAAACTTGGAGTGTTGTGGGGTGGAGGAGATTACAGAGATAGGGAAGGGCAAGGCCATGGACGGATTTGAAAAGAAGGATGAGCATTTTAAAAACAAGGCATTGCTTGATTGGGAGCCAACGTAGGTCAGTGAGCAGAGGGGTGTTAAAGCAGAGTTTTGGATGATATCAACTTTACGGAGAGTAGAATGTGGGAGACTAGCCAGGAGTGCGTTGGAATAGTCAAGCCTAGAGGTAACAAAGGCATGAATGAGGGTTTCAACAGCAGATGAGCTGAGGCAGAGCAAAGATGGGGGATGTTGCAGAGGTGGAAATAGGCGGTCTTAGCAATGGCACGGATGGAGGTCGGAAGGTCATCTCAGGGTCAAATGTGACACCAGGGTTGCGAACAGACTGGCTTAATCTCAGACTGTTGCTAGGGAGAGGGATAGAATCGATATCTAGGGAACAGCGTTTGGAGCAGGGACCGAAAACAATGGCTTCAAATTTCACAATAGAAGAATGAGTAGTGATCTCATTGAAACATGCAAGATTTTGAAGGGGCTTGACACTGAGAGGTTGTCTCCCCTGGCTGGGGAATCTAGGTTATGGGGACAGAGTCTTAGGATAAAGGATTATCATTTAGGACTGAGATGAGGAGAAATTTCTTCTCTCAGAGGATTATGAATTTTTGGAATTCTCTACTCCAGAGGATTGTAGATGCTCCGTCATTGAATATATTCAAGGCTGAGCTCGATATATTTTTGATCTCACAGGGAGTCGAGGGATAAGGGCAGTGGCTGGGAAAGTGGACTTGAGGCAGAAGATCAACCAGGATCGTATGGAAGGTGGAGTAGGCTCAAGGGGCTGTATGCTTTACTCCTGCTTCTATTTCTTATGTTCTTAAATTATCAGACTGCTTTTCCAACATCCAGTACTGGATGAGCAAACATTTCCTCCAACTAAATATTTGGAAAACCGAAGCCATTGACTTGGGACCCCACCACAAAGTCAGCACTCTAGCTGCCGATTCCATCACTCTCCCTAGCAACTGTCTGAAATAGACTGTTCATCAAATTGATCCCAAGATGAACTTCTGACCATGTAACCGTGCCATCACTAAGACTGCATATTTCCCACCTTAGTAACATAGCCAAACACCACCCCTGCCTCAGCTGATCTGCTGCTGTAACCCTTATTCATGCCTTCGTTACCTCTAGCCTTAACTATTCCAATACAGCCCTGTTTGGTCTCCCACATTCTACCCTTTGTAAACTTGAGTTCATCCAAATATCTGCTGCCCATGTCCTAACTCAAACCAATTACTGTTCATCCATCACCCCTGTGCTTGCTGACCTATATTGGTTCCTGGTTAAGAAAAGACTCAATTGTAACATTTTTATCCTTGTTTCAAATCCCTCCATGGCCTCACCCCTCCCTATCTCTGTAACTTCCTCCAGCTCCACAACCCTCCAAGATATCTGCGCTGCTCTAATTCTGGCTTCTTGAGCATCCCCAATTTTAATCGCTGCATCATTGGTGGCTGTGTCTTCAGCTGCCAAGGCCCTAAACTTTGGAATTCCCTCCCAAACCTCTCCGCCTCTTCACCCCGCTTTGCTCCTTTAAGCCACTCCTTAAAACCTACTTCTTTGATGACACCAAACTGAGAATATGATGGACACCAAACTGGAAATAGGACAGACATTAAACTGAAAACAGAACGGTCATCATACTGAGAATAGGACAGGTGTCAAATTGAAAACAAGATGGACATGAAACTGAGAATAGGATGGGCACCAACTGAGAGGATGGACATTAAAGTGAGAATAAGACAGACATCAAACTGGAGAAAAAGACAGCAAACTGAGAACAGGATTGATATCAAACTGAGATAGAAAGGACATTCCCGAGGCTGAGAGCTACATGGATAGTGCATTTCAGGAGTTGATCACCCTGCAGCTTAAGGTTATGCAGGTAGAGAGGGAATGGATGACTGCTAGAGAGACCAGGAGGACCAGGCAGGTAGTGCAGGAGTCCCCTGACTTCATCTTGCTCTCTGTTACTCAGTTTTGAACACTGGTGAAGGCGATGAGTACAGCCACAGCCAAGTCCATGACAACATGGGTGGCTCAGCTATACAGCTAGTAAGGAGGCAGGTCAGAAAAGCAATAGTGATAGGCCTCAGGATTAACTCCAGGATGGTATGTTGTCTCCCTGCTGCCAGGGTCCAGGATGTTACTGAGAGGCTGCAGAACATTCTGAAGGGCCAGGGTGAACAGCCAGCTGCCATGGTCCATATCGGTACCAATGACATAGGTAGAAAGGGAAATAAGATCCTGCAGGCAGATCTTATTGAGCGAGGAAAGAGATTAATAAGCAGGACCTCAACGGTAGTAATCTCCGGATTACTCCCAGTGCCACACACTCACGAGGACAGAAATAAGAGGATAGTGTATTTATTTATTTTTATTTATTTTATTTATTTTGAGATACAGCACTGAAACAGGCCCTTCAGCCCACCGAGACTGTGCCGACCATCAACCACTCATTTATACTAATCCTACACTAATCCCATATCCCTACCACATCCCCACCTGTCCCTATATTCCCCTACCACCTACCTATACTAGAGGCAATTTATAATGGCCAATTTACCTATCAACCTGCAGGTCTTTGGCTGTGGGAGGAAACCGGAGCACCCGGCGAAAACCCACGTGGTCACAGGGAGAACTTGCAAACTCCGCACAGGCATTACCCAGAATCGAACCTGGGTCGCTGGAGCTGTGAGGCTGCGGTACTAACCACTGCGCCACTGTGCCGCCCTAAACTGAATGCGTGGCTGGAAAGATGGTTCAGGAGGGATGGCGTTAGATTCCTGAGGCATTGGGACCTTCTTTTTGGGGAGATAAGACCTGTGCAAGCCAGTCAGTTTACACCTCAACAGGGCCAGGACCAATATTATTGTGGAGAGGTTTGCTAGTGTTGCTGAGGAGGGTTTAAGCCAGCCTGGATGAGTGATGGGAATCCGTATTCAGAAGGGAGAGAACCAAAGCTGAAATGGAAGCCAGAAAATTAGTAAGCGACTATGGAAGACAGAGGAAACAAAGGCTAGAAAATAGACAACAAAGGAGTTGTTCAGTGATTAGTGATATATAGTTTAATGCAAGCTATCTAGTGAATGATGCAGATGAGCTGAGGGCACAGATAAACATTTAAAAGTACGGTATCATAGCTATTAATGAGAAAGGGCTTAAAGAAGGGCAGGGATGGCAGCTCAACATTCCTGGTTACAGGCTTTTCAGATGGAATAGAGACTGAGATAAAAAAGGAAAGTTTTCTTGTTGAAGTAACAGAAAAAATTGATGAGGGGAATGCGGTCGATGTTGTCTATATGGATTTTAAGAAAATGTTACAGCCATGTGTCTTGGGGTCTTTTAACTGTCTTCACCTGATCTTATTGTAACAGGGTTTAATTTTAAACACATTGTGTTTTGAGCTCCCCCTTGGTGAATCCTTGTTCACAGCTTTCCAATTATAAGGTCTGGCAACTCTCAGTCCCAGCAGCGCCACCAGGAGCGATGGTCACCTCTGTGACTGCATCCAGGGAGAGGAGCAAGAGGGACGTGGCCCCGGAAAAGAGATAAGTTTGTGGGGCCTCGCCGGGGACAATCATCTGGGCCCTGGCGAGGCAAAGGGAATTGTTTGGGAGGTGGGGGGCAATGTAGTTCAGTGGGGGCGGTTGGGCTGTGGGGGGGCCCTCCTTAGGCCCCACCCAGCTCGCAAGGAGGCTGCCAGGTTTCACAGAGCGGCCTTCTGGGGTCCTAAGCCAACCAGCAGTGGTGGGAGGAGGCCCTTAAGTGGCAGATAATTGGCCACTTAAGGGCCTTAATTTGTCTGGGATGGGCGGGCTGTTTCTGGTCGCCACTGCCCCTTGTAAAATTGCAGCAGGGGTGGGAAGGCAACAGGAATGACGCCCCCCCGCCTCCCACTCAATTTTATGACCCCACCCGCCTCCAGCCTGCTCACAAGTTGGGGTGGGGGGCATAAAATTCTGGCTGTAGAATCATTACGGCACAGACGGAAGCCATTTGGCTCACCGACTTTGTGCCGGCTCTCTGTAAATCAATCCAATCAGTCCCATTCCCCCACTATATCCCTGTAGCCCTGCATGTTTATTTCCCTCATGTGCCCATCCAATTTCCTTTTGAAATCATTTATCATCTCTGCTTCCACCACCCTCATAGGCAGCGAATTCCAGGTCATTATAGAAAGTGCAGCAGTGAAATGAAAAAGGAAATTAGGAAAGCAAAGAGAAGGTATGAAAAAATATTGGCAAGTAAAATCAAGGATAACCCAAAGATGTTTTATAAATATGTCATGCTAGGCCCCCACCTGCCAAGAATGAGGCACATTGATTGCGTCATGAACATTGATTTTAAACTGTTACTGGAGTGAAGAAAGGACTCGTTAAACAGATCAGCTGTGGCTGGAAAAGACATTTGCATATTAACAGTGATTGGAAGGACAAAGGACCATTCCCTGACACATTCAACCCACAATGGACCTTGATCACCAGGTATTGTGTGCAGGGGGAGCATTCCAGAGACTGCTTAGGTGGTACAATCTAAGATGTGGTTTGACCAGTTAGTCACATGACTAACTTCTTTGGCAACCTGGAGTTTTCTGAATTGTACAAACAGTTTGAACTCAGAGTGTCTGTTTGCTCCTGGACTGAGAAGATCTCTCCTGTCTGATCCTCTCTCTTTTTCACAAGTCTCTGAATCCATTGAAGACACATGAACCCCAAGAGAGAAAAGTCTCCTACAGCGAACAAGGTTTAAGAAGAATACTGGGCCCCAATGAAAAGCAAGATCAACCTACAATCAAGGACTCCACAGTGAGCTTGAAGAACCGTAACAAAAACTCTTCGGGTTTTACCTCAAACTTTCCCACTTTATTTTTCTTCTGCTCTTTTCTCTCTATTTCCATGTGTGTATCGCGTATGCATGCTAGCGTGGGCATGTCATGTATCCTTAGGCATTAACTGAATTAGAGTTTAAGTTTAATGAAGTTCAACTTTTCTTTTTTAAACCTAAGAAAGCCTGTTTGTGCTGGTTTCTTTGCCTTGTAATTGGAAAGTGGTGAATAAGGATTCACCAAGGGGGAGCTAAAAACACGGTGTGTTTAAAAATTAAAACCTGTTCGGGTCAGACTAGGTGAAGGCTGAGAGGAACCCCGAGACACCTTTCGCACCTGTTTGTAACAAATACATAAAAAGAAAAAAGATAACTCTGGAAAGAGCAGGCCCAATCAGAGACCAAAGGGTTACCTGCATATGGAAGAGCAAGACATAGGCATGTTTCGAAATGAATATTTTCTGTTTGTCTTCACAAAAGAGGGGGGACGATGCTGACATTTTAGTTAAGGAGGAGGAGAGTGAAATATTGGATGAGAATAACATTGTGAGAGAGGAAATATTAAAGGGATTAGCATCCTTGAAAGTGGACAAATCTCCAGGTGTGAATGAAATCTATCCAAGGCTGTAAGCGAAGGAGGGGAGGAGATAGTGGAGGCTCTGGCCATCATTTTCCAATCCTCTCTGGCTACAGGCTTGGTGCCAGGGAACCGGAGGACTGTTAATGTTGTACAGTTGTTTAAAAATGGAAAAAGGGATAGACCAAGCAATTAAAGACCAGTCCGACTAACCTTAATGGTAGGAAAATTACTGGAAAAAATTTGAGGGGCAATATTAATTACCATTTAGAAAGGCACGGATTAATCAAGGGCAGCCAGCATGGAAAGTGTCTGACTAACTTGATTGACATTTTTTGAAGAGCGAACAATGAGTGTTGATGAGGGTAGCATGTTTGATGTAGTCTACAAGGATTTTAGCAAACGTCTTTACAAGGTTCCACAAAACAGACTGGTCAGAAAGGTAAAAGCTCATGGGATCCAATAGAAAGTGACAAGTTGGATCCAAAATTGTCTTAGTGGCAGGAAGCAAAGTGCAATGGTCGACAGGTGTTTTAGTGACTGGAAGGCTGTTTCCAGTGGGGTTCTGCAGAGCTCAATAGTTGCTTTTTGTGCTACATATCAATAACTTAGACTTTGATGTAGAGGGCATGATTAAGAAGTTTGAAGACTAGACAAAAATTGTGGTTGATAGTGAGGAAGAAAGCTGTAGACTGCAGGAAAATATCAATGGACTGACAGGTGGGCAAAAAAAATGGCAAATGGAATTCATTCCGGAGAAGTGTGAGGTAATGTATTGGGAAGGTAAACAAGGCAAGGGAATACACAATAAGTAGTAGGATACTGAGAAGTGTAGAGGAACAGAGGGACTTTGGACTACTTGTCCACAAATCCTTGAAGATAGTAGGACAGGTAGATAAGGTAGTTAAGAAAGCAAACAGGATACTTTTTATTAGCCGAGGTATAGAATATAAGAGCAGAATGGCTGTGCTAGAACTGTATAAAATGCTAATTTGGTCACAGCTATAGTACTGCGAACAGTTTGGGTCAACTCAATACAGGAAGGATGTGATTAGAGAGGAAACAGAGGAAATTTACGAGGATGACTCCAGTAATGGAGAATTTTAGCTATGAGGAAAGATTGGAAAGGCTGGGGTCGTCTTCTTCGGAACAGAGGAGGCTAATGGGAGATTTAATTGAGGTGTATAAAATGCTGAGAGCCCAGATAGAGTGGATAGGAAGGACCTATTTCCCTTAACGAAAAGTCAATAACAAGGGGACATAGATTTAAAGTAATTGGCAGAAGGATTAGAGGGGAGTTGAGGAGAATTTTTTTCAGCCAGAGCCTAGTATGGTAATTGAGAATTTGATTACATTCAGGTAGTGGGCATTAACTGGAGATTTACTTGTATTCCTATAATTATAGGAGCAGACTGAAACTGTGGTTGTTGGGTTTGGAGGTGCATGTTTGTAATATGTGTCTCTATAAATAAAGGTTTATAAAGTGTGTGAAGATTCATCATCATCATCATCATCATTTAGGCTTTGTAGGATGTAGCTCTCCTCATGTTTTTTTCCATTTATCTCGATCCCTTGCTGTTCTAGCCCTAGTTCCTAGTTATGATATTATGTCATCTCTCCAACTTCTTCTTGGTCTCCCCTTTCTTCTTTTTCTTGTTCTTAGCTGCCACTCCATTAATGTTTTTGCCCACCTGTTATCATTTCTTCGAAGATTAGTCTCCAATTCTATATCCTCCATTGCCTAGCTTTCTGGAATAGAACAGTGAGGGTCTGGAACACACTGATGGATCGATTGCTCCTTTTGTGCCGTATATTTTCTATGTTTCTATGTCTAATTGCCGTAAGGTGCAGAGAATAATGAATGTCAGTTGAATTAATGGGGCTTGCACCATTTTGCTTTCAGATCTTCCTCCAGTTCAACTCTGTCAGCACTGGTGGAAGGAAGCAAAGCAATTGGAATGTGCTTGTATAGTGCTGATTGAAACTTCTTAACCATCAGAGCTGGCAGAGAATCAGATTACAGACTTGGCTTGTATTCCCTTGAATTAGAATCATATATTATGTATTGGCACGTTTGTCTGTGCAGGCTCTCTGCAAGAGCAACTCAGCTAGTCCCACTCCCCCACCGCCCTTTCCCTGTAGCCCTGCAAATTTTTTCTCTTCAGGTAATTATCCAATTCCCTTTTCAAAACCACAATTGAATCTGCTACCACCACACTCTCAGGCAGTGCTTACCAGATCCAAACCACTCGCTGCGTAAAAAAGTTTTCCCTCATGATGTCTTTGGTTCTTTTGCCATTCACCTTAAATTGCTGCCCTGTGGTTCTCAAGCCTTCTGGCAATGGGAATAGTTTCTCCCTATCTACTCCGTCCAGACCCCTTGTGATTTTGAACACCTCTATCAAATCTCCTCTCAACCTTCTCTTCTCTAAGGAGAATAGCCCTAGCTTCTCCAATCTATCCATGTAACTGAAGTCCCTCATCCCTGGAACTAATCTCAAAAATCTTGTCTGCACTCTCTCCTTCCTTCCTTCCTAAAGTGTGGTGCCTGGAATTGGACACAATAGACCAGTTGAGGCTGAACTAATCTTTTATAAATGTTCACCAGATAAAGCTTAACTTTATAAAGGTTGTAGGCCATTGACCAGAAACGGAACTGGACCAGCCATATAAATACTGTCGGCTACAAGCGCAGGTCAGAGGCTGGGAATTCTGTGGCCGGTAACTCACCTCCTGAGTCCCCAAAGCCTTTCTATCATCTACAAGGACAAGTCAGGAGTGTGATGGAATACTCTCCAGTTGCCTGGATGGGTGTAGCTCCAACTACACTCAAGAAGCTTGGCACCATCCAGGCCAAAGCAGCCCACTTGATTGGCACCCAACCCACCACCTTCAACATTCACTCCCTCGGCCACCGATGCACAGTGGCAGCAGAGTGTACCATCTACAAGATGCACTGCAGCAACTCACAAAGGCCTCTTCGACAGCACCTTCCAAACTTGCGATCTTTACCATCTAGAAGGACAAGGCCAGCAGATGCATGGGAACACCACCACCTGCAAGTTCCCCTCCAAATCACACATCATCCTGAGTTGGAACTATATCACCGTTCCTTCACTGTTGCTGGGTCAAAATCCTGGAACTCCCTTGCTAATAGCACTGTGGGTGTACCTTCCCAACATGGACTGCAGTGGTTCAAGAAGGTGGCTCACTACCACCTTCTCAAGGGCAATTAGGGAGGAGCAATAAATGCTGGACTGGCCAGCGACGCTGACATCCCATGATAGAATATAAAAAATGATTGAGGTGTGATCTGAGCGAGTTACTTCAAATGTTAAAAAAATTTGGTAAGGTAGATACAGATTGGAAAATCAAGAGTGAGGGGTCATAATCTTTAAAATTAGGAGGAACCACGTTTTCATAGAAAAGGTTGTGGAAATCTAGGATTCTTTCTCCAAAAGGCTGAGGATAGTGGAGGTCAATTGGAATTTGCAAGACTGAGTTTGTTAGATTTTTGTTAGGTAGGGGGTAACATGAGATAGGGAGCAATGACGGTTAAATGGAGTTGAGGTGCATATCAGATCTGATATATTATCATGGTGGGACAGGCTCGAGTGGCTGAAAAGCCTAATCCTGTTCCTATGTTGCTTTGAGACTTGGAGGTAATGCTACTGGAGGTTATGACCAGCAGGTGTGTCATTTTTGGCTATGAGCACTCCCTGAAAGAGGCCGAGTAGGTCACTGCGATGTGCACTGTACATTGTTCCAGACTGCTGCAGTTATCCTCAGACTTCCGACTACATTAGCATGCGACACTAATACACACTTTCCCCTCAATCAGCTACATACTCACATGACATGCTTCTTTCTCTTTACACTCCCCATTGGATGAATAGCTTGAGGCAACCCAAATTCATTCGTTATATTCCTTCCCTGTAAACCCCTCGATGAGCATGGGGTGGTGGGATCATGACAGGCTATTCCAATACATGTTTACATGATGCACCTTTCTGCGGTATTGTTTAAGGAAGCACAGAGACTGATTACCTATCTTAGGTAGACCTTAGGGAATAGGCAGCACTTCATCACTTTCTTCATGTCTGCAGGCAAAAGGAGAGATTTTACACTGGGGAGCATATATCCGATCTCAAGCCCTTAAGCCATTTTGAGGAACTGACACTAGATCTAGTGCACTGCCACTCAGGGGTCCCTAATGCAGAGAGGCATGTAAAGGGACAATGATCTTTCAAAGTAAGGCAGTACTGTAGACTGCTGTATTGTAGGGCAGCTACACGGGTACCTGACGCCAACTGGTTTGATGCAGTCTGGTGGTCATGAACAAGCTACTCATGGATTGATTGGAAGCCTTGTCTTTTCATATGTCATGTGGGATAGTTGAAAGGTGCTTGTTTGGCCATGTGGCTTCTGCTCATGAACGCTGACACCTTGGGGAATTGAACCATTGTGGAAAAAGTGAGGAAACTTTCAACAACTCTTTTGCCTTCCCACCTTCGCACAACTTCAAAGATCTTGAAGCTTGTCCCAACCACACTAAGTGCAAGCTGCTCAAACACAGAAAATTTGTCTTCAGACATGATTGCTTTGCCCAGTCTAGATCCTCAGGGTACTGACAGTGAGGTCCTCAAGTCTTAATTTGAAAGATCGCAGGATGAGGGGGAAAGATGTTGAGTAAGGCAAGAGGAGTCTCCTGGTCCATACCAGGATTCTGGATGAGTCAAGCTACATATTGTTTGCCTGAGGCAGGAACTTTATGGTCTTTGACAGGGTGGTCCACTGTACAGGAAATAATATAATAAAATGGTGCTTCTCCTTTATAAATCTATTTCTCCATATAATATATTTAAATATACATACTTATGTACTTCTTATAAACATTTACATTATAAATTACTAAAACCACACTTCTTATGGGAACAGTCCATTTAAACGTGTCACGGTGTAATTACACTCTTCTGCCACTGCAGTGCCAACACGAGAGGGAGATTGCAATTACAATATTACAAGTTTACAGAGGCAGATTCTATTATGAATGTGGATGTGGGAATTTATAATGGGACTATAAAAATAAGCACAAAATATATGATTGTAAAATAGGGCTAAATTATATCTTTGTATCCTGGTCTGATTATCCCAGGCTTTTTACCATACTTCATTTGAAGAATATGTGTAGCTCCCTGTATGCAATGCTATGGGAGATTGAGCAGTAATATCTATCACAGCTGAAAATGCCATTCTTAAAAGTACCATACTTGCACCTAATTGGCTCAAATCTAATGTGGCAGAAAGAAGTGGTGAAAGGAGAAAAGAGAATCAAGATTTTTCAATGTATACAGAACTCTTTTCTCACTCAGTAATGTACAAAGTCCAACGAGACAGAATCACTGCTGGATCTTGTAACAGGCAATGAAAAGATAGGTGAAGGAAGAGTTAGAGAAGTATCTTAGTAGCAGTGATCACAACATAGCAAGGTTTCAGGTTAGGATCAAGAGCAATATAAGTAGGACAAAGATTAAAGGAGGAAAATAGCAAATTATGAGGAAATGAAGGTGGAACTAAAGAAGATAAACTGGGGGGAAAGCCCTGAAAAACAGACAGAGAGCAGTGGGAAATCTTTAAAAGTGTAGTCAATAGAGTTCGAGGGAAATATATTTCATTAAAAGCCAAAAACAAGCAAACTATTTATGGGGCACCATGTATGAATGACAAATATGAAATATTTAGATGCTATAGAAGAGAAGGACAAAAGGAAATATGAGGAACCATCAGCAAGGTGACGAGAAATTACAAAATCAGATTATTAAGGAACACAAAAAGAAATACTGAAGTGTTCTATAGATACATAAATGATAAAATGAAAATTTAAAGATGGGGTAGTAACATAGTAACATAGGAAATAGAAGCAGGAGTAGGCCATTCGGCCCCTCATGCCTGCTCCTCCATTCAACTAGATCATGGCTGATCTTCTACCTCAAAGCCATTTTCCTGCACTATCCTCATATCCCTTTGCATCTTTAATATCTAGAAATCTATTGATCACTGTCTTGAATATACTTAATAATGGAGCCTCCACAGCCCTCTGGGGTAGAGAATTCCAAAGATTCACCACCATCTGAGTGAATAAATTCCTCCTCATCTCAGTCCTAAATGGCCGACCTCTTATTCTGGGATGGTATCCCCTGGTTCTAGACCACCCCACCCCCGCCAGGGGAAACATCCTTCCTGCATCTACCCTGTTGGGCCTGTAAGAATTTTGTATGCTTCAATGAGATCACCTCTCATTCTTCTAAACTCTATAGAATATAGGCCCAGTCTCCTTAATCTCTCCTCATAGGATAATCCCACCATCCCAGTGATCATTCTGGTGAACCTTCGTTGCACTCCCTCTATGGCAAGTATATCCTTCCTTAGGTAAGGAGACCAAAACTGTACACAATACACCAGGTGCAGTCTCACCAAGGCTCTATACAATTGCAGTAAGAACTTTTTACTTCTGTATTCAAATCCTCCTGCAATAAAGGCCAACATACCATTTGCCTTCCTAATTGCTTACTGCACCTGCATGTTAGCTTTCAGTGACTTATGAACAAGGACACCCAGGTTCCTTTGAACATCAACACTTCCCAACCTCTCACCATTTAAAAAATACTGTCTAAATCCCCTTGAAGCCTCTTTACATCTTCCTCACAACTCAGATTCCCACCTAGTTTTGTGCTATCAGCAAACTAGGAAATATTACATTTGGTCCTCACACCCAAATCCTTGATATAGATTGTGAATAGCTGGAGCCCAAGCATTGATCCTTGCGGTACTCCACTAGTCACAGCCTGCCAACCTGAGAATGACCCTTTTATTATTACTCTCTGTTTTCTGTACGTTAACCAATTCTCAATCCATGCCAGTATGTTACCCCCCAATCCCATGTGCTCTAATTTTGCCTACTAACCTCCTATGTGGGACCTTTTCAAAAGCCTTCTGAAAATCCAAATACACCACATCCACTGGTTCCCCTTATATATTCTGCTTGTTACATCCTCAAAAATCTCCAACTGGTTTGTCAAACATGATTTTCCTTTCATAAATCTATGTTGACTCTGCCCAATCCTACCATTATTTACAATTTATATCATTGACATAAATGAAGGGACTGAGGGTATGGTTGCTAAATTTGCTGATGATACAAAGATAGGTAGGAAAGTAAGTTGTGAGGAGGACATAAGGAGTCTGCAAAGTAATATAGATAGGTTAGGTGAGC